>NC_034181.2:13227519-13590019 GCF_002021735.2 Oncorhynchus kisutch
AGGATCCCAACGACATCATGCACTCTACCATGTACCAGGAATTTTTGTGGGGAAAACCTGGGCCTCTGCCAGGAAGCTGAATCTTGACGTTTGTGGATATGTGAAATGAATGTAGGAGAATATAACACATTATAGCTGGTAAAGATAATATGAACAAAAAAACATGTTTCCATTTTTGTTGTTGCATCATCTTTGAAATGCAAGAGAAATGCCAGACAGTGATGTATCATTTTAGGTGTAATTCAGATCTTGTCCACAAGCTTGCAGCAGTGTTTTCGCAAAGTTTTTGACTGAATCAGGGAAGAAGAATTACATCACTAGACAATATTTTGCCCAAATGTGCCAAATTGGTAAATATATAGATTTTAAAGTAGATAACTATAGAGAATATACAGAATTGCTATGGTGTTAAACATTTAAGTTTACACACACCAATTAATGTTATATATGATGGATCCTTAGCTTCCTTACAGAAAATACACTAAACTTCAGAGACAGCAGAGACAGCAGTGGGGTCAAACTGTAGAATCCAGTTCCTACATTTGAATATAAAAATGTATTTTATCAAACATGACTATGCTACATTTTATCTCTGGGAGCCTCAGGGTGACAAATCAGAGCAAGATTACTGAATGTAAGTACATTATTTACCTTCATGAGATGAATGAATCAAACCAGTTGCCATGATAAAAGTGTTTTGTTGTTGTGCATTATCCTCAAAAACAGCATGTTTTTTTCTGTCATAGCTACTGTGAATTGGACACCGCAGTTAGATTAACAAGAATTGAAGCTTTCTGCCATTGTAAGACATGTCTATGTCCCGGAAAGTTGGCACATTGAACAACAACTGTCCCGGTTTAGGGACACTGATACCGTAGAGGTTACAGTTAAGAGTTACCAGCAGGTGTCTTGATTATTGAAAAATGCAGCTAGTCAGTGGTTTCTACATCATATGCAATTTCTTTTGTGTTGTCAATAGAATGTTGTGATTTCATTAATCCATAACTAATCTAGACCTACAAGTAACAGTATCTCGTGCACTTTTGACAATTTCACATGGTCTATTTCATATGATATGCCTAAATACTTGTAACCACTAGGCTAATAAACAAACATGTTTTTCTTTAGATTTGTAAATGATGTAGAGCATGTTATTTTAAGTTATCCATTTGGGAAGCAACATCATGTTGTTAAGAGATATCTCAGAATTGGCCTATAAACTGTTGTTGTCTGTGGCGAGCTGTAGAGTTCACAGCTGGCGATGCCTCATCCTCATCAATGAGTGCCATCACTGCCTTTCCTTTGCAGTACCTCAAACTGTCATGATTACCAGCTGAGATAAACTTTTATGAGTTGATTCTACTCCTGGCTCAGAGGTTGTCTGAGCAGTGTCTTAACATCATCCTAAAACCTACTCTGGGAGTGTTTAGGTCTTAAAACAGTTTTTTACAGAATTCCTAGGACCTTTTCTGAGACACATTGTGAATAACAGCCCAGTGTTTCCGCTCTTTTCTATAAACAGCAAGGAATACAATATACTGTCTATACTTGGCATGTAGGTTTCTCACTCATTGGTGGCACAAATTGCGAAATGGGGGAGGGGAATGGGTTGATTAATGTAGTATTTACCATAGATACACACAGCGAGGCTGGGCTTAACGTGACCACGCCCTGAAGTAAGTTACAGCCGTAGGGTACTCCATTACTTCTATGTTACATTGCCTACCTTACTTTTAATAATTATATAAACTTTTTGTATATGCTTGGTAGGTCATTTTAACATACTTCCATGTCATCTGAATCAACAAACTACATCATACCAACAACAAAAAACATTCTAAATGTAAACATTTTAGCATGAACAGATAGACTGTCAGATGGAACGTACATCACAATTATCAGAGACTATTCTAATGCACCCTCTTAACTAGCTAGCTAACCCTGCTTTTAAGATTTCCGAAAAGCTGTTGCATACCGCTTTCTCTGAACAATTGTACGAGGAAAAAATACACTAAATTCAGTTTCATCAACTGCCCAAGGACCAGGTTAGAAGAACCCCATGGTTTCAGGCTATTTTGCTGCGATGACGGTGAAAATCTGTGGGCTCCGGTTTCTTGAAACATTTATCTGTGTTCAAAGCACTTCATCACCAGTATGTCGCTAACTCTTGTTTGTATCTAACTAGCTTTGTGTATTTCATAAAGCTTGCTAGTTAGCTTGTAGTTAGGACTAGTGAGATGTATCCGTCCAAATAACAGCTATAATCTCCTTTTGCATTTGGATATTTATGCAAACCTAGAGATTCCACCTGTCACACCCTGATCTCTTTCACCTGTCTTTGTGATAGTCTCACCTCCCTCCAGGTGTCAGCCATCTTCCCCATTATCCTCTGTGTATTGATACCTGTGTTCGATGTTTATCTGTTGCCAGTTTGTTTTGTTTCGTCAAGCCTACCAGCTTTTGTCCCTCTGTTCCTGTCTCTCTCGATTGTTCCCGTTTTCACATTTCCTGCCTGGCCTGACCAGGAGCCTACCTGCCGATCTTTACCTTTGACCCACCTATCTGGATTACTGACCTCTGCATACCCTGGCCCTGAGCCTGCCTGCCGTCCTGTACCTTTGCCCCACCTATCTGGAATACTGACCTCTGCATACCCTGACCCTGAGCCTGCCTGCCGTCCTGTACCTTTGCCCCACCTATCTGGAATACTGACCTCTGCATACCCTGACCCTGAGCCTGCCTGCCGTCCTGTACCTTTGCCCCACCTATCTGGAATACTGACCTCTGCATACCCTGACCCTGAGCCTGCCTGCCGTCTTGTACCTTTGACCCACCTATCTGGAATACTGACGCCTGTCTTCCCTTGACCTGTCTTTTGTCTACCTACCGCTGTTGGATTAATAAACTGTTGTTAATTCCACGTTGTCTGCACCTGGGTCTTACCTGAAACATGATACCACCAAGTAGATGTAGAAATTGCCATAGGCTACATGGGCCACTTGTTAGGGTTGTCTCCCCAGGTGGTCTCTGGCAAGTTGAAAGGACATATAGGCAAGCCAAAAACATTACAGTAGTATTTACTACAGCTTTCTAGTGTGGATAATACTGTAGTATTTACTATAGTATTCTACAGCAATGTTCCCTGCGGTTCCCCTCGGACTGCCGCGCAGAATAAACATAATACCGCGCAGAGAAGCACGAGATTGAACTTCAATCAACTTTCTATAGTTTTACCTTTTAGTCAACACTATCAACATGTTGCTCTATGTCACGCTCGTCATAATGAGTGGACCAAGATGCAGCGTGGTATGTTTCACCCTTTTATTTAGAAGAGAAACTTAAAGCACAAAACAATAAAGTGAATAAACAAAACGTGACGCTACATGCAGTGCAGAAAGCAACTACACACACAAACATAGTCAAGATCTCACAAATCACAATGGGAAAATGGCTACCTAAATATCAGAGACAACAATAAACAGCTGTCTCTGATTGGGAACCATACCAGGCCAACATAAATCACTAATCACCTAGATGACCCACCCTAATCACTATCACGCCCCAACCAACATAGAGAATAAACAGCTCTCTATGGTCAGGGAGTGACACTCCACTGTGGGAATTGTGCTCAAATCAACGCAATATTAGCCCCTTTCAATTTAACATGCCAAAATAAAACAAACTATGCAAGACAAAGTATGCTAAATTAACTGCACAATAGATTTAGCCATCTTTGAAAAGCTAGTCAGGTAAAAAGGGCAATGTTGTATTTTGAGACGGTCTTGAATAAGCTAAGTAACCAGTAGGCAGAGGATAGCATAATGTGTCTGATTCTCTGTAATAATGGTATGGGAATAATAACAATTGTTATTTAGTTTTTTATTTAAACAGTTTCTTTGTTGCATCAAACAACACATTTTCAGTCACCTCTTGTCTGACCGACAAGTGGATATACAGGTTAATATTAAGCCCTGCATGTTTTTTTTTCAAAAGTCTCATGGAATGTAACCCTAAATTGAACACCACACATTTGCTGCTACTGTAGGCTGAATGATAGAATAGCTATTTCCATGTTATGGGAAGCATTTTCTCCATTGTTTTTCATGGTAGGCCACTCTGGTAGGCCTACATTGTGATAAAATAGCCACAGCAGCCTACTTAGCCACTGTTAAAACTGTAACTTAAAGTGGGTACAGTGTCACTGTCCACAGTAAATGCATGCTGGAAGTTGCACAGAATTTTCACATTCAAGTTTGCTCTCAGCAGATCTGCAATTCGCTCAGTGCTGTATATACTACAACATTCTATAGTAAGTACTTCACATTTTTTCTGAGTGTAGGGATAGACCACTTCTTCTTAAAAACCAACATATAGATTTTATTAATGGATTCAGAGGGTAGAGAGAGAGAGCGACAGAGGGACTGAGAAAGAGAGAGTATGAGAGAGAGAGAGTATGAGAGAGAGAGTATGAGAGAGAGAGAGAGAAACCCTCTCAGGAGGCTTGGCCACTATTGCAGAGGAGAAATAGAAATGGCAGGAGAGTAGAGGAGAGAGAAGAGTGATGAGAGAGTGTTTGCTGTGGGGCTAGCCTCTATCTACTGTATGCCTAATTAACACTAGGATGTGGTGTGTAGAGATGGCAGGAAAGTAGAGGAGGAGGAGGAGGAAGAAGAAGAGAAGTGTCACGCCCTGACCTTAGATCCTTTTTTAAGTCTCTATTTTGGTTTGGTCGGGGCGTGAGTTGGGGTGGGCATTGGCATTCTATGTTGTTTTTCTATGTTTTCTTTTCTATGTGTTTGGCCTGGTATGGTTCCCAATCAGAGGCAGCTGTCTGTCATTGTCTCTGATTGAGAACCATACTTAGGTAGCCTTTTCCCACCTGGTGTTTGTGGGTAGTTGTTTCCTGTTTTGTGCTTTCAGGACAGATTTTCATTTCTTACATTCACTTTGTTATTTTGTATTTTGTGTTCTGGTATAATAAATAATCATGGACACTTACGACGCTGCGGTTTGATCCGATCCTCCTACTCCTCATCCGATGAAGAGAAAGTTTAGACAATTCTTACAATAAATAACACAAGGGGAATGAAAAACACAAGAATGAAGCTATGGAACAGGGAGAACCAGTACCAAGATAAAGGTGCAGGGGTTCAATGCATTGAGGTAGATATGTACAGGACAGTTGCCATTTGGAAAGTTTTGAGGACCCCTCCCTTTTCCACATTTTGATAAATGACAGCCTTTTTCAAAAAATGTATTACTTAAATGAATTCTTCCCTCATCAATCTACACACAACACCCCATAATGACAAAGCGAAAACAGGTTTTTTGAAATTCTTGCAAATGTGTTAAAATAAAAAAACAGAAATACCTTATTAACTTCAGTATTCAGATCCTTTGCTATGAGCCTCGAAATTGAGCTCAGGACATGATGTTGGAAAGGCACACACCTGTCTTTTCAAATCAAATCAAATCAAATCAAATTTATTTATATAGCCCTTCGTACATCAGCTGATATCTCAAAGTGCTGTACAGAAACCCAGCCTAAAACCCCAAACAGCAAGCAATGCAGGTGGAGAAGCACAGTGGCTAGGAAAAACTCCCTAGAAAGGCCAATACCTAGGAAGAAACCTAGAGAGGAACCAGGCTATGTGGGGTGGCCAGTCCTCTTCTGGCTGTGCCGGGTGGAGATTATAACAGAACATGGTCAAGATGTTCAATGTTCATAAATGACCAGCATGGTCGAATAATAATAAGGCAGAACAGTTGAAACTAGAGCAGCAGCACAGTCAGGTGGAAGTTGAAACTGGAGCAGCAGCATGGCCAGGTAGACTGGGGACAGCAAGGAGTCATCATGTCAGGTAGTCCTGGGGCATGGTCCTAGGGCTCAGGTCAGTTGAAACTGGAACAGCAGCATGGCCAGGTGGACTGGGGACAGCAAGGAGTCATCATGTCAGGTAGTCCTGGGGCATGGTCCTAGGGCTCAGGTCCTCCGAGAGAGAGAAAGAAAGAGAGAAGGAGAGAATTAGAGAACGCACACTTAGATTCACACAGGACACCGAATAGGACAGGAGAAGTACTCCAGATATACAAACTGACCCCCAGCCCCCCGACACATAAACTACTGCAGCATAAATACTGGAGGCTGAGACAGGAGGGGTCAGGAGACACTGTGGCCCCATCCGAGGACACCCCCGGACAGGGCCAAACAGGAAGGATATAACCCCACCCCACTTTGCCAAAGCACAGCCCCCACACCACTAGAGGGATATCTTCAACCACCACTTACCATCCTGAGACAAGGCTGAGTATAGCCCACAAAGATCTCCGCCACGGCACAACCCAAGGGGGGGGGGGGGGCCAACCCAGACAGGATGGACCACAACAGTGATCAACCCACTCAGGTGACGCACCCCCTCCAGGACAGCATGAGAGAGCCCCAGCAAGCCAGTGACTCAGCCCCTGTAATAGGGTTAGAGGCAGAGAATCCCAGTGGAAAGAGGGAAACCGGCCAGGCAGAGACAGCAAGGGCGGTTCGTTGCTCCAGAGCCTTTCCGTTCACCTTCCCACTCCTGGGCCAGACTACACTCAATCATTGACCCACTGAAGAGATGAGTCTTCAGTAAAGACTTTTAAGAGGTTTAAGGTGCCACAGTTGACAGTTCATGTCAGAGCAAAAATAATGCCATGAGGTCGAAGGAATAGTCTGTAGAGCTCCGAGACAGGATTGTGTGTGAAGCACAGATTTGGGGAAGGGTACTAAAAACATCTGCAGCATTGAAGGTCACCAAGAACACAGTGTCCTCCATCATTCTTAAATGGAAGAAGTTTGGAACCACCAAGACTCTTCCGAGAGTTGGCCACCCGGCCAAACTGAGAAATCGTGGAAGAAGGGCCTTGGTCAGGGAGGTGACCAAGAACCCATTGGTCACTCAGAGCTCCAGAATTCCTCTGTGGAGATGGGAGAACCTTCCAGAAGGACAACCATCTCTGCAGTACTCCACCATCAGGCCTTTATGATAATGGCCAGACGGAAGCCACTCCTCAGTAAAAGGCAAATGACAGCTCGCTCCAGAGCGCTCAGGATCTGAGACTGGGGTGAAGGTTCACCCTCCAACAGGACAATGACCCTTAGCACACAGCCAAGACCATGCAGGAGCGGCTTTGGAACAAGTCTCTGTATGTCCTTCAGTCGCCCAACCAGAGCCCGGTACTTGAACCCCGATCTAACATCACTTGAGAGACCTGAAAATAGCTGTGCAGCGACGCTCCCCATCCAACCTGACTGAGCTTGAGAGGATCTGCAGAGAAGAACTGAAGACACTCCCCAAATACAGTTGTAGCAAGCTTGTAACGTCATACACCAGATGATTTGAGGCTGTAATCACTAGCAAAGGTGCGTCAACCAAGTCCTGAGAAAGGGTCTTACTTACTTATGTAACTGTAATATTCAGTTTTACATGTTTAATATATTTAATTGTAGGGCCTTCCTCTGACACCACCTGCTATAGAGGTCCTGGATGGTAGGGAGCTCCGCCCCATTGATGTACTGGGCCATTGGCACTACCGTCTGTAGCTCCTTGCGGTCAGATGCCAAGTATTTGCCCTGCCAAGCGGTGATGAAGCCAGTCAAGATGCTCTCAATGGTATTACTGTATAACGTTTTGAAGGCCCATGACAAATATTTTCGACCTCCTGAGGGGGAAGAAGCGTTGTCGTAGCTTCTTCTCGACTGTGTTGGTGTGTGGACCATGTTCATTTCTTAGTGATGTGGACACCACGGAACTTGAAGCTCTCAATCCGCTCATCTACAGCCCTGTCGATGTGGAGGGGGGTGTGCTCAGCCCTCAATATTCTGTAGTCCACAATCATCTTATTTGTCTTACTGAAATTGAGGGAAGGTTGCTGACCTGGCACCACACTGCCAGGACACTGATCTCCTCCCTATAGGCTGAGGTCAAATCAAGTTTAGTAACTGTTGATCTGATGTCCAGAAGTGCTAGGCGGTCATATGCGATAATATAATTAACTTTTGTACAAAAAAAGGAAAAAATAACATGAAAAAGTCACTAAATAGCAATGTAGCTTTGGAGCTGGTAAGATGTCGACTTCCGTCGGCGCCGTATTGTCCAGTGGGCTCAGGTTGCCCAGGCTCTCTGCTCAGGGTCACCAACCTGCTTGTTCTCCCATAAAAAATTCACTATCTACCAAGGCTAGTACTTGCAAGAAAGAGAGAAAGAGAGTTTGTGCATGTGCGTATGTGTGTGTCTGTGTGTGTTTTTGTTCAGCATCCCTTGTTACTGTTATCGCTGACTGTCCTTCTGTGGTTCTGTATAAAATGCAATTTAACTGCTGCAAGCCGGACGGGCCTCTAGTGCTGAAACACAGGGAGGAATGTTCCTTCTGCACAGATACGGCCCAGGAGAGTTGATGCACTGCAGAGGAGATGGAGAGGACAAATAGAGTGAGGAAAAAAAGAACTGAGAAAAAAGTAAAGGAATGCTGTTTGCCAAGGCTTCCCACCCACAGTTTTGTCAGTAATCTCCAGGGATGGAGATAGGATATTACCAGGAAAGAGGAGCTGTGTAGTGTGAGAATCGCTGACAGCCTCTCCTCTTCTGCCCCCTACTGCACAGGGGAGGAAGTGTTCGATGGATGACAGAAGAGATGGTACTGGACAGGGTTGGGAAGTAACGGATTACATGTAAAAAATCATAATAATAAAAAAAATCGGTAACTATAATCCGTTATGTTACCAGCAAAAATACTGTAGTCAGATTTCAGATACTTAAAAAAACTAGATGATTTGTTATTAAATTCAGAAAGGATGTTTACAATGACCTTCAAATCAGCATTGAAAAAAGGAGCAAGTTTAAGTTATTTTCTTTGCCTGACCAAGTCTGATCACAAGTCAGACCCCTATGATGACACACCAAATGCGTTGATAGATCGTGGGAAAAAGAGCTGGAATAGGCTTTTGTACACTACAGTCCAAGCTATGTCTTCCAATGGAGCCACTGCTGCCGGCATCATGTTATCCAACTTTAATAAATGCTTGGAGGTAAGAAAATGTGTGGTGTAGCCTACGGGTAGTACAGATATCCCTTATATTAATATCTACCGTAAATAGAAGAAGATTGGAACCACCAAGACCTTCCTAGAGCTGGCCCGCCCAGAAAAACTGCGCTTTTGGGGGAGAAGGGCCTTGGTCAGTGGGTGACCAAGAACCTGATGGTCACTCTGACAGAGCTCTAGAGTTCCTCTGTTGAGATAGGAGAATCTTCCAGAAGGACAACCATCTCAGCAGCACTCCGCAAATCAGGCCTTAATGGTAGAGTGGCCAGATAGAAGCCACTCCCTCAGTAAAAAGCATATGACAGCCCTCTTGAAGTTCGCCAAAAGGCACCTAAAGGACTATCAGACCATGAGAAACAAGATTTTCTGGTCTGATTAAACCAGATTGAACTCTTTGGCCTAAATGCCGAGCACCATGTCTGGAGGAAACCTGGCACCATCCCTATGATGAAGCATGGTGGTGGCAGCATCATGCTGTGTGGATGTTTTTCAGTGACAGAGACCAGGAGACTAGTCAGGATTGAGGGAAAGATGAATGGAGGAAAAGTACCGAGAGATCCTTGAATAAAACCTGCTCCAGAGCACTCAGGACCTTAGCCTGGGGGAAAGGGGGATACCTAGTCAGCTGTACAACAACTAAATGCCTTCAGCTGAAATGTGACATTTAACCCAACCCCTCTGAAAATTGATGTGCAGCAACGCTCGGCATCCAACCTGACAGAGCTTGAGAAGATCTGCAAAGAATGGGAGAAACTCCTCAAATACAGGTGTGCAAAGCTTGTTGCATCATACCCAAGAAGATACGAGGTTGTAATTGCTGCCAAAGGTGCTTCAACAAAGTATTGAGAAAAGGGTCTGAATACTCATGTAAATGTAATATACATTTTTATATTTATTTAATTGGCTTCATCATTATGGGATATTGGTGTGTAGATTGCAAATATTTTGTTAAATCAATTTTAGAATAAGGCTGTAATGTAACAAAATGTGGAAAAGCCAACGGTCTCGTTACTTTCTGAATGCACTGTATATAGCACAATGAGTCAATAACACTGCTGCATTCTCATTTAGCTATATTCACCTTACAGATTGTGGATGTTGTAGATGGCTGTTCAGAATGTACACTATCATGAAAGGCAAATTGATCATTAGAAAACACTTTTGCAATTATGTTAGCACAGCTGAAAACTGTTGTCCTGATTAAAAAATAAATTAAACTGGCCTTCTTTAGACTAGTTGAGTATCTTAGCAATTTCTCGCATGGAAAGCCTTCATTTCTCAGAAAAGAATAGACTGAAGAGTTTCAGAAAAAGTACTTTGTATGATGCCATTTTGAGCCTGTAATCAAACCACATATGCTGATGCTCCAGATACTCAACCAGTCTAAAGAAGGCCAGTTTTATTGCTTCTTTAATCAGAACAACAGTTTTCAGCTGTGCTAGCATATGTGCAAAAGGGTTTTCTAATGATTAATTAGCCTTTTAAAATGATCAACTTTGATTAGCTAACACAACGTGCCATTGGAACACTGGAGTGAGGGTTGCTGATAATGGGCCTCTGTACGCATATGTAGATATTCCATAAAAAAATTATCTGTTTCCCGCTACAGTAGTCATTTACAACATCAACAATGTCTACACTGTATTTCTGGTCAATTTCATGTTCTTTTAATGGACAAAATATGACCTTTTCTTTCAAAAACAAGGGCATTTCTAAGTGATCCCAAACTTTTGAACGGTAGTGTATATCTGTATTTTATTTTGAATAAACTTAATTTGTTTAAGCTGCCTATCAATCGTTGTTTTTGAGACCAGGGGACAGCCAGTGAAAAATTTGTGCTGGTTCCATACAAACGTCCATCTGCCTGTTAGACACATGCTTCAACTCTCACACTTTTGATAGACTTTAACAGCTGCAAACTCACAGCTTAAACAAATTATTAAACAAACGATTGAGATATCAAAGTGTCACCCCAAAAATATTAAGCAAAAGGCCTATAGCAAATGTAGCATATTGCATACATTTTTCAAATGAAAATAGCACTTTTCAGTACAGCTCAAAGCATGCCACTCCATGAGAGCAGCAGGTCTTTTTCAACTTGAAGCAATGAGCCTAATCAATCCGCCATGACAACAAAATCATAAACAACAGATTAGGCAAATAAGTACTTGTTTTTAGGTTATGGTCAGGTAAAATCATTTGTTTTGTCAATATTACCATATTTCCAAGTCCTATTCTTGAAAACCTAACAGACTTTGATAATAAGACTTTGACTTTTGTAATGTAAAGATATAGCCTAATCACATTATTATCTGTAGTAGAAAATGGGTTAGAAGAAGCTTACATACCAACCCATAAAGTAAAATGCAATATCCATTTATGGCTAGCTACAGTATGTAAAATCCTACAATAGATGTTGTTAAATTAGTTATATAAATTGTCTTTCTGATTACTTTCAGACTTTCTAACTGAAAGTAATCAGATTATGTTACAGAGTTTGGGTAATCCAAAACATTGCTGATTACAATTTTGATTACAATTTGGGACAGGTACAGTGCCTTGAAAAGTATTCATCCCCTCTGCGTTTTTCCTATTTTGTTGCATTACAACCTGTAATTTAAATTGATTTTTATTTTTATTTCATGTAATGGACATACACAAAATGGTCCAAATTGGTGAAGTGAAGTGAAAAAAAATTACTTGTTTAAAAAATTAGAAAAAAATAAAAACGGAAAAGTGGTGTGTGCGTATTTATTCAACCCCTTTGCTATGAAGCCCCTAAATAAGATCTAGTGCAACCAATTACCTTCAGAAGTCACATCATTAGTTAAATGAAGTCCACCTTTGTGCAATCACGTCACATGATCTGTCACATGATCTCAGTATATTTACACCTCTTCTGAAATGCCCCAGAGTCTGCAACACCACTGAGCAAGGGGTACAACCAAGCAAGCGGAACCATGAAGATAAATGAGCTCTCCAAACAGGTCAGGGACAAAGTTGTGAAGAAGTACAGATCAGGGATGGGTTATATGGCACCACAACAACCTGCCAAGCAAGGTTCAGTCCACCAAAACTCACGGACCAGGCAAGGAGGGCATTAATTAGAGAGGCAACAAAGAGACCAAAGATAACCCTGAAGGAGCTGCAAAGCTACACAGCAGAGATTGGAGTAACTGTAAATTAGACCACTTTAAGCCGTACACTCCAGAGAGCTGGGCTTTATGGAAGAGTGGCCATCAAGGACAAAGCTATGTCTGGAGCAAACTCAACACCTCTCATCACCCCGGGAACCACATCCCCACAGTGAAGCATGGTGGTGACAGCATCATGCAATGGGGATGTTTTCATCTGCAGGGACTGGGAAACTAGTCAGAAATGAAGGAATGATGGATGGCACTAAATAAAGGAAATTATTGAGGGAAACCTGTTTTAGTTTTCCAGATATTTGAGACTGGGACAGAGGTTCACCTTCCAGCAGGACAATTTTTTATTTATTTTTAATTTTACCTTTATTTAACCAGGCAAGTCAGTTAAGAACATATTCTTATTTTCAATGACGGCCTGGGAACAATGGGTTAACTGCCTGTTCAGCGGCAGAACGACAGATTTGTACCTTGTCAGCTCGGGGGTTTGAACATGCAACCTTCCGGTACTAGTCCAATGCTCTAACCACTAGGCTACACTGCCGCCCAAATGACCCTAAGCATACTGCTAAAGCAACACTCGAGTGGTTTAAGGGGTAACATTTAAATGGAATCGCCTAGTCAAAGCCCAGACCTCAATCCAATTGAGAATATGTTGTAAGACTTTAAGATTGCTGTACATCCAACTTGAAGGAGCTGGGGCAGTTTTGTCTTGATGAATGGGCAAACATCACAGTGGCTTATAGAGACATACCCCAAGAGACTTGCAGCTGTAATTGCTGCAAAAGGTGATTCTACAAAGTATTGACTTTGGGAGGGTGAATAGTTATGCACGCTCAAATTTTAAGTATTTTTGTCTTATTTCTTTTTTGTCTCACAATAAAAAAATATTTTGTATCTTCAAAGTGGTAGGCATCTTGTGTAAATCATATGATGCAACCCCCCCAAAAATACATTTTAATTCCAAGTTGTGAGGCAACAAAATAGGAAAAATGCCAAGGTGGGTGAATACTTTCGCAAGCCACTGTAACTAGTAACAGTAACGGATTACATTTAGAAAGTAACCTACCCAACCCTGTTACTGGTAGACATGGTCATCCGAACACAATGTACATGTTTTGTAGAAGTGATATTTTTTGTCGCACTTTCTGTGAATGTGCCATCAAAATGCTTATATAACCTTGGTATGGTATGGATGGAGTAGGCATTGTCATGCTTGTGAATTTCCTTTATTTTTGGGCTTCAGACCAGTGCCTACATTTAACTTCGAATATGTTTTTAATTTCCATGGTTTTTACACCCGAAGGGGATTTTCTGTTCATAAAGATGCATTTGCAACATTTCCACATGCAAAGACAGATTTTTTTTGCAACCAAAATTACTGTCATTGACAGTAACATTGTAAAGAGGCTTCTGACAAAAGGTCTGGGCCCAGTTTCCCAAAAGCATCTTAAGGCTAAGTTCATCATTAGAACATTTGTAGGCGCATCATTAAATCGCCGAGCTGTTTCCCAAAACCATCGTTATTCACGTTGCACTTGAAAACTCTTGTAATCTAATGGCTGCCTCAGAGGACTTGTAGAACAGCTAAGTGCGTTGTTATATGCATTTTTTCTCCTTCCTTTATACACAGAAGATCTCCGCTAAACATAGAATGCTATTGTTAATCCATCTCTCTGTGACCAAGATAACATCACAGCAAAGTTGAATACAAATACAAAGGTGCCAATGTCTTTACAATTGATACAAACATGCAATGTATAAAAGATGCTTCAAATGAAAACCGAGATGACTGCATTAAAATCTAAACGGTAGGCTATAGGCCTATTTCAATCATATTCAAATCTAAACGGTAGGCTATAGGCCTATTTCAATCATATTCAAATCTAAACGGTAGGCTATAGGCCTATTTCAATCATATTCAAATCTAAACGGTAGGCTATAGTCCTATTTCAATCATATTCAAATCTAAACGGTAGGCTATAGGCCTATTTCAATCATATTCAAATCTAAACGGTAGGCTATAGGCCTATTTCAATCATATTCAAATCTAAACGGTAGGCTATAGTCCTATTTCAATCATATTCAAATCTAAACGGTAGGCTATAGGCCTATTTCAATCATATTCAAATCTAAACGGTAGGCTATAGGCCTATTTCAATCATATTCAAATCTAAACGGTAGGCTATAGGCCTATTTCAATCAAATTGAAAAGCATTTCATGTTCAATAAATTGAGTTTTATTTTGCTACTTGCACACTACAATCTGTAATTTGTCTCAATATATTTCATGATATGTCACCTAACATGTGTGCAATGATGTCCTAAATCGGTGATTTAGTGCTTTTTTATTGGGTAAGTATTCAAATAAGCAGCCTCAATATTTGCAGCCGTAGGTGGTAGGCCTAATATTTCTCTAGGAGCTGATCTGATCCGTATTGTGAAATGGAGAATGCTGAAGCGAGAGCAGCGCTCCCTTTCTTTCAATCCTATCAGTATCAAAACATGCTCCAATGACACACTTACCTGCTGACCACACCGCTTTTATTACATGAGCGAGAGGCGCAAAATAGATTTACACATGCATGTTATTCAATAATTTCATCCAAACTGTTCGCGTGCATCAAGAACATCTGCGTAGCTAGGTGCTAAAATAGAACTTTGTTATATTTTTAATGCTTGACGCACTGCAAGCGTCCTGCCTCTCCCATCTCCTCATTGGTTTTTAGGAGCATTTTTAGGAGCATATACCCACTTGGGTCATTTAAAGATGATATGAGGTCCACACGCCAGTTAGTTGCCAACTGCCATATAATGTCCGAAGAAGAAGAAGACTGAAGGAGGAGAGAGTACTAGAAATGGACTAGGTTTACCCTTTTATCTGTGGATTAATTGTCAAAGTAAAGGGTATTGTGTATTTCAGATAAAGTAACATCCCAATGTTTATATCCCTGGACAAATTAGCTAGCAACAGCAAGCTATCTAGCTAAATTGTCATGAATGTTTCATACAATTCGAACTGTCCCAAATTAACATAATTGGTTCAGAGTTCATTTTGAAATTTCAACCTGCATTTCCTGGTCGCGTCTGGTGTGGATGGACAAAATTAGCATATGTGTGATGGTGCGGTCTAGTCAGCATGTTAGCGACTGTTCTCTCTTACATTTTCGGCCGTTGTAGGAAAGATGCATCGTTAAAACACTTGTAAGCCTAAATTCCATTATTATTGGGAAACCAGGCCCTGAACCTTAATGGCACAGGTGCCAGTGTGCTTGCATAACTGCAAGGGTTGCTGGTTTAAACCCTGGTCTGCTGTTGCCTTCTAAAATCAGTTTTTGTCAAATATGGCTTCCCATTCAAAGCAATGTTTTAACTCAAAGCTAAACTGTTTTATGATTGACTTTTGAAGGTCTTAGCTTAGTCTCTGAATTTCCTAGAGACTTGTTTCTAGCCTTGAACCTTTGCTGAGTTATGTGTCATTATATACATTGGTTATCAGGGTTTGGGAGGGTGGTTGTCCACCGCTGCAACAACAAAAAACTAGGGGAAACACTGCAAATAGAGTTAGCTAGTACACATGGGCTAGCAGTCAAGTAGCCAGCTTGGAACTGTCAAGTACAATCAACTAACATGGCAAAGATGCTGGCCAGAGACCTTGGGGTTAAATGTACATTTAAGAAACGTTTTGAAACAGAATCGGTGTATTGAATGCACCCCTGGTATAACGTTACGTTGCTTAGTTAGCTAGCTACAGCTGCTGGCTAGCTAGCTACCTAGCGAATCAAAACACATCCAGATGAATTGGTTAATCAAATCTGAAACAGCTCACTAATAGCAACCGACCCATTGTTCCATGTTGGACAACTATCTATATGCGTTCATTGATTAAACTCAGCTTGAATATTTATAGCTATCTACAGTAGCCTAGGTTTGATCTCATCCACTTCTTATGACTGCCTGCCTTCCTGGTGAACACAACCAGCTGTGTTGTTGAGTTGCTGAGAAACCATGCTGCTGGACCCGCATTTGGAATGAGCATTGTCAGAAATTCTACAAAAAGGTAGCACATCATTGGTTCTCTATTGGCACGTGAGAGTGAACAATTACACATTTAATCAAAACTGTTGCACCTACAAACTTGTTCAGTACAAAAGTTGCCAAGTCTAATGGTCACTTTATGGACTCTGTAGTCTTGTTCTTATCCGACTCTTAGATCTTGAGCTTGGTTGGGGCAAGAAATTGTATTTTTTCCTACTGCTAACAACTCTGTTAAAAATCTGGTGTGCTCTCGGTGACTGCTGAGCTGATCATGGCGAGAGACGGGGAGTGTATTCTGTACCTTCAATCAAGTTCATTTGCAAAGTTTTATTGACATTTGTGTCATATTGGCTTAGATGTGATGGTAACATTGAGCATCAACCTGAGTATATTTTCAGCCCGACTACAATACTTGATGCTATCATAAAACAGAGATTGCAACACATGTAATGAAGATTTCTGACAAAATTTGAGCAAGGTTCAAATAATTTGTCTCTAACTGTCTATAAAGATTCTCGTCCTCCTCTTCTGAGGAGGAATAGTAAGAAGGATCGGAGGGCCAATGCGTAGCGTGGTAAGTGTTCATTATATTTATTTATAACTCAGAACACTAAATAATAAAACAACAAAGAGAACGAAATGAAACCGAAACAGTCCTGTACGGTGCATACATAAAACACAGAACAGAAAATAAACACCCACGAAACAAAGGTGGAAAAGGCTACCTAAGTATGATTCTCAATCAGAGACAACTAACAACACCTGCCTCTGATTGAGAACCATACCAGGCCAAACTCAAAACACAACATAGAAAAATGAACATAGACAACCCACCCAACTCACGCCCTGACCATACTAAAACAGAGACATAAATAAAAGAACTAAGGTCAGAATGTGCCACTGTCATTAGATGTAATGTCAAGATCAGTCAACAGAATATAAAAAGACAAAATATCTTTGTAAGATATTATGAATATTCGGTATCAATATTATTTTTATTGATTATTTTCAGCATGGCCTCTCATCACAGTAACTCAGTAACATTATCTGAATCACAGTAACATTATCTGAATCACCACTTGTATTTGCCTTTCAATTAGCATGTAATAATTGTGATGTTCACCCATATGGTACCTTTACAAATGCTAATCCCGACTAAGCCTTTCATCTCACACAATGTATGCATAATCATGCATTCAGCCCCTATGAAATACATATGTGTGATTTATACCAGCCCTCACTTGCTGAGTCAGGCTATGCAGCCAACCCACGCATGGTTACTTTTCAGTGCACACATCAACATTAGTCACTGGGGCTTTGTGAAAGTGAAAGACTGTTCATTTCTCTTTCTTGCATTTTAGTTATTTAGCAGAATCTCTTTTCCAGAGCGACTTACAGGAACAAAATATCTTGCTCACGGGCACATTAACTGACTTTTCACCTTGTTGGCTCGGGATTGGAAATGGCAACATTTCTGCTACCTGCCGTTCCTTCTCCCTCACTTATTACGTCTTAGGTAACCTCGGTCAATGTGGTCCATGAAATTAAAACTGGGGTCCCTCTTTGCAATCGCACCATACAGAAACCTCCAGAATATTGGCTGTCAAGTAACAGACAGGCAATCAATCATGCACAAAGTCAGTGAGCTACAGTGAAGGATACTGAGGGTCCCTCCCGACCCCCATTTCTCCTTTAGGCATCATCGTGCTGGCTGCATGGCTGACAAGTGAGCAGCTATTGCATAACGTCCTAGCTAACGTGGCTCTAGCAGCTTCTGCTCCGGTCCAATGGGAGAGAGGCAGCTAGCAGAGCAAAGAGAAGAGAAGCCAGAGATGAATAGATGACTAAGTATGTGTACTTTAAAGCCATGAGATGAAAAGTCAGTGTCCTCCTGTTGGGGGGAAAACAGATTTCAAGTTACCGGAGGAAGGATGCAGTCTGTGACAGAGAGCCCTGATCAGTGGCCGGGTAAACAAGGGAGATTACTGTGGAGATGGCAGCGGTGGGATGGGACGCTGTTATGACCGGTTTAGCAGCAGGCTTATTCAGACAGTTGGTTGGCACGCTGGATTTTACTCATCCAACACCCTTCTCTCACCAATCAATCAATCAAAATTTATTTATAAGGCCCTTTTAAATGAGCTGATGTCACAAAGTGCTTTACAGAAACCCTGCCTAAAACCCCAAAAAGCATTCAATGCAGATATAGAAGCACGGTGGAGAGGAAAAACTCCCTAGAAAGGACAGAACATAGGAAGAAACTGAGAGAGGAACCAGGCTCTGAAGGGTCCTTTTCTGGCTGTGCAGGATGGAGATTATAACAGAACATGGCTGTTCAAACTGTAATAGATGACCAGCAGGGTCAGATAATAATAATCACAGTGGTTGTAGAGGGTGCAACAGGTCAGCACCTCAGGAGTAAATGCTTCTACACCTGCATTGCTTGCTGTTTGGGGTTTTAGGCTGCGTGTCTGTAAAGCACTTTGTGACATCAGCTGATGTAAGAAGGGTTTTATAAATACATTTGATTGATTGAGTAAATGTCAGTTAGCTTTTCATAGCCGATCATTCAGAGTTAGAGACAGCAGGTGCGGTAGAGAGAGCGTCCAAAACAGCAGGTCCGGGACAAGTTAGCACGTCCAGTGAACAGGTCAGGGTTCCATAGCCGCAGGCAGAACAGTTGGAACTGGAGCAGCAGCATGAACAGGTGGACTGGGGACAGCAAGGAGTCATCAGGCCAGGTCGTCCTGAGGCATGGTACTAGGGCTCAGGTCATCAGAGAGAAGACAGAGCGAAAGAGAGAGAAAGGGAGAGAAAAAATAGAGAGAAAAAGAGAAAGAAAGAATTAGAGAGAGCATACTTCAATTCACACAGGACATTGGATGAGACAGGAGAAATACTCCAGATGTAACAGACTGACTCTAGCCCCCCGACATATTGCAGCATAAATACTGGAGGCTGAGAGAGGCAGGGTCGGGAGACACTGTGGACTTGTCCGACGATACACCCGGACAGGGCCAAACAGGCAGGATGTAACCCCACCCACTTTGCCAAAGCACAGCCCCCACACCACTTTTAGGGAAATCTTCAACCACCAACCTACTACCCTGAGACAAGACCGAGTATAGCTGCTGCTTGCTGCTGGTGAGTCTCTGATCCACCTCTACGCAGACGACACCATTCTGTATACTTCTGGCCCTTCTTTGGACACTGTGTTAACAACCCTACAGACGAGCTTCAATGCCTAACAACTCTCCTTCAGTGGCCTCCAACTGCTCTAAAATACAAGTAAAACTAAATGCATTCTCTTCAACCGATCGCTGCCTGCACCTGCCCACCTGTCCAGCATCATTACTCTGGACGGTTCTGACTTAGACAACTACAAACTACAACTACAAACACCTAGGTGTCTGGTTAGACTGTAAACTCTCCTTCCAGACTCATATCAAAAAACTCCAATCCAAAGTGAAATCTAGAATTGGCTTCTTATTTCACAACAAAGCATCCTTCACTCATGCTGCCAAACATAGCCTTGTAAAACTGACCATCCTACCGATCCTCGAATTCGCTGATGTCATTTAGTACTATATCTCTTGACACAATGATGAAAATAATCATGGCCTCTAAACCTTCAAGCTGCATACTGGACCACTATTCCAACTAAACTACTGAAAGAGCTGCTTCCTGTGCTTGGCCCTCCTATGTTGAACATATTAAACGGCTCTCTATCCACCGCATGTGTACCAAACTCACTAAAAATGGCAGTAATAAAGCCAAACCTTGACCCAGAAAATATAAAAAAACTATCGGCCTATATCGAATCTTCCATTCCTCTCAAAAATGTTAGAAAAGGCTGTTGCGCAGCAACTCACTGCCTTCCTGAAGACAAACAATGGATACAAAATGCTTCAGTCTGGCTTTAGACCCCATCATAGCACTGAGACTGCACTTGTGAAGGAGGTAAATTACCTTTTAACTTTTTATGGCTGCAGGGGCAGTATTGAGTCGGTTAGATGAAAAGGTGCCCATTGTAAACAGCCAGCTCCTCAGTCTCAGTTACTAATATATGCATATTATTATTACTATTTGATAGAGGATTGCATTCTGATGAAGTTCATCAAAGGTAAGGAAACATTTATCATGTATTTTCAGAAAAATTTATCCATGCTTTTGTTACTTCTATGTTAGACTACTGCAATGCTCTACTTTCTAGCTACCCGGATAAAGCACTAAATAAACTTCAGTTAGTGCTAAATACGGCTGCTAGAATCCTGACTAGAACCCAAAAATTTGATCATATTACTCTCGTGCTAGCCTCCCTACACTGGCTTCCTGTTAAGGCAAGGGCAGATTTCAAGGTTTTACTGCTAACCTACAAAGCATTACATGGGCTTGCTCCTACCTATCTCTCTGATTTGGTCCTACCGTACATACCTACACATACGCTATGGTCAAAAATAATGGGGTGATACGGTCCTTGACTAGTCTCTCAAAGCATTTCATGATGACGGAAGTGAGTGCTACAGGGCGGTAGTCATTTAGCTCAGTTACCTTAGCTTTCTTGGGAACAGGAACAATGGTGGCCCTCTTGAAACATGTGGGGACAGCAGACTGGGATAAGGATTGATTGAATATGTCTGTAAACACACCAGCCAGCTGGTCTGTGCATGCTCTGAGGACGGTCTGCGCATTACTCGATGCCGTCTGGGCCTGCAGCCTTGCGAGGGTTAACATGTTTAAATGTTTTACTCACGTTGGCAACAGTGAAGGAGAGCCCACAGGTTTTCGTAGCGGGCCGTGTCAGTGGCACTGTATTGTCCTCAAAGCGAGCAAAAAAGTTGTTTTGTCTGTCTGGAGCAAGGCATCGTGATCTGCGACGGGGCTGGTTTTTCTTTTGTAGTCCGTGATTGACTGTAGACCCTGCCACATACCTCTCGTGTCTGAGCCGTTGAATTGCGACTCCACTTTGTCTCTGTACTGATGCTTAGCTTGTTTGTTTGCCTTGCGGAGGGAATAGCTACACTGTTTGTATTAGATCATGTTTCTGGTCACCTTGTCCTGATTAAAAGCAGTGGTTCACTCGTTCAGTTTTGCGCGATTGCTGCCATCGATCCACGGTTTCTGGTTGGGGAATGTTTTAATAGATGCTGTGGGTACAACATCACAGATACACTTGTTAATAAACTCGCTCACCGAATCAGCGTATTCGTCAATGTTGTTGTTCGCCGCAATGCGGAACATATCCCAGTCCATGTGATCGAAGCAATCTTGAAGCGTGGAATACCCTTCTTCTTACCAGATAGATGCTTGTTTCTGTTGGCGTGAAGGCTGTACCGACTCAGATAGCGTGTCTCAAGTGAGCCATGTTTCCGTGAAACAATGAACATTACAGTCTTGGATGTCTCTCTGGAATGCAACCCTTTCTCGGATTTCATCTACCTTGTCTACCTTGTTGTCAAGAGACTGGACATTGGTCATTAGTATGCTCGGGAGCGGTGTGCGATGTGCCCATCTACGGAGCCTGACCAGAAGACCGCTCCGTCTGCCTCTTCTTTGGTGTCGTTGTTTTGGGTCGCCGGCTGGGATCCGATCCATTGTCCTGGGTGGTAGGCCAAACAGAAGATCCACTTCGGGAAAGTCGTATTCCTGGTCGTAATGTTAGTGAGTTGACGTTGCTCTTATATCCAATTAAGTTGGAAAAATAGGGTGATCGAGAAGCAGTGAGGGCTCTTCAATACTGCACGGTACTGTCTTTCCAAGCTAGAAGACTTCCAATTTGGTGTAGTGCCATTCCCGTTCCAATTTTCTGGAAGCTTGCATCAGGTTTCGGTATTTTCTGTATACCAGGGATATAATTTCTTATGACAAATGTTTTTTGTTTTTAGGGGTGTGACTTCATCTAGGGTATTACGCAAGGTTAAATTTAGATCCTCAGTTAGGTGATTCAACGATTTTTGTACTCTGATGTCTTTGGGTAGGTGGAAGGAGTCTGGAAGGGCATCTAGGAATCTTTGGGTTGTCTGAGAATTTATAGCACAGCTTTTGATGATCCTTTGTTGGGGTCTGAGCAGATTATTTGTTGCGATTGCAAATATAACAAAATGGTTGTGCGATAGTCCAGGATTATGAGGAAAAACATTAAGATCCACAATATTTATTCCACAGGTGTGACGCTTGTCGTCTGGGGAAGGAGAGGAGGACCAAGGTGCAGCGTGGTAAGTGTTCATATTATTTAATGAAAACAACAAACACGACAAACAAACAGTCCTGAAAGGTGAAACAAACACACTAAACAGGAAACAACCACCCACAAAACACAATGGAAAACAGGCTACCTAAATATGGTTCTCAATCAGGGACAATGATTGACAGCTGCCTCTGATTGAGAACCATACCAGGCCAAACACAGAAATAGAAAATCCTAGACAAACTAACATAGACAACCCACCCAACTCATGCCCTGACCATACTAAAATAAAGACAAAACAAAGGAACTAAGGTCAGAACGTGACAACAGGACAAAACTACATCCAGAATATGACTGTGGCATTGAGCAGGTCCAGAGACATGTTGGACAAAACCCACTGAGTCAATGATGGCTCCGAAAGCCTTTGGAGTGGGTCTGTGGACTTTTCCATGTGAATATTACCAAAAATTTGAATATTATCTACCATGACTACAATGTCCGATAGGAATTCAGGGAACTCAGTGAGGAACGCTGTATACGGCCCAGGAGGCCTGTAAAATGGAGTAGGCTGCATAGATTTCATGACTAGAAGCTCAAAAGATGCAGTCATTTATTTTGTTGTAAATTGACATTTGCTATCATAAATGCTAGCAACACCTCTGCCTTTGCTGGATGCACGGGTGATATGGTCACCAGGAGGAGAGGCACAGTAAATTCATCAGGCTTAAGCCATGTTTCAGTCAGGCCAATTACATCAAGATTATGACCCGTGATTAGTTAATTGACTATAACTGCCTTAGAAGTGAGGGATCTAACATTAAGTAGCCCTATTTTGATATGTGAGATATCACAATCACTTTCAATAATGACAGGAATGGAGGAGGTCATTATTCCAATGAGATTGCTAAGGCAAACACAGCCATGTTTAGTTTTACCCAACCTAGATCGAGGCACAGACACGGTCTCAATGGGGATAGCTGAGCTGACTACACTGATTAAACTAGTGGCAGACTCCACTAAGCTGGCAGGGGTGGCTAACAGCCTGCTGCCTTGCCTGCACCCTATCTCATTGTGGAGATAGAGGAGTTAGAGCCCTGTCAATGTTCTTAGATTAGATGAGAGCACCCCTCCAGCTAGGATGGAGTCCGTCACTCCTCAGCAGGCCAGGCTTGGTTCTGTTTGTGGGTGAGTTCCAGAAAGAGGGCCAATTATCTACAAATTCTATCTTTTGGGAGGGGCAGAAAACAGTTTTCAACCAGCGATTGAGTTGTGAGACTGCTGTAGAGCTCATTACTCCTCCTAACTGGGAGGGGGCCACTGACAATTACTCGATGCCGACATATCTGATTTACACGCTGAAGCTATGTTGCGCTTGGTGACCTCTGACTGTTTCATCCTAACATCGTTGGTGCCAACGTGGATAAACGATATTCCTATACTCTCTACACTCGCCAGTTTTAGCGTTTGCCACACCATCTTCAGAATAGCCTTAACGTCGGTAACCCTGCCCCCTGGTAAACAGTATATGATCGCTGGATGATTATTTTTAAGTCTAATATTTAGGGTAATGAGTCGCCAATGACTAGGATGTTACATTTTTGAGAGATAATGTTGGGAGGCTTCGGCGTCTCAGACCCCGTAATGGGTGGAAGAGAGACCTGATTCCAACTCATTGCTTAATGGGGAGAACTGGTTGAAAGTTTCTGTCGGCTGAATGAGTGACACCTGTTGAGCATTCCTACAGCATTTCCCACCAGAAGCCGTGAGAAAATTGTCCGGCTGCGGGGACTGTGCAAGGGGATTTTTACTACTATCTGTACTTATTGGTGGCAGAAACGCTGTTTCATCCTGTCCTACTCTTAAATTACCTTTGACTAATGATTGTGTCTGAAGCTGGGCTTGCAGAACATCTATCCTCACCATAAGGCGATCGTTCCCCTGTATATTATGAGCACAGCGACTGCAATTAGAAGGTATATTAACTTCGCCTGCTGAAGGTGCTGCAGAACCATGTCCAGATAAAGCGTCCGGGTTGAAAAAGTTGAATGAGTTGAAAAAAGTCGAGCGAGAGAAAAATTCAAAATATAAATCAGTAATTAAAAAGTAAAAACCGTAAAGTTGGCAAGTAGCAATGAAATGTTAGCGACAAACCGCACAGCAGTACGTAAACAAGTCTACAAGCCTACCACCTCTGCAACCCAACCTGTTCCACCCAAAGGAGTTGGCAGTGTCCAAAGTATACAACATGAAATATGCTGTTTGTTTGTCGCTTGTGGATTCTTTTGGTGTTCGTGTTTATCGTTGAGTGGGAGTCTAAAAACTCTAAGTTCTCACCCCTTCTTTGTACTTCATTTTTTCTCTACTAACTTTGTAGGGGCTAAAGAATCTCCCATTGGAAATTCTCTTGCATTTCTAAGAAAAAGAGTAGACCCTTGAAGTGAGACTTTTAAAAGCTCTTAGTAGCCTGCTGGCTGTCTGGAAAAGCCAGTCACTTGAAGCAGCAATCTTTCCTTTGGGACATTGCAATACCGAGAACAATAGCTAATTCCCAGAGGTGTTGGCACTCTGGTGGTGGTCCAAAGCATCAGCTGTGACACCATCTCAAGACAAGACATTACACTGTGTGTGTGTGTGTGTGTGTGTGTGTGTGTGTGTGTGTGTGTGTGTGTGTGTGTGTGTGTGTGTGTGTGTGTGTGTGTGTGTGTGTGTGTGTGTGTGTGCATGGGTGGACTCTGGGTTTGTCCCACAAAATTATCATTACATGGATAATAGTGGGGGCCTCAAGGGGAAAAGAAACAGTGTTATTAATGCCAGAGCCGATTTCTGGTCCCTGTCTGTCTATGTGTGTGTGTGTGTGTATGTGTGCGTGCGTTGCCAGACTGAATGGGAGATCACATTTAGTTTAGAGTCCGAATCAAACATTTATAAATGGACAATTTCTCACATTTATAGCTAACGTTAACATTCAATACAGAACATGGATAATATGAGGGACTAACTCCATGATGATTGCCATTTTGCAGAGGATTGAAAATGCACCAGGTCTTTGCTTTGATCCTGAACAGGAGAAGCAATAGATAGCTCTGGATTTGGATACAAACTGACATTTTATGGGATTCATTAAGATATTGCAAGCTGTTCTCTGCAAACATGGCCATGGTTCAAACCACATTGCTACAGTTTGTTTTCAGCGCTGACAAAGAAAGAACACATATTTGCCAAATCCCTGGACGTTATCAGTTGGCACATCTTATGTATTGGTACTGTGGAAGGACCACCAGGGGGCAGGCTGGGCTCACGGATAGTAGCCCAACAAGGCATGGGAGACAAGGTAACCAGAGGCAATTAAGCACAGCTTAATGGTCCGCTCACATTGGTGGAGAATTCGGGCATTAGGTGGACGCGTGACACAAGGATAAGTGAGTAAATCAAGATTCTTCCAGTAGACCCGGAGGAACCATTCAAGAACGATGGATAACGCCCTACTACAACAATTGATCACGGCACAGCAGACAACCATAGAACTCCTGCAACAACAGCTGAGCCGGCGAGAAGAACCCAGAGTTAAGCCAAGAGCGGCTGCTCACGCCATCTTACCTCATCTCTCCAAAGAGGATGATATTGAGGCCTTCCTCATGACCTTGGAAGAGTGGCCACCCACAGAATGGAAGAGCGCATTAGCCCCTCTTTTGACCGGGGTGGCTCAGGAAGCCTATTTTGACCTGGATTCCCACAAAGCTGCGGACTATGGGCGACTAAAAACCGAGATCCTGTCCCGGTACCAGCTGACTGCCAGAGATAGGGCCGTAAAGTTCCATCAATGGACCTACACAGCTGATCAACCCGTCCGTGCCCAGATCTTCGCATTAATACGACTGAAACAGTGGCTAGAACCTGGAAAGGGAGTAGGACATGTGATAGAGACCCTCGTAGTGGACAAGATATTGAGGGAATTACCCAGTGACTTAAAAAGGGTTGTGGGGCAAGCCAACCCATTGTCAGCCGACGACATAGCCCAGGCGGTGGAAACATATCGGTCTACAGGGGAGTTGTTAAAAATGACCAAGGAGGAATGGAAGGATTCTTCCAATCCGTACCACGACTCACCCCGGTGCTTCTGCCACCGAAACGTCTAAACCCCCTCCGGAGGTGGGAGAAGTCAGCCACCACACAGCAGAGTCGGTGTTATAAATGTCAGTCTCCAGACCATTATGCCCCACAATGTCCTAGCAAGGACGAGCCCATGGTCACGGAGTCATCACTGCCTACCCCCACACATCCCGTTTTGAGGGGGCAGGATCAAAACTGTTGGTTAGCAGAGATAGCCCCAGCCCCAGAGATTCCGGTTCGAGTCGAAGGACAAGATGTGGTAGCCATTCTCGACTCGGGAGGTACGGTTACGTTAGTAGAGGAGTGGATGTTGACCTCCGCAACACTGCTACCAGACAAAGTAGCCGTATCCTGTATCCATGGAGACACCCACTATTACACACTGTGAATCTGCCTATTCTCACTCCAAAAGGAAGGTGTACAGTCAGGGCAGGGAAAGTGCCCCAGCTGATGGTGCCAATCATTGATCGGGAGAGACTGTCCCCTATATAAGAAGCTTCGGCAGATGACGTTATGCACGGGAAGAAGGGGGACAGAAAAGAAGAGAAAATCCAAGCCCGAGGTAGTAGTCCTACAAGGAGACGTAGCCGCGTCCTCGTACTCTACAGCAGAGGAAGAAATAGCGACCCAACATTTACAGATATTCCAGGAAACCACTGATGAAGACACCTGTGAAGTGTTATCCACAACACAGGAAGGAAGGAGCAACCAGGCGCTAAGGGATATATTTGAAGCTCCATCCGAGGAGGGAACCTGGAAGGGATTCTCCTCGGTCACCCCTGATGGGGATGGGGAACAACCTCCACATCCCTCTACCGAGGTCGACCTGCCCCAGGAATTAAAGGGACAGTTCGGCACCTCGCAGCATAGAGACCCAGACCTAAGGGAGGCCATGAGGAAGGTGAAGGTGATCGACAGGAGGAACGTAGACAGATCAGGTGAGCCCCCTCTTCCTTACTATGCAATCAGGCGGGGTCTCTTATACTGGGTCGTACGACAAAGGGGGGAAAACCAGGAATTACTAATGGTGCCTAGACCATATAGGGATACAGTTCTACAGTTAGCCCATTCCCACGTCCTAGGAGGACACCTGGCACGAGACAAGACTATTGACCGAATCATGCAGAGATTCTATTGGCCCCGGGTCACCCGGATGTGGCCAGGTATTGTAGGACGTGTGATCAATGTCAACGTACAGCTCCCTGGTCACACCTACGTAACCCTTTGATTTCTCTCCCCATCATAGAGACTCCCTTTGAACGCATAGCTATGGACTTCGTAGGACCCCTCCCAAAATCCGCCAGAGGACACGAATACATCCTAGTGTTTATAGATTACGCTACCAAGTTCCCAGAGGCCGTACCCCTGCGTAACATGTCATGAAAGGGAATTGCCAAGGAGTTATTCATGATGTTCTCTCGTGTGGGCCTCCCCAAGACGATCTTAACCGATCAGGGAACCCTGCTCATGTCTCGGTTGATGGACTTGTGTCGGTTATATCAGGTTCAACAGATACGTACAAGCATATTCCACCCTCAAACAGATGGGTTGTGTGAACGCTTGAACAAAACGATTAAAAGCATGTTGAGAAGAGTGGTGTCCCGAAACGGGAAAAACTGGGACATGCTTCTCCCACACTTAATGTTTGCCCTGTGAGAAGTACCCCAGGCATCCACTGGATTCTCTCCGTTTGACTTGCTCTATGGCAGACCCTGTCGAGGGCTCCTCGACTTAGCCAAGGAGACCTGGGAGACCCAACCCTGACCCTTTCGATCCACAATAGAACATGTTACCCTGATGAGAGACTGCCTGTCAGCAGTGTGGCCCATACTCAAGGAGCATATGGAGAAAGCACAAAGGACCCAAGACCAGGCCTATGATAAGTCTGCGACCCCCCCGTGAGTTCACAGTGGGAGAGAAAGTGATGGTGCTCATGCCCACAGCCGAACATCGCTTGCTGGCGCAGTGGAGGGGGCCCTACGAGGTAATGAAAAGGGTCTCACCGGTCAATTACCTCATCAAGCAACCTGACAGGAGGAAGAATGTCAAACTCTATCACATAATCTGTTGAAGACGTACCATGGACGAGAGGAGGAGGTGGCTTTGATGGCCCAGGAGGGCAAAGGAAAAGAGGAGGCTCTACCACAGGTGCTTCGTGGCCAAACTCTCCTGCCGGAGTAGTCAAGACATCTAGACAAGCTGATTATGAACTTCGGTCGAATATTCTCTCCATTCCCAGGACAAACAGATGTCCTGTTCCACCATATTCACACTAAACCCGGCAAGAAGGTACATATCCTCCCTTACAGGATTCCTGAGGCTCACCGAGTCATCGCTAAGAACGAGGTAAGGGAGATGTTGAGGATGAGCGTGATCGAGCCATCGACGAGTGAGTGGTCCAGTCCCATAGTCCTGGTACCCAAATCTGATGGTAGTATGAGACACTGCAACGACTTTAGGGGCGTGAATGCCATCTCTACATTCGATGCGTATCCCATGCCCCGTGTGGATGAACACGTGGAGCGCTTAGGAAAGGCCAAGTTCATCACCACCCTGGATTTGACGAAGGGATATAGGTTAAGTGCCGGTGGCTCCGGAGGATCGCCCAAAGACTGCCTTCGCCACCCAGAGGGGCTTTTCCAGTATGTGAGGATGCCCTTCGGACTGCATGGTGCCCGCTGCAACTTTCCAACGCCATTCTACGGCCCCATCAATAGTATGCAGCGGCGTACATAGACGATGTGGTCATCCACAGCGAGGACTGGGATAGTCACCTCCTGCGATTACGGGCGGTGCTCGTGAGTTTGGAAGCCACAGGGTTGACAGCCAAACCAAATAAATGCTGACTGGGCCTGTCCGCAGCGGAATACCTGGGGTACACCGTGGAGAATGGGAAAATACGCCCACAAGCAGAGAAGACCAGGGCAATTTGTGACTGGCCTCGACCTCGGACCAAGCGAGACGTGATCAGAACACAGGCCATCTTTCATGGGAACGTCTCGCTTGGTCCGAGGTCGAGGCCAGTCACAAATTGCCCTGGCCTTCTTAGGGATAACGGGATATTATCGCCTTTTTATTCCAGGATATGCAACCATTGCCAACCCCCTCACAAACCTCATCAAGAAAAACCTGCCAAACCCGGTAGAGTGGAAAGACGGAAGAGGCCTTTCAATTGCTAAAAGATGGCCTGTGTTCTGATCCCGTTCTACAGGCTCCAGACTTCTCACAAGAGTTCATTGTGCAGGTCGACGCCTCGGATACGGGGCTCGGGTAGCCTAGTTGTTAGAGCGTTGGACTAGTAACAGAAAGGTTGCAAGTTCAAATCCCAGAGCTGACAAGGTACAAATCTGTCATTCTGCCCCTGAACAGGCAGTTAACCCACTGTTCCTAGGCCGTCATTGAAAATAAGAATTTGTTCTTAACTGACTTGCCTAGTAAAATAAAGGTTAAATAAAAAATTATAAAAATAAAAACTAGCTCAGGGTAAAGGTGAAGCAGAGAAGCCAATTCTCTGCATAAGTAGGAAGATCAGCGATCGGGAACAGAGGTATGCTACCGTAGAGAAAGAGGCCTTAGCCATTAAGTGGGCCCTCGATTATCTCCGGTACTACCTACTGGGTCAGAGGTTTGCATTAGTTACTGGCCATGCGCCCCTCACGTGAATGGCTGGTAAGAGAAACAATAACAACAGAATAGCCAGATGGTTTTCGTCTTTACAACCGTTCTCTTTCCATGTCATCCACAGGGCCGGATCGAGGAACGGGAATGCAGACGCGCTGTCCCGACGCGACCAAGACGGTGCGTCTGGGGCCCGGCCCTCCGGTTCGGTCCTGAGGGGGAAGGTATGTGGAAGGACCACCAGAGGGCAGGCTGGGCTCACGGATAGTAGCCCAACAAGGCATGGGAGACAAGGTAACCAGAGGCAATTAAGCACAGCTGACGGTACTAATGACATAGTCTCCTTCCCCTATAAGAGAGAGTATGGAACCAGCAGAGAAGGGGGGAAAACTATCTCTGGAAGATGGAAGATGGCCACCAAGACAGAGGAGCTATCCATGAAGAACCACTAAGATGGTGACAAGCCCGTGACTTTTGTTGTAGTTTAAAGATAATCCTATTGTGTTCCTGTTTCATCTGGAATAGAAGATGTTTTTTCTTGGGAGATTTTCATTGATTATGTTGGAGTGTTTGTGTTGACCAAATGCCCTCAATAGAGAACTGTGTTCAATCAAGAAAACCTACTCCTGACTCGTTTATTCCACCTTCCCGCTTTAGAGTGATGCCCAATTAGTCCGCTCACAGTACATAATCCTCCCAACCTAGACAGCGGTTGGGGAAACATAGTGAAGTTGCTCACTACAACAAGAGCACAGCCAGAGCCTGGTTCCTCTCTAGGTTTCTTCCTAGTTTTTTCTAGTCCCTTGCCTCTACATTGCTTGCTCTCTGGGGTTTAAGGATGTGTTTCTGTATAAGCACTTTGTGACAACAGTTGTAAAAAAGGGCTCTATAAATACATTTGATTGATTGATGATGATTACATTTTAAGACACAAATGCACAGTGATAGAAAGTGATCAGGGTAGATGAAGAGGTGTGGTAAGCTATGGTGAGTATTAACAGGCTACAGCATACCCCATAATAGACATGTATCTAAAAAATATTTCCTATTTCATTGACAACAAGATTGTATGTTTGGCCAGTCACTGTCTGGCTTTCCTTGCCAAATTTTGATACATACTTCAAAGTTGTTTCCATTTTCATTTACATAATATCATTCCTCAACCTGCTCACGTTCAGGAGTGTCTCTTGCATTGTTCCTTCACAATAGCTAACGCCACTTCATTAATTTAGGATTCCTATTTGACTATCCCATGCCTCCTTGCCTGTCCGACATTTTCTCATCTCCCACCCCTTCTAATGCGACTATCTCCGATCCTCCTCCCTATTTGTCCCCTGCCCTGCTACAGCCAGTCAATGAGTCTGAGGTGCTAAAGGAGCTCCTTAAACTTGACCCCCAAAAAACATCTGGGTCAGATGGTTTAGACCCTTTCTTCTTTAAGGTTGGTGCCCCATATCATCGCCAAGCCTATCTGAACTTTTAAGCGTGTCCCTCCTCTCTGGGGAGGTTCCCATTGCTGGGGAGGTTCCCATTCCTTTATTCAAAGGGGGAGATCAAGCTGATCCTAACTGTTATAGGCCAATTTCTATTTTGCCCTGTTTATCAAAAGTGTTTCAACTGACTGGCTTTCTTGACGTCTAAAGTATTCTCTCGGGTTTCCGCTCAGGCTAAGGACGTGTCACTGCAACCTTACAGGTCCTAAATTATGTCACCATTGCCCTTCATTCTAAGCAATGTTGTGCTGCTATTTTTATTGACTTGGCCAATGCTTTCTATACGGTAGACGCTTCTATTCTTGTGGTCCGGCTAAGGAGTATCGATGTCTCTGATGGGGTCTTTGGCCTGGTTTGCTAACTACCTCAAAGAGTGCAGTGTATAAAGTCTGAACATCTGCTTTCTCAACCACTGCCTGTCACTGACCGAGCGAGTACCCCAAGGCTCGATCCTAGGTCCCACACTCTTCTCAATTTACATCAACAACATAGCTCAAGCAGTAGGAAGCTCTCTCATCCATTTATATGCAGGCTATTCAGTCTTATAGTCAGCTGCCCCCTCCCCAGATTTTGTGATAAAGGCTCCACAACAAAGCTTTCTTAGTGTCCAACAAGCATTCTCTGCCTTTAACCTTGTTCTGAAAACCTCCAAAACAAAGGTCATGTGGTTTGGTAAGAAGAATGCCCCTCTCCCAACTGGTGTGAGGGTTTAGAGCTGTCCTTTACTTCTTCTCATAGTTGACTCTGCAAACAATTTTGTATTTTCAACACATTAATGTTTCTTATAAAAATAATCAGTCTCTCCTCAACTCTTAGCCAAGAGAGACTGGAATGGCATGCATATTATTTATATCAGCCCTCTGATTACAACTAAGAGCAAAATGTGCCGCTCTGTTCTGGGCTAGCTGCAGCTTAACTAGGTATTTCGTTGCAGCACTGACCACACGACTGGACAATAACCAAGATTATACAAACCTAAGAGCCTGCAGAACTTTCTTTTGGATTGTGGTGTCAAAAAAGCAGAGCAACTCTTTATTATGGCCAGACCTCTCCCCATATTTACAAACATTGAATCTATATGTTTTGACCATGACAGTTTACAATCTAAAAAAACTGCAATAAATGTTGTCTCCTCAACTTATTCAATAGCCACATCATTCATTACCAGATTCAGCTGAGGTCTAGAACTTAAGGAATGATTTGTACCAAATATAATGCTCTTAGTTTTAGAGATGTGCAAGACCAGTTTATTACTGGCCACCCATTCCAAAATAGACTGTACCTCTTTGTTAAGGGTTTCAGTGACTTCATTAACTGTGGTTGCTGATGCGTATATGGTTGAATCATCAGCATATATAGACACACAAGCTTTGTTTAATGCCAGTGGCAGGTCATTGGTAAAAATAGACAATAGTAGAGGGCCTAGAGAGCTGCCCTGCGGTACACCACACTTTACATGTTTGATATTAGAGAAGCTTCCATTAAAGAAAACCCTTTGAGTTATATTTGCTAGATAGCTCTGAATCCACGATATGGCAGAGGTTGAAAAGCCATAGCACAAACGTTTTCTCAACAACAGGTTATGGTCAATAATATCTAAGGCTGCACTGAAATTTAATAGTACAGCTCCCACAATATTCTTATTATCGATTTCTTTCAAACAATCATCAGTCATTTGTGTCAGTACATGTTGAATGCCCATCTCTATAAGCATGCTGAAAGTCTGTTGTTAATTTGTTTACAGAGAAACAGCATTGTATTTGGTCAAACACAATTTGTTACAACAGCTTGCTAAGAGCTGGCAGCAAGCTTATAGGTCTGCTGTTAGAACCAGTAAAGGCCGCTTTACTGCTCTTGGGTAGCGGAATAACTTTGGCTTCCCTCAAGGCCTGAGGACAAAAAATGTCCTCTCGGCTCAGATTAAAAATATGACGGATAGGAATATTGCTCACTGATGACCATCCTACCAATGTTAGATAACAGAGACATAATTTATAGATCGGCAGGTAAGGGTGCTCTCGAGCGGCTAAATGATCTTTACAAGTCAGCCATTAGATTTGCCACCATTGCTCCGTATAAGACACATCACTGCACTCTATACTACTCTTTAAACTGGTCCTCTCTGTATACCCGTCGCAAGACCCACTGGTTGATGCTTATTTATAAAACCCTCTTAGACCTCACTCCCCTCTATCTGAGATACCTACTGCAGCCGTCATTCTCCACACACCACACCCGTTCTGCCAGTCACATTCTGTTAAAACCTCTTGCTCTTACCCCCCACTTTTTCGAACATTCTGTTAAAAATCGCGCAACATTTCAGCGCCCTGCTACTCATGCCAGGAATATAGTATATGCATATGATTAGTATGTGTGGATAGAAAACACTCAGACGTTTATAAAACTGGTTATAAAACTGACTATAACAGAACGTGCGTTTCATCGAAAAGTGCAGGAAAATCTGATCACTGAAAATGGGAAAATATATCCATGCGCCACTTCAACCCATTGTTAAACGTGAACCACATTAAATGGAGCAGAGGTTGCAGTACCTACAGCTTCCACATGATGTCAACAGTCTTGTCATTTGCCTACGAATTGTTTCTTGGTCGGGGCTGAATAATTTTGCAGGCCCAATTTTTCAGTTTTTGATTTGTTAAAAAAGTTTGAAATATCCAATAAATGTCGTTCCACTTCATGATTGTGTCCCACTTGTTGTTGATTCTTCACAAAAAAATACAGTTTTATATCTTTATGTTTGAAGCCTGAAATGTGGCAAAAGGTCGCAAAGTTCAAGGGGGCCGAATACTTTCGCAAGGCACTGTATATATTTTTTTATCCCAGCCCGCGTCATGCCTTTTGCCTTTTGGTAGGCCATCATAAATAAAAATGCGTTCTTAACTGACTTGCCTAGTTAAATAAAGGTAATAAAAACACTTAAATAAAAAGTATCTCTAATTCAAACACCACTCTATTTCTTACTCGTTGGTTGGAGTAAATGGATGCCATGTGTCACGACTTCTGCCGAAGTTGGTCCCTCTCCTTGTTCGGGCGGTGTTCGGCGGTCGACGTCACCGGCTTTCTAGTCACCACTGATCCATGTTTCATTTTCGTTTTGTTTGGTCTTATTCATACACACCTGGTTTCCATTCTATTAATTAATGTTCCTTATTTAACCCTCTGGCTTCCCTCCCTGTTTTGTGTGTTATTGTTTGTCATGTGGGTTCGTTCTTTTGTGCTCTGGAATATTGTGTTTTTCCTTGTTGGAACATTACTTATATTTTGAGTGAATTTGGATTATTACTCATATCTGTGTCCTGCGCCTGTCTCCGCATTTTTTTCATTCACCAACAACCTCACACCATGTTTGCTCTGTGCAGTGTTATTGTCTTCATCTGTCTGTGGGATCAATCAGTCTTGTCCACCAGCGTGCTCTCTCTTGTCTGAACTGGGGATATGGTTAGGATCAAACCTATATGACGGGAGAGGTGACCAACTATACTCTGACCCACATGGCTAATGGTTCACTGTCGCAGGGAGAGTTTATCATTACTGATAAAATGCCTCCCTGAATATTCCGGAATATCTCCATAAAGAGGATGTAGCAGAGTGAACTCTGTTCCTTCTGAGACATCTTCTTCAGTTTCAAGTTAGTACAGATCCTCCCATTTCCATTAGTTCTAGTAATCAGCACACAAAACTTGACATTCTCTTTTTCAGTTGAAGGATCTTTCCAATCTCATCACTGAGTAGTCAAAAGCACTTTGATTGAATCCCAATTTTTGTCACTTGCTTCGCAGACAACAGGTGTAGACTAACATTGAAATGCTTACTTACGGGTCCTTTTCCAACAATGCAGTGTTAAAGATAAAGATCAAAATAATAAAAAAAATAGAAAGTGACACAAATAATAAATATACAGTGAAGAACTAATAACAATAATGGCATGGCTCTATACAGGAAGTAATAAATAACATGGCTATAAACAGGAAGTGGAAAATAACATGGCTATATAGAGGGGGTACCAGGTAAAAACATGGCTATATACAGGAAGTACCAGTGCCGGGTCGATGTGCAGGTGTACGAAGTAATAACATGGCTATATACAGGGAGTACCAGTGCAGAGACAATGTGGTGGGGTACAAGGTAATTGAGGTAGCTATGTACATATACTGTAGGTAGGGGTAAAGTGACTAGGCAACAGGGTAGATAATAGACTGAGCTGTAGCAGCAATGTTTCTGGAACTGTAGCAGCAGCGTATGAGGTGTGTGTGTGTGTGTGTGTGTGTGCGTGTGTGCGCATGTGAATGTGTGCATTTGTGTGCATGTGTGTGCGTGCGTGCGTGTGTGTGTTAGGGTGTCACTATAAGTGTTTGTGGTTAGAGTCCAGTGTGTGTTCATAGAGTCAGAAAGGCTGTTAAATGATTTAATTATGAATTCTATTATAATTGGGATATGTTTCTGAGAGGTGCCTTGGAGCCTCTGAATGACTGCGGGGAAGTGATTGATGTGTATGGGTGGCATTTACCATCGCTGACCTGGGTCCAGATTACCATCTCATTAGCTACTGTTATGTAGACCCTACTGAGACACAAAGGAATATAATTCAAGGTCCAACACAAAATATGGGTAACCAGCCTGGGGGAATTCCTAGCGACAAAATACGTTGTAGCTCTTTCAAAAAATTCTGTAGCTCTGGGACACGGAAACGGTACTGTCTTCAAATCAGTCATAAAAAATACTCAATGTCAAAATGTGAGTCTGCAGCCCCAGCCAAACTCCCATAGCCACCAGATAAATTGATGTAAACAGTAGGGGAGCAGTTGTCTACTGTTGCTCTTAGTATTGCATAGGCATTACCCACATCATGTAGCTTCTTGTAAAATAAGGCTTCATGGAAACAATTGATCAACATTTCGTCTTCTTTAATTGAAAAATCAAATGCATCCTAATACAAGGTTTACACACTCCCCCACTAGGTACCATCAGCCCCATTAGCTATGTCTTATGGATTAATGGCTCCCTTGTGAGGGAGAAACATACGAAGGAAAAACATTTGCCATGAAGATCGCTTAAGTCGTTTTAGTGGTTGTGTGAGAGAGATGAGTCACTAAAAACATGCACATTTAAAAACATGTTTGGATGATATGCAGTATATCTATGGATTTGACAATGTTTGGGTTTTGGTATTACCGGTACCTCATGGAGAAGTGAATATTTTGAAAACTTCAGAAGAATACAGACAAACAAAATAGTCAACAGACATGCAATTGACTTGTTACTGTGGAGAGTTTCTAGAGCATCTACAGATGGACTATCCAAATGAAGAGTATATGGTCTTCGACTGGTCTTTGTTCTATTCTCCTGCAACATTAATATGTATATATATTTTTGGAGACACCATCTTACTGTTGAAGAGGAGCTGCAGGCCATACAATGTCCTACTTCTCTGTAACTCTCTGTTATCCCCTCTGGTAGTGCAGACATTGGAAGACCAGCGATTCTTCCCAAACGGCATGTGTAAGTGCAATGTGTGCATGTATGTGTGAACGTGTATGTGTTTCCATACGTTTGTGTGTGTGAGTGTGTGTACGCATGAGCACACGTGTGAGAGAGAGACGAAAGGAAGAACAAAAGAGTGAAAGAAAGAGACAGAAAGAGTAAGGGACTGTAGAAACAGAGAATATGGAGTTCCCTGTTATTATTCTGTCCACCTGTCTCCTGCCTCTCCCTGATCAATGGTCACTGTCACTCAATGCAGGCTCATACACTTCATGTTTAGAACTACAGAAGTAGCTAACGCCCGCCCGCCCTGAGCGCTTTCTGAAGAACTGTATTATTCATGCAGACCAAGTACATGACTGGAAAACTGGATGAATGCCTCAAAAGCTGGACTTGCTGTCATGCCTGTCAACACTGTGCTGAAGAAACAAGTAACTGTCTGTAGGACAAAATGAGCTAAGGTGTCTTTGTAGTCAAGATAGAATTCTGATATCTCCAGTGTCGTCCTTTGTCATGGTTACCATTTCAATACAAAGAACACCTCAAAAGACAACGGCAAGTTCACAGATATACAGAAACTATTCTCTTATGTCTATATGAGTGGCAAGCCTTCTCAACAGCACAATATCTGTGTTGTTCAAATGCCATAGGATCTGTGAACAGGGGTATTGAAGTCCATTAGCCAGCTCTTTTCAAACATGAGGTTGATGACATTTAACTTTCTGAATGTGCTCAATGTCACAAAAACAACATTTTTTGGGACATTGCTCTAAAGGGTGTGGTGTCACAAAGTCTGCGTTAGGTCACCTTCACATCAGACCAAACGCAAGTGATTTAAAGACAGAAGAAAAAAGTAATTCCTCCTCTTTCAAGGTTAGGAGAATGAGGTTAAGTTTTGGAAAAGGGTTAGGGTTAAACTTAGCTCAAATGCAACAGTTGTCAACAATTGACTCATCGTGTAGCTCAATCAGCCATGCAAAACAGTCTTGAGGGGCAACAAATCTGCCCAATTAGCTTTCCATACAGCCGTTGACACGGACACTGTAAGCAGCTACTCATGACTCACAGACACACACCCCTCCTCCCAGTAAGTACGACTAACTGCAGCTACATTTTTCAGGTAGGATAGCAGCTTACAGAAGAAATAACAAATATTGATAACCATCTGTAGATAGTCATGTTGATACATACACATGCAGTCTACTCAATGGGGGGCATGAACGGCAATATCGGTACACAGTGACCTTCGCTCCCGTTTGACAAGCACTACTGTCCAGCAACGGCATGGTATGTAGCTACCTAGTATCAGTGTGAAAGTCACAGTAAGCACACACATACAATGCATGAAGCAACAGTAGACCCATCATCAGTACTTTTAAGCAAAAATAAACAATCAGCAGTTTTATAACTGAAAAGTAAGACTATTTATGTAATACTAACAGTGAAATAAGTCTCAGACTCATCCTCGGGCTTCAAAACATTAGCCCAATCACTCATGGTATGGTAGCTCAATGTAATATTAGTTGTGTGGTAAAAAAACACAGTTCAATCAAAATTGTCTAACCTATAGCAGAGCGCTTTCGACACACCCACTCCGTTCCACACACCCACTACTTTTCTTTCCACACACCCACTCCTTTCCACACACCCACTACATTCCTTTCGACAAACCTAATCTTTTCCGCACACCCACTACATTCCTTTCGACAAACCTAATCTTTTCCGCACACCCACTACATTCCTTTCGACAAACCTAATCTTTTTCACACACCCACTACATTCCTTTCGACAAACCTAATCTTTTCCACACACCCACTACATTCCTTTCGACAAACCTAATCTTTTCCGCACACCTACTACATTCCTTTCGACAAACCTAATCTTTTCCACACACCTACTACATTCCTTTCGACAAACCTAATCTTTTCCACACACCTACTACATTCCTTTCGACAAACCTAATCTTTTCCACACACCTACTACATTCCTTTCGACAAACCTAATCTTTTCCACACACCTACTACATTCCTTTCGACAAACCTAATCTTTTCCACACACCTACTACATTCCTTTCGACAAACCTAATCTTTTCCACACACCTACTACATTCCTTTCGACAAACCTAATCTTTTCCACACACCTACTACATTCCTTTCGACAAACCTAATCTTTTCCACACACCTACTACATTCCTTTCGACAAAACTAATCTTTTCCACACACCTACTACATTCCTTTCGATAAACCTAATCTTTTCCACACACCCACTACATTCCTTTCGACAAACCTAATCTTTTCCGCACACCTACTACATTCCATTCGACAAACCTAATCTTTTCCACACACCTACTACATTCCTTTCGACAAACCTAATCTTTTCCACACACCCACTACATTCCTTTCGACAAACCTAATCTTTTCCGCACACCTACTACATTCCTTTCGACAAACCTAATCTTTTCCGCACACCTACTACATTCCTTTCGACAAACCTAATCTTTTCCACACACCTACTACATTCCTTTTGACAAACCTAATCTTTTCCACACACCTACTACATTCCTTTCGACAAACCTAATCTTTTCCACACACCTACTACATTCCTTTCGACAAACCTAATCTTTTCCACACACCCCCTACATTCCTTTCGACAAACCGAATCTTTTCCGCACACCTACTACATTCCATTCGACAAACCTAATCTTTTCCACACACCTACTACATTCCTTTCGACAAACCTAATATTTTCCACACACCCACTACATTCCTTTCGACAAACCTAATCTTGTCCGCACACCTACTACATTCCTTTCGACAAAACCTAAACTTTTCCACACGTCCACTACATTACTTCCGACCCACCCACACGCCCATAACCTACTCTGGTTGCCATATTGAGCTGCAGCTACCCCCTTCTCCGTCCCAGACCCACAGACACATGAGCCAGCCACTGCTGTATCATATCACCGAATCTTCGACCTTTCTGGGGGTGGCAGATCTTCAACCAAGCTCTCATTGAAATTACAGCAAGATATGGATGAGTTTTCACTTCCTACGCCTTCCACTAGATGTCAACAGTCAATAGAACTTTGTCTGATGACTCTAATGTGAAGGGGGGTCGAATGACACAGGAAATAGTCACCACTGCCACGACCACGCATTCACTATGCGTGTTCACAGGGGAAGCACCTGCGTTCCACCGCTCATGTGAAGTCATTCTAATTCTCTGGTTGGAACGTTATTCAAGATATAGTTAAACAACATTCTAAATATTGATTCAGTTCATCGTTTCACATGTTTCTACTGACTGTTACGGAACTTTTGTACATTTCGTCACGTTATAGTGGACGCGCTTTGTGACTTTGGAATTGTTTACCAAACGCGCTAACCAAAGTAGCTAATTGGACATAAATAACGGACATTTTCAAACAAATCAAGCATTTATTGTGGACCTGGGATTCCTAGGACTGCATTCTGATGAAGTTCATCAAAGGTAAGGAAACATTTATCATGTATGTTCTGGTTTCTGTTGACTCCAACATGGCGGCTAATTTGGCTTCTGTTCTGAGCGCTGTCTCAGATTATTGCATGTGTTGCGTTTTCCGTAAACTTTTTTGGAAATCTGACACAGCGGTTGCATTAAGGAGATGTATATCTATAATTCCACGTGTATAACTTGTATTATCATCTACATTTATGATGAGTCTTTCTGTTGAAACGATGTGGCTATGCAAAATCACTTGATGTTTTTGGAACTAGTGAATCTAAATAGCCAATGTAAACTCAGATTTTTTTATATAAATATGAACTTTATCAAACAAACATGCATGCATTGTGTAACATGAAGTCCTATGAGTGTCATCTGATGAAGTTAATTCAAGGTTAGTGATTAATTTAGTCTTTATTTCTATTTTTTGTGAATGCTATATTTCCCTAGAAAATGGCTGTGCTTATTGTGGTTTGGTGGAGACCTAACATAATCGTTTTAGTGCTTTCGCTGAAAAGCCTATTTGAAATCGGACACTTTGGTGGGATTAACAATGAGAGTAGCTTTAAATGATATAAAACACGTATGTTTTAGGAATTGTAATTATGAGATTTCTGTGGTTTGAATTTGGCTCCCTCTACTTTCACTGGTAGTTGTCATATCGATCCCGTTACCGGGATTGCAGCCATAACAAGTTTTAAGAACAAATTCTTATTTACAAAGACAGTCTACCAAAAGGCAAAAGGCCTCCTGTGGGAGCGGGGGTTGGGATAAAAAATCTAAATAGATACAGAAATTGTAGGACATAACACACATCACAACAAGAGTGACAACACAACACTACATAAAGAGAGACCTAAGACAATAACATAGCATGACAGAAACACATGACAACACAACATGGTAGCAACACAACATGGCAGCAGCACAACATGGTAGAAGCACAAAACATGTACAAACATTATTGGGCACAGACAACAGCAGAAAGGGCAAGAAGGTAGAGACAACAATACATCACGCAAAGTAGCCACAACTGTCAGTAAGAGTGTCCATGAGTGAGTATTTGAATGAAGAGATTGAGATAAAACTGTCCAGTTTGAGTGTTTGTTGCAGCTCGTTCCAGTCGCTAGCTGCAGCGAACTGAAAAGACGAGCAACCAAAGGATGTATGTTCTTTGGGGACCTTGAACAGAATGTGACTGGCAGAACTGGTGTTGTATGTGAAGGATGACGGCTGCAGTAGATATCTCAGATAGAGGAAGTAAGTCCTAAGAGGGTTTTATAAATAAGCATCAACCAGTGGGTCTTGCGACGGGTCATTGCTGTACAAAAAACATCATCTTGGTTGTCAAAAAGTTATTAGATAAAAGGATTCACATGCTGGTGTCCTAGAGTCCTATTAAGGGACTCTAGGACACACAACACACGCAAGTATAAATGAGTTGACAGTTGAGTCCTATGCTGTACTTTATTAAATTACAGCCCGATGCACTCACATCAGTGAATTCAATGTACACTGAACAAAAATAAATGCAACATGCAACAATTTCAACGATTTTACTGAGTTACAGTTCATATACGGTAATCAGTCAATTGAAATAAATTCATTGGGCCCTAATCTATGGATTACGCATTACTGGGAATACAGGTATGAATCTGTTGGTCACAGATACCTTGTTAAAAAGGTAGTGTAGTGGATCAGAGAACCAGTCAGTATCTGGTTTAACCATTAGCCTCATGCAGCACGACACATCTCCTTCACATTGCCACGCTCTGACCATAGAGAGCCCTTGGTTCTCTATAGTGTAGTAGGTCAGGGCGTGACTAGGGGGTGTTCTAGCTCAATATTTATATGTTGGTGTTTTGTATGGTTCCCAATTGGATGCAGCTGGTAATCATTGCCTCTAATTGGGGTCATATTTAGGTGGCCATTTTTCCCACCTGTGTTTGTGGGATATTGTTTTGTGTTTGTGCATTTGCACCACTACTTTCACGTTTCGTTATTGGTTTATTGTTTTTGTTTAAAGTTTCACCGTAATAAAGATATGGAACTTCAATCACGCTGCGCCTTGGGTCAGCTCATTAGGACAATCGTGACAGAATATCCCACCAAGCAAGGACCAAGCAGCATGTGACGGAGGTAATGGAGTTTTGGACCTGGGAAGAAATGATGGGAGGTTGTGAAACCCTTCCTTGGAAAGAGACACCAAGGAAGGTGGAAGGAAAGCGACGACGCCGGGGACCGCGGCCACAGAAACACCAAGATTTCTTTTTGGGGGGGGGGTGCACGAGGGGTGATCGGCGGAGCAGTTGAGAGTGGAAGAGCGGGTCATCAGCCGTGACACACATAGAGTTGATCAGGCTGTTGATTGTGGCCTGTGGAATGTTGTCCCAGTCCTCTTCAATAGCTGTTGGTAGATATTTGTGGGAACTGAAACACACAGTCATACATGTCGATCCAGAGCATCCCAAACATGCTCAATTGGTGACATGTCTGGTGAGTATGCAGGCCATGGAAGAACTGGGTCATTTTCAGATTCAGATTTTCAGATGCTGAAACATGATGTGATGGGCGGCGGATAAACAGCACGACAACAGTATCTCTGTGCATTCAAAATGCCATGGATAAAATGCAAATGTGTTCGTTGTTCGTAGCTTAAGCTGCCCATACCATAACCTCACCACGACCATGGGGCACTCTGTTCACAATGTTGGAATCAGCAAACCGCTCTCCCACAAGATGTCATACACAGTGTCTGCCATCTGCCGGTACTGTTGAAACCAGGATTCATCTGTGAAGAGATCTCTTCTCCAGCGTGCCTGTGGCCATCGAAGGTGAGCATTTCCCCACTGAAGTTGATTACGACGCCAAGCTGCAGTCAGGTCAAGACTGCAGAGCTTCTCTGAGATTGTTTGTGCAGAAATCCTTTGGTTGTGCAAACCCATAGTTTCATCAGCTGTCCGGTTGGCTGGTCTCAGACGATCTCGCAAATGAAGAAGCCGGATGTGGAGGTCTTGGGCTAACATGGTTACACGTGGTCTGCTGTTGTGAGTCTGGTTGGACGTATTGCCAAATTCTATAAAATGATGTTGGAGGTGGCTTATGGTAGAGAAATTAACATTCAGTAATCTGGCAACTGCTCTGGTGGACATTCCTTGAGTCAGCATTGCATGCTCCCTTGAGACATCTGTGGTGTTGTTGTTTGACAAAATTGCACATTTTAGAGTGGCTTTTTATTGTCCCCAGCACAAGGAGCACCTGTGTAATGACCATGCTGTTTAATCAGCTTCTTGGTATGCCATACCTGTCAGGTGGATGGACTATCTTTGCAAAGGAGAAATGCTCACTAACAGGGATGTAAACAAACATTTGAGAGAAATAAGCTTTTTGTTCATGGAACATTTCTGGGATATACTATTTCAGCTCATGAAACATGAGACCAACTCTTTACATGTTGAGTATGTATTTTTGTTCAGTATAAATTGCAGCTGTAAATTGGGCTGCTTTTGTGTGTCCCGTATATTGCGCGCAGTGGAGGGAAAGTGAACAGACACATGCCACAGTCCTAGGCTACTAAAATGTTGCAGTCTGTTTTTAAGGAATATCCCCAAAACTAAACCTGATACAAAAATTATATGCAAAGGAGAAACATGTAGTCCTAATACAGCAATAGGTATTAGCATGTAAACCATGTTAAGTTCAAATGTTACAACAACAGAAAGTTTACAATGGATATTACAAGTTTAGAGATCCACTAGGTGTCTCCTTGACACAAACATTCATGTTCCACCTGAACCCCATCTGTTGGAGGAGGGTAGTATGGTTGAGAGGAGGGGTGTTGGGTTCACTACCTTACAAGAGTGGCCCCAGCTCTTTCCCATACCTCCAGAGCACCCTAGACCACCATAATAGACATTATAGAGGGACAGATGAGATCGTGCACTCATTGGAGAAAACAGGAAATGACACAACACAGTAACAGTCTACTCTAGGAGAAGAGAGAGGAAGGTAACAGCTGCACTGGTACCCACAACTCTAAACCCCAATCTATTATTCAACAGAGGTATAATAAGATAAATTTACCTTTTTGTCACTCGCTGTAAGTATGATGAAACTCAGCGACACGAAGGGGCTGGATCTGCAATAGTAATAAAGATTTGTTTTGCCATCGGAAGGTGGAAAAAGGCAGGGTCCTTGATTAAACATCGACTTACAATCTTCTGTGTCTCTTGCCTTCTGTGTGATCAATCAGTAAAAGTGACTGTAAGAATTACCAGACACATACATGTATATGTGTTTTAGATTAAATGTGTTAATTGAAGTCTATTTTTGATTTGTTTTTGCTGAATGTGGTGGAATGTAATCTTTGTGCGGTCTACCCATCTCCACAGAGTGGTGAGGAGGAGTCTTCAGTGTCTAGAAGAGAATTCACCAATCATTTTCTGCATTCTGGGTTCATTCAAAAATATTTTTTTAAGCTCTGTTTTATTATTGACAGTTACAGCTGATTGTATATCGACTTGCTTTCCTTAAATATAAGTCATCTGATTTATTTTCTTCAGCTTCTAACTTTTTGCCGCCAGCTCCTGATATCAGAGCATAAAAACTACAATTAGTCTCCTGAATTTACGTAGCTAGCCCTCTAGGCCTGAGCTCATTTTCCCTGGTTTTCCCTGGCTAAACTAGCTGGCTAGCTGAACAATGCTAGTTTTCGTCCTCAATGCCAAACTTCATTAATACTGTGCCTTCAAATGGAAAACTCCTTTGCTAGTTAAACAATCATGTAACTAAGACATTTGCTGTATAGTGGACTTGTATTATGCCCTGAATATATTCTACCATGCCCAGAAATCTGCTCCTTTTATTCTTTGTCCCCAACGCTCTAGGCGACCAGTTTTGATAGCCTTTAGCCACACCCTAATATTACTCCTCCTCTGTTCCGCGGGTGATGTGGAGGTAAACCCAGGCCCTGCATGTCCCCAGGCACCCTCATTTGTTGACTTCTGTGATCGAGAAAGCCTTGGTTTCATGCATGTCAACATCAGAAGCCTCCTCCCTAAGTTTGTTTTACTCACTGCTTTAGCACGCTCTGCTAACCCTGATGTCCTTGCCGAGTCTGAATCCTAGCTCAGGAAGGCCACCAAAAATTCTGAGATTTCCATACCCAACTATAACATTTTCCGTCAAGATAGAACTGCCAAAGGGGGAGGAGTTGCAGTCTACTGCAGAGATAGCTTGCAAAGTAATGTCATACTTTCCAGGTCCATACCCAAACAGTTCGAACTACTAATTTTAAAAATTACCCTCTCCAGAAATAAGTCTCTCACTGTTGACGCCTGCTACCGACCCCCCTCAGCTCCCAGCTGTGCCCTGGACACCATTTGTGAATTGATTGCCCCCCATCTAGCTTCAGAGTTTGTTCTGTTAGGTGACCTAAACTGGGATATGCTTAACACCCCGGCAGTCCTACAATCTAAGCTAGATGCCCTCAATCTCACACAAATCATCAAGGAACCCACCAGGTACAACCCTAAATCTGTAAACAAGGGCACCCTCATAGACGTCATCCTGACCAACTGGCCCTCCAAATACACCTCCGCTGTCTTCAACCAGGATCTCAGCGATCACTGCCTCATTGCCTGTATCCGCTACGGACCCGCAGTCAAACGACCACCCCTCATCACTGTCAAACGCTCCCTAAAACACTTCTGTGAGCAGGCCTTTCTAATCGACCTGGCCCCGGGTATCCTGGAAGGACATTGACCTCATCCCGTCAGTTGAGGATGCCTGGTCATTCTTTAAAAGTAACTTCCTCACCATTTTAGATAAGCATGCCCCGTTCAGAAAATGCAGAACTAAGAACAGATATAGCCCTTGGTTCACTCCAGACCTGACTGCCCTCGACCAGCAAAAAAACATCCTGTGGCGGACTGCAATAGCATCGAATAGTCCCCGCGGTATGCAACTGTTCAGGGAAGTCAGGAACCAATACACGCAGTCAGTCAGGAAAGCAAAGGCCAGCTTCTTCAGGCAGAAATTTGCATCCTGTAGCTCTAACTCCAAAAAGTTCTGGGACACTGTGAAGTCCATGGAGAACAAGAGCACCTCCTCCCAGCTGTCCACTGCACTGAGGCTAGGTAACACGGTCACCACTGATAAATCCATGATTATCGAAAACTTCAACAAGCATTTCTCAACGGCTGGCCATGCCTTCCTCCTGGCTACTCCAACCTCGGCCAACAGCTCCGCCCCCCCCCCGCAGCTACTCGCCCAAGCCTCTCCAGGTTCTCCTTTACCCATATCCAGATAGCAGATGTTCTGAAAGAGCTGCAAAACCCGGACCCGTACAAATCAACTGGGCTTGACAATCTGGACCCTCTATTTCTGAAACTATCCGCCGCCATTGTCGCAACCCCTATTACCAGCCTGTTCAACCTCTCTTTCATATCGTCTAAGATCCCCTATGATTGGAAAGCATCCGCAGTCATCCCCCTCTTCAAAGGGGGAGACACCCTGGACCCAAACTGTTACAGACCTATATCCATCCTGCCCTGCCTATCTAAGGTCTTCGAAAGCCAAGTCAACAAACAGGTCACTGACCATCTCGAATCCCACCGTACCTTCTCCGCTGTGCAATCTGGTTTCCGAGCCGGCTACGGGTGCACCTCAGCCACGCTCAAGGTACTAAACGATATCATAACCGCCATCGATAAAAGACAGTACTGTGCAGCCGTCTTCATCGACCTTGCCAAGGCTTTCGACTCTGTCAATCACCATATTCTTATCGGCAGACTCAGTAGCCTCGGTTTTTCTGATGACTGCCTTGCCTGGTTCACCAACTACTTTGCAGACAGAGTTCAGTGTGTCAAATCGGAGGGCATGCTGTCCAGTCCTCGGGCAGCCTCTATGGGGGTGCCACAGGGTTCAATTCTCGGGCCGACTCTTTTTTCTGTATATATCAATGATGTTGCTCTTGCTGCGGGCGATTCCCTGATCCACCTCTACACAGACGACACCATTCTGTATACTTCCGGCCCGTCCTTGGACACTGTGCTATCTAACCTCCAAACGAGCTTCAATGCCATACAGCACTCCTTCCGTGGCCTCTAACTGCTCTTAAACGCTAGTAAAAACCAAATGCAGGCTTTTCAACCGTTCGCTGCCTGCACCCGTACGTCCGATTAGCATCACCACCTTGGATGGTTCCGACCTAGAATATGTGGACATCTATAAGTACCTAGGTGTCTGGCTAGACTGTAAACTCTCCTTCCAGACTCATATCAAACATCTCCAATCTAAAATCAAATCTAGAGTCGGCTTTCTATTCCGCAACAAAGCATCCTTCACTCACGCCGCCAAACTTACCCTAGTAAAACTGACTATCCTACCGATCCTCGACTTCGGCAATGTCATCTACAAAATAGCTTCCAACACTCTACTCAGCAAACTGGATGCAGTTTATCACAGTGCCATCCGTTTTGTTACTAAAGCACCTTATACCACGACCACTGCAACCTGTATGCTCTAGTCGGGTGGCCCTTGCTACATGTTCGTCGCCAGACCCACTGGCTCCAGGTCATCTACAAGTCCATGCTAGGTAAATCTCCAGCCTTATCTCAGTTCACTGGTCACGATGGCAACACCCACCCGTAGCACGCGCTCCAGCAGGTGTATCTCACTGATCATCCCTAAAGCCAACACCTCATTTGGCCGCCTTTCGTTCCAGTTCTCTGCTGCCTGTGACTGGAACGAATTGCAAAAATCGCTGAAGTTGGAGACTTTTATCTCCCTCACCAACTTCAAACCGATCGCTGCAGCTGTACATAGTCTATCGGTAAATAGCCCACCCAATTTACCTACCTCATCCCCATACTGTTTATATTTATTTACTTTTCTGCTCTTTTGCACACCAATATCTCTACCTGTACATGACCATCTGATCATTTATCACTCCAGTGTTAATCTGCAAAATTGTAATTATTCGTCTACCTCCTCATGCTTTTTGCACACAATGTTTATAGACTCTTTTTTTTCTACTGTGTTATTGACTTGTTAATTGTTTACTCCATGTGTAACTCTGTGTTGTCTGTTCACACTGCTATGCTTTATCTTGGCCAGGTCGCAGTTGCAAATGAGAACTTGTTTTCAACTAGCCTACCTGGTTAAATAAAGGTGAAATAAAAAATAAAAATATATAGAAACTTTAACATTTGGTATCGTTTTGTTGATTAGTCATGACTGGTTTGATGTATTTTCACATTTACATTTTAGCCATTTAGCAGACACTCTTAGCCAGAGCGACTTACAGTTAGTGCATTCATCATAAGATAGCTAGGTGGGAAAACAACATATCACAGGCATATTAAGTACACTTTTCCTCTATAAAGTAGCTATCAGCAAAGTCAGAGCTAAAAAGGTGGACTGGGGTTTGAGGTCAGGAGGGGGATTATTTAAGATACTCTTTGAAGAGGTAGAGTTTCAAATGCTTCCGGAAGATGGGCAGGGACTCTGATGTGCCCTAGTTTCAGGGGGTAGCCGGTTCCACCATTGGGGTGCCAGGACAGAGAAGAGCTTGAACTGGGCTCAGTGGAAGCTGCCCTCCCATTGGGGTTGGAGGGCCAAGAGACCAGAGGTGGCGAAGGATATCATTGCTACTTAACGTGGATCCAAGTTCAGTTTTGAGATCCAGTGGCGTCATTGACATAGGGTTAACTGGTCATTTCTGACTGGTCTTGGAACTGTGACAACAGGCAGCCTCTAAACCAACTTGGCTCAATGGGATATGTGGTGATTTTGTCAACACAGCCAGATATGTACACAGTCTTGTCATTTTTTCAACTGACTATCGTATTTGTTGAATAAATCAAACTTTATTAATATAATGTGTAATCCATGAGTGTCACAAGTTAATTGACAGGAAAATGAAAAAAACTGCTCATTCAACGTTTTTTCCGCAATAATTTCAATGGCATGATGAATTTGCTCAAGAATCAGATTTTAACAAGTCTAATTCTACACACTGGTTGAGAGCAATATGAAAATGTTCTTGATTTTGCATTCATTTCTAATGAAGGCCCTTCAAATATCATTCAGAAGAAGCCTACAATTTCATCGGAAACTAATAGCGGCATGCCATGGTGCCTTTCTGAGTAAAACTCAACATCCAATCAATGCCTACTGATTGTGTCGATGACAATTAATACACAATGACAATATCAATGTTTATTTGCACAGATGTGAAAGGCAGCATCATGAGATTTGAATAATAATGGAGGTATCTCCAAGCCATTAAACTAACCATGGACGTTCTCTTGATTCTCATTGGACTGACAGCTTGTTATGGATAAAGTGACGAGTGGGATTGGACTGTTGGCTCCTGACCACTTTGCTGGATAATCTAAATGTACAGCTATTGAGAAGCACAGGACAGATGTATTATTTAGTCATCCATTTGCCACTTAGGGGTATAGATCATCTGTAGCATGGGTTCCTGTTGCGCCAGCCTGAGAACTACCAGCCAAATGCATTTTTGATGATGGTGTATAAATGGCCTGATGATGATGAAACTCCCTAAAACCTGGTTCATAGTGATGAGGGAGGCCGCTCCCTAAAGCCTGGTTCATAGTGATGAGGGAGGACGCTCCTTAAAGCCTTGTTCATAGTGATGAGGGAGGCCGCTCCATAAAGCCTGGTTCATAGGGATGAGGGAGGATGCTCCCTAAATCCTGCTTCATAGTGAGGAGGGAGGACGCTCCATAAAGCCTTGTTCATAATGCACTCCCCTCTCCCAATAGCCTGGAATAATGATCAATATATTGCTCCCAGAATAGGCCATTTCCAAACCACACAAGGCTAACTCCCTATAGCCTTGAATAGTGATCATTATATTGCTCCCAGGGTTGGTCTACTCAAACCACACAGAGCCCAGGCCTTATTAAGAAGGGTGACCCAGGGGAGAATATCATAAAGGCCAACTGAATGGTGCATGTACAATGTCATCCACATCACTTATGCTCTATTCTGCTGTCTCTCCATTCGGCTGTTGAGAAAGAACACAAAGTGGAGTAATATGTCTACATTAACACCTAAAAAGTTCGATCCCCATTGAACACATTCAAGGTGAATAAAGTTGGTATATAGTTTCACCTCTAGATATGATTAATGCCAAAGAAAGTTCCTGAAAGATACCCCCTTCAGAACCTACAGTATTTTTCAAGCCCTGGCATATCCTATTTCTCCGATTTCATTGCTCCCCGATGACGTTCATCTGTCAGATATTTGTACATTTTAATAGCATATGTCAAAAACACATCCCTGGAGAGGACCTCGCAGGGCTGAAGCACAATAGGCGTCCTAGACACTGGCTGCCTACCCTTAACATCCTTTCTGACAGCCTGGCTTATTCTCTACTTTGCTCTGATGTCAAGCCCTATTTCTAGATGCCCCCTGCCTCATAGATATTGGATTTTTCAGACATCTCCTTATTGACACCTATGGATTGTTGTTATGTGGGTCGGCGTGACTTTAAGACCACGAGAGGAGTTATGAAACTAAATATAGTAGAACAGAAAAAAGCAGATAATACTGGTTTTGTGCTTTATAATGTTTTTCTCTTAACAACGGAAGTGATATCAGGGGTAATATGCTGAGACTGACAAAATAATGGTGTATTTATGTTGATGGTGCATTTTGTTCCTTTAAAGACTCTGATTGAATTGTTTTTAGCACACAAGAGGATGACGGCAGTGGTGTAGATAGAGGGGATTTAGTTTCCGTTTTACAAATTCCAACAACAGCTTCCACTTATCTCTCAGAGCAAGATGTCCTCCGTGCCTGAAAATAAGTAAAGCTGCACCATCCATGCTTGAAGTTAATTCTCTCCCCATTTTGCTAAATTCGCACAGCTACAGAGAGGATTTAGAAGTATTTTTGAAAGGCTTCCCTTGAGATGTTTTTTTCTCTCTCCCTCATCTGATGTATCTGTAGTCCATAGCAGGCAGCAGCTTTGAGCTTGTTTTTTTCATGCCACTATCATTAACCCAAAACCTCACACATGCCTTACACCACTAAAGGACATACCTCACACAAATAAAGGACATGACACAATAAGGACACACCTCACACTAATAAAGGACACACCTCACACTAATAAAGGACATACCTCACACTAATAAAGGACACACCTCACACTAATAAAGGACACACCTCACACTAATAAAGGACACACCTCACACTAATAAAGGACACACCTCACACTAATAAAGGACACACCTCACACTAATAAAGGACACACCTCACACTAATAAAGGACACACCTCACACTAATAAAGGACATACCTCACACTAAGAAAGGACATGCCATATTGAAACTGGAGCACATGGATAAGAAGTGAACATGTCACGACTTCCGCCGAAGTCGGTCTCCTTGTTCGGGTGGCATTTGGCGGTCGACTTCACCGGCCCTCTAGCCATCGCCGATCCACTTATCATTTTCCATTCGTTTTGTCTTTGTTTTACACATCTGGTTTCATTTCCCCAATTACATATTCATTATTTAACCCTCTGTTTTCCCCATGGTTTATGTGCGTGATTGTTTTATTGTAAGTTCGGTCCGATGTTTGTGGACTTGGTATTACTTCATGTATTTGGACATTTTGAGTAAAGTTCCTTGTGTTACACATCTCTGCTGTCCTGCGCCTGACTCCTCTGCATCAGCTATACCCAGATCCTTAGAGAACATCTGGCCATAAGATGCATTTTAACCTGTTACACTTGTGGGAATTGGCCTATTTGAACAGGGCTAAATAGAAATGTTTATACAGAAGTAATATGAAATGCATAACCATGGTAGCAGTTAAAAGGAAACGTTTGGAGATTATGGGAAAAGTACTAGACTAAAGTTGAAAACTAAACAGTTCATCTGACAAAAGACAGAATCCAAACAATACACTGTTGATTTTTGATTGTTGACTTTTTGCCACATTTGTTGATAACGAAATACATCTGAAAATACTCATGATATATTCAGTAACATGATAAGAATGTTCATGGAAAAGTTGGGGTACGTGCAACATAAGACAAAACAATGACGAGGGTTTAAGTGAGAGGTCTAACTGGAGGCTTCAAGTGGAGACACACCTCTCCAAAAGGTGCATAGTTCCTAAGTCATTTCAATGCACTTACTGTTGTTGTTTTTGCATTCCAGAAACGATCCATTACAAATCGCAATCTGGTCAGTTGGGCATAATTTGTTCATTTATTACAGTGTTTGGCTTTCACAAGGCAGTTCAGAGACGCAGACCGTGATTTTGGTGTGCATTCAGATACGTGTTCCACTACAACAAACATAGTCTCCTTCTGATCAGCACAACCGAGAGGATGATGCCAAGTCATCTTGTAACTACAACAAACATAGGCTCCTTCTGATCAGCACAGCCGAGGGTATGATGCCAAGTCATCTTCTAACTACAACAAACATAGTGTAATGCTCCGGGTGTCGTGGGTGTGGAGTCAAATGCAGGAGACAGAGAGTTCAATGCTGTGCGTCTTTTAATAGCGCCTAACACACCACAGGGTGCTCACAAAAGTAACGTTCCCAAACACAGGAAATCAAAATGTACAATGGAACAAATCACGACCAGGCACAAAACACGTACCTCTACAACAGAGCCGAAGGTTACATAGAAATAATCCCGCACAACAACCAGGCGGGCCGGCTGTCTAATAAAGACAAACTAATTAACCCTACACAGGTGCTACCACTAAACATACAAGGAGGGGGAGGAAAAACAATCAGTGGCAGCTAATAGGCCGGTGACGACGACCGCCGAGCGCCACCCGTCCGGGAAAAGGAAACACCCTCGGTCGGACTCGTGACAGTACCCCCCCCTGACGCGCGGCTCTCGCAGCGCGCCGACACCGGCCTCGAGGTCGCCCCGGAGGATGAGGTGCAGGGCGATCCGGATGGAGGCGATGGAAATCCCTCAACATGGAGGGATCCAAGATGTCCCCCACCGGTACCCAGCACCTCTCCTCCGGACCGTACCCCTCCCAGTCCACGAGGTACTGCAGGCCCCTCACCCGGCGTCTTGAGTCCAGAATGGCCCGGATCATGTACGCCGGGGTCCCCTCGATGTCCAGAGGGGGGGGAGGGACCTCCGGTACCTCACTGTCCTGCAGGGGACCAGCCACCACTGGCCTGAGGAGAGACACATGAAACGAGGGGTTAATACGATAATAGGAAGGGAGTTGTAATCGATAACACACCTCGTTTATTCTCCTCAGGACTTTAAAGGGCCCTACACACTGCGGACCCAGCTTCCGGCAGGGCAAGCGGAGAGGTAGGTTTCGGGTCGAGAGCCAGACCCTGTCCCCCGGTACAAACACGGGGGCCTCACTGCGGTGGCGGTCAGCACTCCTCTTCTGCCGTCCACTCGCTTGTCGTAGAGAGTCCTGGACGGCCCTCCAGGTCTCCTTGGAGCGCTGTACCCATTCCTCCACCGCAGGAGCCTCGGTCTGGCTCGGATGCCATGGTGCCAGGACCGGCTGGTACCCCAACACACACTGAAAAGGGGACACGTTAGTAGAGGAGTGGCGTAGTGAGTTCTGAGCCATTTCAGCCCAGGGAATGTATCGTGCCCACTCCCCTGGCCGATCCTGGCAATACGACCGCAGAAACCTACCTACCTCCTGGTTCACTCTCTCCACCTGCCCATTACTCTCGGGGTGATAACCGGAGGTCAGGCTGACGGAGACCCCCAAGCGTTCCATGAACGCTCTCCATACCCGAGACGTGAATTGGGGGCCCCGATCAGAAACGATGTCCTCCGGCACCCCGTAGTGCGAAAGACATGGGTGAATAACACCTCCGCAGTCTGTAGGGCTGTAGGGATACCGGGCAACGGGAGGAGACGGCAGGACTTAGAGAACCGATCCACAATCACTAGAACCGTGGTGTTCCCCTGAGACGGCGGAAGATCGGTCAGGAAATCTATGGACAGATGTGAACATGGCCGCTGTGGAACGGGGAGGGGTTGTAGCTTCCCTCTAGGAAGGTACCTAGGAGCCTTACTCTGAGCGCACACTGAACAGGAGGAGACATAACCCTTAACGTCCTTAGCCAACGTAGGCCACCAATACCTCCCCCGAAGGCTCCCCACTGTCCTCGTCACCCCAGGATGACCCGAGGAGGGTAGGACGTGAGCCCACCGAATCAGTTTGTCCCGAACACCAAGCGGCACGTACCTTCGCCCCACTGGACACTGAGGAGGCGCGGGTTCAGCCCGTAACGCCCGCTCGATGTCCGAGTCCACCTCCCATCCCACTGGGGCTACCAACTTTGAGGCGGGAAGGATGGGAGTTGGTTCGGTGGACCCATCCTCCGTGTCGTAAAGGCGGGACAGTGCGTCAGCCTTTACGTTCTGGGAGCCCGGTCTATAAGACAAAGTAAACCGGAACCGGGTGAAGAAGATGGCCCACCTTGCCTGACGTGGGTTAAGTCTCTTAGCTGCCCGAATATACTCCAGATTCTGGTGGTCGGTCCAGATGAGAAAGGGGTGCTTAGCCCCCTCAAGCCAGTGTCTCCACACCTTCAGAGCCTTAACCACCGCTAGCAACTCCCGGTCCCCCACATCATAGTTACGCTCCGCTGGGCTGAGATTCCTTGAGAAGAAAGCGCAGGGGCGGAGTTTTGGTGGCGTACCCGAGCGCTGTGATAGCACGGCACCCACCCCAGCCTCGGACGTGTCCACCTCCACTATGAATGCTAGAGAGGGGTCCGGATGCGCCAACACGGGCGCATCAGTGAACAGCGCCTTCAACTTGTTGAATGCTCCGTCCGCCTCTGCTGACCACTGCAAACGCACCGGGCCCCCCTTCAGCAGTGAGGTAATGGGTGCCGCTACCTGGCCAAAACCCCGGATAAACCTCCGGTAGTAGTTGGCAAAACCCAAAAACCGCTGCACCTCCTTTACCGTGGTCGGAGTCGGCCAATTACGCACGGCACTAATGCGGTCACCCTCCATCACTACCCCCGAGGTGGAAATGCGATATCCCAGAAAAGAGACGGCTCGTTTAGAGAACACGCATTTCTCAGCCTTGACGTATAGGTCATGCTCCAGCAGTCTACCAAGCACTTTGCGCACCAGAGACACATGCGCGGTGTGAGTGGCCGAGTAGATCAGAATGTCATCGATATAAACAACCACTCCCTGCCCGCACCGGTCCCTGAGAATCTCGTCTACAAAGGATTGAAAAACGTCTGGAGCATTTTTTAACCCATACGGCATGACGAGGTACTCATAGTGGCCTGATGTAGTACTAAATGCGGTTTTCCACTCGTCTCCCTTCCGAATACGCACCAGACTATACGCGCTCCTGAGATCCAGTTTTGTGAAGAACTGCGCTCCGTGGAACGATTCCACCGCCGTAGCGATGAGAGGTAGAGGGTAACTATACCCCACTGTGATGGCGTTTAGACCTCTATAATCGATACACGGACGCAAACCTCCCTCCTTTTTCCTCACAAAAAAGAAACTCGAGGAGACGGGTGAAATGGAGGGCCGAATGTACCCCTGTCCCAGCGACTCCGTGACATATGTCTCCATTGCCAACATCTCCTCCTGGGACAGCGGGTACACGTGACTCTTGGGAAGCGCAGCGTCTACCTGGAGATCTATCGTACAATCCCTTCCCGGTCGATAAGGTGGTAATTTAGTCGCTTTCACTTTACTGAAAGCGATTGCCAAATCGGCATACTCGGGGGGAATGCACACCGTGGAACCCTGGTCTGGACTCTCCACCGACGTGGCACCGATGGAAACTCCCAAACACCTTCCAGAACACTCCTCTGACCACCCCTGGAGAACCCCCTGTCTCCATGAAATTTTAGGATTGTGCCGGGCCAACCAGGGAGTCCCCAGCACCACTGGAAACGCAGGCGAATCAATAATAAAGAAACTGATACGCTCCCTATGATTCCCCTGCGTCACCATGTCCAGTGGGACCGTGGTCTCCCTGACCATCCCTGACCCTAATGGCCGGCTATCTAGGGAGTGCACGGGGAAAGGAGAATCTATCGGCACCAGCGGAACCCCTAACTTAAGGGCGAGTCCGCGATCCATAAAGTTCCCAGCTGCGCCTGAATCGACTAGCGCCCTATGCTGGGAAGAGGGAAAAAAGTGAAGGAAAAAGGTTAAGACAAACATGTGGCCAACAAGGGGTTCTGGGTGAGTTTGATGCTGACTCATCTGGGGTGACCGAGAAGCGTTCCGCCTGCCATCTCTACTCCCAGACGGACCCCCCCAGCACCGATCAGACGTGTGTCCTCTCCGACCACAGTTGGTGCAGGGAAGGCCTCCTCCTCCGGTACCCCTCGGCGCAGCCCCTCCCAACTCCATCGGAATGGGAGCGGAGGGGCTGGGTGGTGGAACGCACAGGACCCTCTCTGAACGCCCGCGGGCAGCCAGCAGATTATCCAGGCGAATGGACATGTCAATCAGCTGATCCAGTGACAGAGTGGTGTCCCGACACGCTAACTCCCGGCGGACGTCCTCTCGGAGACTACACCTGTAGTGGTCCATGAGGGCCCTGTCGTTCCACCCAGATCCGGCTGCCAAGGTCCGGAACTCCAGCGCGTAATCCTGGGCGCTCCTCCTCTCCTGCCTGAGATGAAATAGTCGTTCTCCCACCGCTCGGCCGTCTAGAGGGTGATCAAACACGGCACGGAAGCGGCGGGAAAACTCTGGGTAGTGCTCCCGCGGCTGAGTCTGGGCCATTCCAGACTGCGTTCGCCCACTCCAGAGCACGACCCGTGAGGCAGGAGATGAGGACACTCACCCTCTCTGCTCCTGAGGGAGTGGGTCTGATGGTGGCCAGGTATAGCTCCAGCTGAAGCAGAAACCCCTGGCAACCCGCCGCAGCTCCATCATAAGCCTTCGGTAGCGTCAGACGGAGGGTGCTGGAGTCGGGAGATGGAGAGTCCGGAACCGTGGGTGCCGAAGGTGGAGAGAGGAGACCACTCCTCTCCCATCTGTCCATTCTCTCCATCACTTGATCCATCGCGGATCCGATCCGATGGAGGACGGTGGTGTGGTGGAGAACCCGTTCCTCCATCGATGGGAGAGGGTTGGCTGCTGCTCCTGCTGACTCCATTCAATTTGATAGGTGCGGGATTCTGTAATGCTCCGGGTGTCGTGGGTGTGGAGTCAAATGCAGGAGACAGAGAGTTCAATGCTGTGCGTCTTTTAATAGCGCCTAACACACCACAGGGTGCTCACAAAAGTAACGTTCCCAAACACAGGGAATCAAAATGTACAATGGAACAAATCACGACCAGGCACAAAACACGTACCTCTACAACAGAGCCGAAGGTTACATAGAAATAATCCCGCACAACAACCAGGCGGGCCGGCTGTCTAATAAAGACAAACTAATTAACCCTACACAGGTGCTACCACTAAACATACAAGGAGGGGGAGGAAAAACAATCAGTGGCAGCTAATAGGCCGGTGACGACGACCGCCGAGCGCCACCCGTCCGGGAAAAGGAAACACCCTCGGTCGGACTCGTGACACATAGGCTCCTTCTGATCAGCACAACCGAGGGTATGATGCCAAGTCATCTTGTAACTACAACAAACATAGGCTCCTTCTGATCAGCACAACCGAGGGTATGATGCCAAGTCATCTTGTAACTACAACAAACATAGGCTCCTTCCGATCAGCCCAACCGAGGGTATGATGCCATGTCATCTTCAACATAGTGATCATAATTGTTGACACCATATATTACATGAATTTCAAAAGTCTCCCAATTAGTAGGAGGGATGGGGTCCACTACTTGTCGCACGTGGTGCTCAAGTTCAGAATGGCTGTCAGTCTAAACCCATACTGCTCTGTAAAGCAGAGACCTTAAGCTCTGATGTGATGGACAGCATGTGACTGTACAGCCACCAAATTCCAATTTAGCCACTTATCAACGTGCGAATTTCATCCTCATCGGAGAGCTGGTGAGCCAACCATACAGACAGTGCGACAGCCCCATCCCATCATATTGTTCTGAGGGTATGCAGCAAGGTGTGGGGTCCACTTGCAAAACAAGATTTCACCCCATTGAAACCCTGCATGCAGAGTTCTGTAAGATTAGTTTAAATGTCCAGAAGAAAACTACAAACAATGCATGCAGAGCAGAATTAGGCCAATATCCACTAAATAAAAATAAATTTAAAAAAGAGCAATTAAGTTTTGGAAACATCTAAAATACAGTGACCCTCTCTCGTATCATTACCAAGCCCTGCAAAGCCAAGAGCTGAGCAAAGAAAAGAGTCCCCTCATCCAGCTGGTCCTGGGGCTGAGTTCACAAACCTGTTCTACTAACACACTGAAGCCTCCGGACCAGAACATCAAATCAATCAGAATAAAACAATTTACAACACAATTAAAACAAAACAACATTGCTGATTGGGAAACACAGGCACAAGCACAAAAGTAAAATGCAGTCCTATCTGGCCCGAAATCGACAGTACACCATGGCAAACTATTTGACCATGGTTACTGATCAAAACCGGCTCAGTGAGCACAGCCTTGCCAGTGAGCACAGCCTTGCCATTGAGAAAGGTAGACAGGAAAACCTGGCTCCCTGTAGAGGAAAGGCTGTGCAACCACTGCACAACAGCAGAACCTGAGACAGAGCTGCATTTCCTGACAAAATGTAAAAAATATAAAACAATGATAGAGAGTGTCATTTCCCCAAATTTGAAACCCTATTCAAGGTTTCAAAGACCTCTCTGATGACAGTAGGCTACCCATCCAGTTGGGGGAGGACGCAGAGAGCTTTGGGTTGTTAGCGCATTACATTGCTGCCTGCCACAGGGTGAGGGACAGTGTCGGACAGACCAATCAATCTGCACATGTCCTCTACTGTATGCTTATTGTTGTTGTTTAATGTATGTATGTTGTTGTTTAATGTATGGTTATTTTGACCCTTGGTTACAGCCTGAAGCGAACCACACGTAACAAAGCACACGGGTAAAACACATACCTGGAGTAAACCAGCCTGAAGCGAACCACACGTAACAAAGCACACAGGTAAAACACATACCTGGAGGAAACCAGCCTGAAGTGAACCACACGTAACAAAACACACAGGTAAAACACATACCTGGAGTAAACCAGCCTGAAGCGAACAGCACGTAACAAAACACACAGGTAAAACACATACCTGGAGGAAACCAGCCTGAAGTGAACCACACGTAACAACACACACAGGTAAAACACATACCTGGAGTAAACCAGCCTGAAGTGAACAGCACGTAACAAAACACACAGGTAAAACACATACCTGGAGGAAACCAGCCTGAAGTGAACCACACGTAACAAAACACACAGGTAAAACACATACCTGGAGTAAACCAGCCTGAAGTGAACCACACATAACAAAACACACGGGTAAAACACATACCTGGAGTAAACCAGCCTGAAGCGAACAGCACGTAACAACACACACGGGTAAAACACATACCTGGAGTAAACCAGCCTGAAGTGAACCACACGTAACAACACACACGGGTAAAACACATACCTGGAGTAAACCAGCCTGAAGTGAACCACACGTAACAAAACACACGGGTAAAACACATACCTGGAGTAAACCAGCCTGAAGTGAATCACACGTAACAAAACACGCAGGTAAAACACATACCTGGAGTAAACCAGCCTGAAGTGAACCACACGTAACAACACACACGGGTAAAACACATACCTGGAGTAAACCAGCCTGAAGCGAACAGCACGTAACAAAACACACAGGTAAAACACATACCTGGAGTAAACCAGCCTGAAGTGAACCACACGTAACAACACACACGGGTAAAACACATACCTGGAGTAAACCAGCCTGAAGTGAACCACACGTAACAAAACACACGGGTAAAACACATACCTGGAGTAAACCAGCCTGAAGTGAATCACACGTAACAAAACACGCAGGTAAAACACATACCTGGAGTAAACCAGCCTGAAGTGAACCACACGTAACAACACACACGGGTAAAACACATACCTGGAGTAAACCAGCCTGAAGTGAACCACACGTAACAAAACACACAGGTAAAACACATACCTGGAGTAAACCAGCCTGAAGTGAACCACACGTAACAACACACGTGTAAAACACATACCTGGAGTAAACCAGCCTGAAGTGAACCACACGTAACAAAACACACAGGTAAAACACATACCTGGAGTAAACCAGCCTGAAGTGAACCACACGTAACAAAGCACACGGGTAAAACACATACCTGGAGTAAACCAGCCTGAAGTGAACCACACGTAACAAAACACACAGGTAAAACACATACCTGGAGTAAACCAGCCTGAAGTGAACCACACGTAACAACACACACAGGTAAAACACATACCTGGAGTAAACCAGCCTGAAGTGAACCACACGTAACAAAACACACGGGTAAAACACATACCTGGAGTAAACCAGCCTGAAGTGAATCACACGTAACAAAACACGCAGGTAAAACACATACCTGGAGTAAACCAGCCTGAAGTGAACCACACGTAACAACACACACGGGTAAAACACATACCTGGAGTAAACCGGCCTGAAGCGAACAGCACGTAACAAAACACACAGGTAAAACACATACCTGGAGTAAACCAGCCTGAAGTGAACCACACGTAAGAAAGCACACGGGTAAAACACATACCTGGAGTAAACCAGCCTGAAGTGAACAACACGTAACAAAACACACAGGTAAAACACATACCTGGAGTAAACCAGCCTGAAGTGAACCACACGTAACAAACAAACAATTCCACACACAGACATGGCGGGAACAGAGGGTAATATACATATAGTCAGATGAGGGAATGTGAACCAGGTGTGCGGAAAACCAAGATAAAACAAATGGAAAATGAAAGGTGGAGCGGCGATGGCTAGAAGACCGGTGACGTCGAACCGCCGAACACCACCCTAACAAGGAGAGGGAGCGACTTCAGCAGAAGTCGTGACAGAGCGAGAGGGAGAGAAGGTGGAGAGAGAGCGCAGAGAGAGACAGAGAGAGGGGGGAGAGAGAGAGAGAGAGAGAGAGCGGAGAAAGAAAGAGAAAGAGAGAGAGAGCCAAAAGAGAGAGAGCGGATTAGAAGAGAAGGCGGAGTTAGAGAGAGCGGATAGAGAAAGAAAGAGAGAGAGAGTGTGAGAGAGAGCGAGAGAGAAGGCGGAGAGATAGAGAGAGTGGCGAGAGAGATAAGGAAAGGAAGAGAGAGAGAGAGAAAAAGAAGGAAAGACGAAAAACTCCCTAGAAAGGCCAAAACCTAGGAAGAAACCTAGAGAGGAACCAGGCTATGAGGGGTGGCCAGTACTCTTCTGGCTGTGCCGGGCGGAGATTATAACAGAACATGGCCAAGATGTTCAAATGTTCATAAATGACCAGCATGGTCAAATAATAATAATCACAGTAGTTGTCGAGGGTGCAGCAAGTCAGCACCTCAGGTGCTGAACAGGCTCAGGTCCTCCGAGAGAGAGAAAGAAAGAGAGAAAAAGAGAATTAGAGAGAGCATAGTTAAATTCACACAGGACACCGGATAAGACAGGAGAAGTACTCCAGATATAACAAACTGACCCTAGCCCCCCGACCCATAAACTACTGCAGCATAAATACTGGAGGCTGAGACAGGAGGGGTCAGGAGATACTGTGGCCCCATCCGATGATATCCCTGGACAGGGCCAAACAGGAAGGATATAACCTCACCCACTTTGCCAAAGCACAGCCCCCACACCACTAGAGGGATATCTTCAACCACCAACTTACCATCCTGAGACAAGGCCGAGTATAGCCCACAAAGATCTCCGCCACGGCACAACCCAAGGGGGGGGGGGGGGGCGCCAACCCAGACAGTAAGATCACATCAGTGACTCAACCCACTCAAGTGACACACCCCTCCTAGGGACGGGCATATGCATGATGTGCATTATGCATAGCTCACAAGGCATCATTAATGCGCATATAATGCATTATGAAGCAGGTATTCAACAGAAGGCGTTACCGACTTTGTTACTGTAACTATGTGGTACTTCCTTAAAGTGATAAAATATCTGTGTTCTTATTCGCTTGTTTCGTATTTTTTGCTCTATAGACCAATTCATTATGAGAAAAGACTTGCGATCTTATGAGATGGTTAAATAAATACATAATGACCATCCCTTTTGGGGGGTTTTGGTTGGTTATAATGCTTTTAAATTATCATATGTCTCTCCCAAGGCCTAATTAAAATTAGAAGGCTGCTCTGCTATTCTGTTTCAGCCCAATATCAGTGTATAAGCGTCAGTTTTCTAGGAAACTGGTTCCAAAACATTATTTTGGTTTGTGAACACTATTGATTCTTCTCTGGTACGTTATTTCCTCAGTATAATTCATGGATGAAACATGGCTGCTCCTGTTTCCATATCTCCAGTAATTCTCATTATCTACAGTACAGCTTGGTGGCTCTATTTGTATTCTCACATATGCTAGGCTTATAACATCCCACAGCCATTTTCCCTGGAACTGTCACTGTTTAGCAACTGATGAAGAACTTATTTTCAGATGCTTTTGTATTTGTTATCAGCTAATAGACTACAGTGATGGAGCTGGAGCAGAATGAAATAGGCCTGTGTGTCTCTGTGTGTGTGTGTTAGTGTGTGTGTGTGTGTGTGTGTGTGTGTGTGTGTGTGTGTGTGTGTGTGTGTGTGTGTGTGTGTGTGTGTGTGTGTGTGTGTGTGTGTGTGTGTGTGTGTGTGTGTGTGTGTGTGTGTGTGTGTGCGTGCGTGATTGCGTGCGTGATTGCGTGTGTGCGTACGTACGTACGTTTGTGTGCCCAGCTACGTGCGTGAACGTTTGTGTCTTCTTCTCAAATGGACAACATGGCAGTGAGAGGAGGAGAGATACATAATTGACAGTGCTGTCATGTGCATCATCTAGGATAGTGCTTCCTGTCAGCATGGGTAAAGATTACAGACATACTGAGGTTGAAGGGAGACACTGAACAGGTCTACAGTGCAATCTCAATAAAGTCAAACGATGCCATCTTGTTTCAGCAAACTTGCATTTTTCTTTTATACAACATTTAAAAGTGAATAGTATTGAGGATTTATTTTTTACGTTATTTTGGGCTGTCAAGCTGTTTATGAATATTGAATCTGTCACACATGTACCCTGAGAAAATGTTGGCTGAGAACTTTTGGGTCCAACTTTAGGGTGTACTTCTGTAAAACCCTCATGCCCTCGTATTTCAACATTTTAGGGAAGTTTTCCCAGGCACAGAATAAGCCTAGGCCTGGACACAGATTTAGCCTAGTACTGCACACAGATTAAGCCTAGTCCTGGACACAGATTAAGCCTAGTCCTGGACACAGATTAAGCCTAGTCCTGGACACAGATTGAGCCTAGTCCTGGACACAGATTAAGCCTATTCCTGGACTAAAAAGCAAACTCAATGGAGAATCTCCAATTCCTACTGACAATATCAACATTTTGGAATTTCTTACAGTATATACTGGGGCGGCAGGTAGCCTAGTGGTTAGAGCGCAAGGCTAGCTCGAATCCCCGAGTTGACAAAAAATCTCATTCTGCCCCTGAACAAGGCAGTTAACCCACTGTTCTCTGCTAGTTAAATAAAAATATATATATAATAAAAGTGTGTAAAATCTTCACCTTGAAAGTGTGGGTTAATGCTTGCCTCCAACAGGAATGAGGTAATGTGGTCCAACATCTCCTTGGCCGTCTGTTATACCTTTCATAGTGAATTAGTTGCTGTTTCCTCCATTTCAGCTTTAGACATTGGCCATGTTCGAGAGGATCAAAATCACATTGTATTATGGGTAAATTGTGACTTATCTACAAATAATAATGAGTTACTTATGATGCAAGGTGATTTATAGATCAGTGCAATCTCTCTTAGTGACTCCATGTCCAGAGTTTTGAGTTTTCACAGGGGTCTGCCCATCAGCACTGGTGGAATTGCTTGGTGTGTGCAGGGTGTGTGTAGGGTGTGTGTCTGACATTTAAATCAAATCAAATCAAATCAAATTTATTTATATAGCCCTTCGTACATCAGCTGATATCTCAAAGTGCTGTACAGAAACCCAGCCTAAAACCCCAAACAGCAAGCAATGCAGGTGGAGAAGCACGGTGGCTAGGAAAAACTCCCTAGAAAGGCCAATACCTAGGAAGAAACCTAGAGAGGAACCAGGCTATGTGGGGTGGCCAGTCCTCTTCTGGCTGTGCCGGGTGGAGATTATAACAGAACATGGTCAAGATGTTCAATGTTCATAAATGACCAGCATGGTCGAATAATAATAAGGCAGAACAGTTGAAACTAGAGCAGCAGCACAGTCAGGTGGAAGTTGAAACTGGAGCAGCAGCATGGCCAGGTAGACTGGGGACAGCAAGGAGTCATCATGTCAGGTAGTCCTGGGGCATGGTCCTAGGGCTCAGGTCAGTTGAAACTGGAACAGCAGCATGGCCAGGTGGACTGGGGACAGCAAGGAGTCATCATGTCAGGTAGTCCTGGGGCATGGTCCTAGGGCTCAGGTCCTCCGAGAGAGAGAAAGAAAGAGAGAAGGAGAGAATTAGAGAACGCACACTTAGATTCACACAGGACACCGAATAGGACAGGAGAAGTACTCCAGATATAACAAACTGACCCCAGCCCCCCGACACATAAACTACTGCAGCATAAATACTGGAGGCTGAGGTCAGCTGAGCTGACTTGGCAGCTACATATCTTGCCTTTGGCCTTTAGAATACAGAAAAGTCTGAATGGGATCCTTGGGATGTCCCAACTCTGACTTTGAAATTATGTATGTGAGTGGAATGGAGCTGGAGCAGAACGAGGGGTGGAGAGAGGCCAATTTGGCTGGAGCGGGTAGCGAGATCCTCAATGGCTGGAGCGCGCAGCGAGAACCCCAGTGGCTGGTGCAGGCAGTAAGATTCCCAATGGTAGGAGCACGCAGCGAGATCCCCAATGGCTAGAGTGCGTAGCGAGATCCCAAATGGCTGTAGCGCGCAGCGACATCCCAAATGGCTGGAGCGCGCAGCGAGATCCCAAATGGCTGTAGCGCGCAGCGAGATCCCAAATGGTTGGAGTGCGCAGCGAGATCCCCAATGGCTGGAGCGCGCAGCGAGATCCCAAATGGCTGGAGCGTCGGCCTTCTCGCTTTCGCTCCAATAGCGATCCAGTAGAGCTCACATCAGGAGCTAAGGGCATGCCCAGCCCAGCATGCATTTGTATTCTGCTTGTGTACTGCTGTAGCCCCTTGATTTAGCTACTGTCAAGGAGTTCGCTCCATATTTTCATAAAGAAACTGATAAAACACACAAGTGCAAAATCAAGGTAATTTACAAAAATGAGGACCAAGAGCCTTTTCTTGTGATGTACTGTCCACAACTAAAGAATCATTGTGGAATCTGAAAAGAGACATATCCTGAAGGCATGATGGTGTGCTTCCTACATGCACATGCTAAAAGAAAGGAACGAGGTGGGAAAGACTATTTATAAACAAAAAAATCTGATTTCTTAAAAGTTTCCTTCATTTTTGCTATATTGTCTATACAATAGGCCATGATAGATTTTTGACCTATAGGCCTGGCATATTCCAACTTTCAAGGAGCTTTCCATTCTGATTGGGTTAAACCATCATAAAAACTCTGCATCCCTGCACAGCCTGGCAAGAGTGGCCAAAAGGGTGTTTAGCATCCCCAGTGGATCTGCAAGTGTGGAAAAGAAATGCTCTGCTACTGGCCTGCTCTCCAGGCACCATCGCATGAGCCTGAAGCCACATACTCTGACCAAACTGTGTTTCTGAAACGAATAAAAAGGCACTGTAGACTGAGCCTAATAAGGCATTTTTCATTTAATTTGTATTTCATTTCGAGTAAGTTATAGCCTATACGCGCAATTTATGAACAAAAATTATTTAACACGATGAAATGTTGTTTAAATGCTGAGTGCTTAATGTCCCTGCATCCCTACCAGCCTAGAGTGTCGCACTCGCAAATGATTCACAATGTATTTATTTCTAGGCTATAGCCTTGAAATAATTGAAATAATATAGCCTAAATAATTCATTTTCTTTCCTTCTTAGGCTCCCTGTCTGGCTCCTGACCTATTTAGAGTGTTGACATGCTGTTTAATATAGCATGTAGCCTATTTGAAATGTTGTGCGCTTCTTATATTCACCTTTTCATGTTTATTCAAATACTTTTCATTCAAAACATATGGTTTGGTTTCAATACTTCAAAACCAATTGGAAGGTCCAGGTAGTCACACAAATTGATTGGTTAAATGGTGATTTTAATGAATGGATCGAATTTGGAGGGCAGTTTTTTTCCTGTGAGTGGAGAGCGCTTTTTAGTGGTTGGAAAGGAATTGAAGCGTCCAAGCAGTGCGCAACCTCAATGAGCTATGCACATACAAGGATCGCAGATAGCGCTAACCTTTTTGATAGTTGGATTTTACATTTCAATGTTGAATTCAAAACAGTTAGGTATTAATGAACACCTTAGATGAATGGGAAACGGCCATACTATCTGTTGCTCATGGCTATCTATTATCACATTGACGTCTATTTAAAAATGTCATCCAATGTAGCTATTTAATGTGTTTATTTTACAATTGGGTCAACCAGCACTGAAGAACCGCAAAAGTGTTTGGCGGAAGCAGAAACTCATGGCGGATTTAATTCTCAATCTCTCTTCTGGTTGAATCTCTATTTAGTATCAGACCTCTGCTAGAATGTTTATCAAACAATGGCTGGGGAGGCTGAGAGCCGAAGTTCCCAAAAGACACAACCCAAGATTATAGCAATGATTTTACAAACAACTTGTTCATGATCCTGAAGGGCACGATCGTTTTATTTTCTTTGTCTCCTTATTTTTTATTTGAAAGTTTATCCTGTCAATACCACTCACGTTGAAATAAGTTTTGTGGGGGGGTTAGATTGAGAATTTCAGAATGACAAATGTGACCCAATGTCTAATCACTTTGAAGTAAGTGCTCACTGCTTATAGTCTGTTGGGAATTGGAGTCTGATGATGAAAAGTACCTATTCTGCCCATCCATATTGCATTTTATGATTATGGCACCCACAATTGATACACCCACAATTATTTTTTACATTTTATTTTGAAGGAACCAACCACTATCATTAAACTACTATCAATCATCGATATGAGACCCAAGACACTCCAGCTACAGTTTAGTATCCATTTGCCGTTTAGTATCCATTTTTATCATTATATCACCAGCAGTTATAAGATATATTGCTTACTCATTCAATTAATCTCAAATGTGGGCTTTCCTAACAGCAATGACATAATCCATTACTATGGCTCAATAACATGTCATAATATCTTCTTAACAGATTAGTACTATTGGTCGAAGGCAGAAAGCTCCTGTACATTTCTAAATATTTTAAATGTTTTTTAATTGTACATGTTTTTTTATAGAATTTTTTAAATAAAGTTTTGTTTTTCATAACTTCTTAAATGTTTCTGAGTTCAAATATCTGGTGGTTGTCACGCCCTGGTCTTAGTATTTTGTGTTTTCTTTATTATTTTGGTCAGGCCAGGGTGTGACATGGGTTATTTATGTGGTGTGTTTTGTCTTGGGGTTTTTGTAGGGTATGGGATTGTGGTATAGTAGAGTTGTCTAGGTAAGTCTATGGTTGCCTAGAGTGGTTCTCAATCAGAGGCAGGTGTTTATCGTTGTCTCCGATTGGGAACCATATTTAGGCAGCCATATTCTTTGAGTGTTTTGTGGGTGATTGTTCCTGTCTCTGTGTTTGTTTGCACAAGATAGGGCTGTTTCAGTTTTTCACGTTTTTGTATTGTTCGCCATTATCTTTATTAAAGATGTATGAAGATAACCACACTGCATTTTGGTCCTCTCCTTCGACGGAAGAAAACCTTAACAGTGGTCTTGACCCACAGAGTTGCTGGACTAATGGCAAGTTAGTTAGCTTGACCTGGCTAGCTAGCTGGCTACGATGCATCAATAACCTACTGCACCAGGAGGCTTCTAAAAAAGCTTTTCCTTTCATCTGCCCCAATTTCTGGAAGAATGTGGAGGTGTGAGAGGACCCAGAGGTCTGAGGGGATGTAGCTTGCCTCGTAGGGAGACTGTACCAGATTATTGCCGTTGTTTGGTGGTCTTTCTGGCACTTAGTTCAGCGGCTGTAGGTAGACTAAGCTATCACCCAGGTGGGTGCCTGAGTTTCAACAGTTCATGATTCAGCCCACCTCTGGAAGAAGAGGGAGTGGCGAGGTCCCGATGAAGAGCTCTGGGCCTGTCCATCTGACTGATGCTTCTCCCTCCCTGTACAGTCGATGGCCTCCACTACTACTACCTTGCTGAACTGCCTCAATACTATCAGCTATTACTAGCAACACCATCAGCTGTCACTATCAACACCATCAGCTATCACTATTGACACTATCAATAATATCAGCTATCTCTATCAACACTATCAGTTATCACTATCAGCTATCACAATAAACACTATCATTTCTCCCTTTCATTACTATTCATTATCAACACTATCAGCCTTGGAAGACCATTGCCAACTCAAAACCTGCCACTGCCAGAACCCACATTTTTTGTTTGTTTCATTTTGTTTTTAAAATGTCTGATATTCTCTTCGTAATTAAACAAATTATTATTATTATTACTCTCTTATTAACAATGTATCATTATTTTCCAAGCTTCCTCCATTAGCAGCTGCAATCAGAGTGGAGTAACACCCCATTAATGACAACACTACATTAGGCGTTTCATTTAATTTGATTTTCCCTTGCTCCTTCCTTAGCAAATGATATCAGAGAAAGACCCCGACCAAGGTCATGAATATGTCTCCACCTCCTTCACCAGATAAAGGTAGTGAAGGAAATGGAAGGAATTTGTGAGGTTAGCATGTGCTTCAGAAATGTACAGTGGAAATATCTAACATCAAAGAGTGAATGTAAATAGGAAATATGACATTGTCATTGTGCACACATTAATTGAATACCACAGAAAGCAATCACATATATATTATTTATTTGCCCTCAGTATTTTATTAATTATTCAAGCTCAAATATTCAAAGTGCATTTGCTGAAACATCTATAGGCATACATCTGCATACCAAAGCTTTACATTATTAAGAATCATGCTCTTATGTGCATCAATAGGCTTCTTGACACACAGCCCAGCTTAGCAGTTTATTCTGCTCCAATGTACTTTTGTCTGGATGCAAAAACACATCCACGCAAGTAAAAATAATTCAAAACAAGTTGTACTGGATATGGTTTGGATATTTCATATTTGCAATGAAAATTACTAGCATACCTTTTTGCAAGGAGAGGAACCGACTTTGGCGGAAGTCGTGACACTGTGAGACAAACTTTGCTTTAGATGTCATGGTAGGTAGGCTACGTGTACTTACAAGAAGACCTCCCTTTAATCCATTCAACATTTATAAACTGTACATTAAAGTAGCAATCCTTTGATTAAATCTATGCAGCTCCAGCAACCAGATGCAATCGCACACAGGAAATTACTCTTACCTATTCTTTAATATGAGCAGCGAACCACCAGTGTTAATTTCATCTAACAAAAATAGGGACTAAAATATTAATCAATATTCAGACTATAACTGACTAAAATTATTTTTTGTTTCAGTTCACTAAAACGAGATGAGACAAAACTATCTCTGTGACAAACAACTGACAACTAAGTGAATGGACAAGAGTTTTTGAAGAGATTGAGTGCTTTTCAGTGATAAGCTCAATGAATATAAGCAGCACAGAGGCGCAGCAAAGTTATTTTGAGCAGTGAGAAGGAGTCACACCTGGCAAACACAACCTACTTCAGCTGGTGAGCTGCCACTGGGCACACACTAGTTGAATAATTTAAATAAAATTATGTTGAACCAACATGGAATTGAAGTTGAATTGATGTCTGTGCATCAACTTTGCAATTGAACGTGGCCCTGGTAACATTACCATTAGCCTAGGCAACCATTTGGTGAAACAGAAAGAAAGAAAACAAACTCAAGAAGAGGGAACTTTGGACTCGATTCGGACTTGAGATTTAATGACTTGACTACATCACTGGGCGAAACAGTCAATAGCTCCGGTTCAACGTCATTAGCTCCATTCTACTTCAGGACATATATGCGGCTGCAGCGTCTGTGGTATGGGGATTACAATGACAAGACCAAGTGATGGAGGTGCAACCCGTACTAATTTACCAATACTTTGCAGCACCATCTGGTGATTTTTTTTTTCTCTCTCTCTCTCTCTCTCTCTCTCTCTCTCTCTCTCTCTCTCTCTCATGTAATGTGTAATATCTATGTAGGCTGAATTTTACATGGCCAGTTATTTCTTATATGTTGGTCCTATTTTTGCTTTTGCGAAGAGAATAAATAGGATGTTATGCAAAAAAATATGTTGGCAGGACAAGGCAATGTAGTCGACAGAAATTGACAAAAATGATTCAAACAACAAAAATATAACTATGACCTAATGATATTTTAGTCAAATTGACTAAGACTCGACTAAATGTAAAATAAAATGTCAGGCCATCATAATACCGTGGAAAAGGCTTCAGATGTACACATAGTTTCACTCTACAACCCTGTTGCATGTCTGTCTGGTATCCATCTTCTATATTGCACCTACAGATCATCACAAAGCTGTGAAAGCAATATTTGTTAAGGTCAAGGTTGATAAAGAAATAGAGGCATATGGGGCCACGACCAAATGAGGGCCACTTGACTTGGTTTATCGTTTCAGGCATTTACGTTCTTAAAAAAAAGTTTCAATACAAAACCCTCAGACAGACACTTCCTGGTATGTGCATTGTTGTTGGTCCTTCATATGTTGGTCTCTCGGTATAACACCAATAGCAGTGTCAATGCCAATGCTCGACTGTACCCAATCTATTTGATGAATCTGCCAAATTCTCATCACAACACTGACACTGTCCCGACCCACACCACCCAAGACAGCCATTGGCAAAAACTGGCCTAGCAAGTGCAACTCCACCATGTTACAGCCAGAGGAGGCTGTTGTGAGGAGCTATAGGATGATGAGCTCATTGTAAAGAATGGAGTAAATGGAACGGTATCAATCTCATCAAACATATGGAAACCACATTCCGTTAATTCCATTCCAGCCATTACAATAAGCCCATCCTCCTTTAGCGTCTCCCACCAGCCTCCTCTGATTTCAGCCTAATTCTCAGTATAATTCTACACGTTCTGTTCCCAGATATAGACTATCAATTACTCTCCAGCTTTATATCCCCTCACAGAAATCCCCCCTGCATCAAAGGAGATGATGACTGATGGTGGGAGACTTATTAATGGCCCCAAAGAGAAACCTCATCGTAAAAGCTTAAAGCATATGACATAATTCAAACAGCAGACTTCTTATCGGCTTTATCAGGGACATCAGCTTAGAAGATTTTTACTGGCGATTACTTAATGCCTTAGAGATGAGAATGTTATGCAAGAAATATCATAATCTCAAGCGCAAAGCGTTGGAACGTCACAACAAGATGTTGTCTGCCTACCAAATGGCACTCTAATTCCTTTATAGTTCAGTACTTTAGTGCACAATATAGGGAGTTTAGGAAAGCAACCATAGTGGTAGTGTGGCCTTTCATCCCTCAATATCAGTTAGCGCGACCATCTTTCTAAATTGCAGCAGCCGTCCTGTACGTCTGGTTTAGGCTTGTCTGTTGACTATAAGTAGATGACAAATTAATGCACGCATCTGGAGCAACACAACACTGAGGACACTGTCTGTCACGTTAGAATGCAGTATGAAGTTTGCTTCATAAATAAATGGTGAGAAGGCTGGCTACAATATGAGACCATCGAAAGGGGAATTTGTGGCAGTAGATGTATTGCATTGAGTTGTCACCTTCTGGCCCCAACAATGCTGTGATGGGATATTTAGAGGTCTGAAGGAACTACTGTGGCATATGCAGTGCATTTGGGAAGTATTCTTACCCCTTCCCTTTTCCCACATTATGTTACGTTAAAGCCTTATTCTAAAATGGATTATATCAACAATCTACACACAATAACCTATAATGATGAAGCGAAAACAGTTTTTTAGAAATGTTTGTAAAATTATGAAAAAATAAAACACAGAAAAACCTTATTTATATAAGTATTCAGACCCTTTGCGATGAGACTCGAAATTGAGCTCAGGTGCATCCTGTTTCCGTTGATCATCCTTGAGGTGTTTCTACAACTTGATTGGAGTACACCAATCAATTGATTGAACATGACTTGGAAAGTCACCCACCTATCTATTTAATGTCCCATAGTTGACAGTGCATGTCAGAGCAAAAACCAAGCCACGAGGTCGAAGGAATTGTTCGTAGAGCTCCAAGACAGGATTGTGTTGATGCACAGATCTGGGGAAGGGTTATGAAGATCTTTAGCAGCATTGAACGTCTCCAAGATCACAGTGGCCTCCATCATTCTTATATGGAAGAAGTTTGGACCCACTAAGACTTTTCCGAGAGTTGGCCGCCTGGCCAAACTGAGCAATCGTGGGAGAAGGGCCTTGGTCAGGGAGGTGACCAAGAACCCGATGGTTCCAGAGTTCCTCTGTGTAGATGGGAGAACATTCCAGAAGGACAACTATCTCTGTTGCACTCCACCTATTAGGCCTTTATGGTAGAGTGGCCAGACAAAGCCACTCCTTAATAAAAGGCACATGACAGCCCGCTTGGATTTTGCCAGTACGCACCTAAATGACTCTCAGACCATGAGAAACAAGATTCTCTGGTCTGATGAAATCAAGATTGAACCCTTTGGCCTGAATGCCAAGCTTCTCATCTGGAGGAAACCTGGCACCATCCCTACTGTGAAGCATGGTGGTGGCAGCATCATGATGTGGGGATATTTATCAGCGGCAGGTACTGGGAGACTAGTCAGTATCGAGGGAATGATGAACGGAGCAAAGTACAGAGAGATCCTTGATGAAATCCTGCTCCAGAGACCTCAGGACCTCAGACTGGGGTGAAGATTCACCTTCCAACAGGACAGCAACACTAAGCACACAGCCAAGACAATGCAGGAGTGGCTTCGGGACAAGTCTTTTAATGTCCTTGAGTGGCCCAGCCAGTGCCCGGTCTTGAACACGATCAATCATCCCTGGAGAGACCTGAAAATAACTGTGAAGCCATGCTCTCCATCCAAACTGACAGAGCTTGAGAGGATCTGCAGAGAGGAACGGGAGAAACTCCCAAAATACAGGTGTGCCAAGCTTGTAGCATCGTACCCAAGAAGACTCAAGACTCTAATCACTCCCTAAGGTATCTCAACAAAGTATTGAATAAAGTGTCTGACTCCTATGTAAATGTGATATTTCAGTTTTAATTTTTTTTTAATAAATGTGTAAAAACATCAAAAATCTATTTTTGTTTCGTCATTATGGGGTATTGTGTGTAGATTTATGGGGGGGGGCAATTTTATCAATTTTAGAACAAGGCTGTAATGTAACAAAATGCAGTACATCTTCAAGATTACCTCATTAACAATTACACAGGACCAACATCACCACCATCTGAAAGCTGAGTCTATCCACTAGGGAGAGAAATAGATAGACCAGGAAGTGGTTGAGCAGTGATCCAGGTCAGGGCGTCTGTGTTTGGGCACATCGAGGCCAGACCGTCTGCCTGTCTGAGGCACGCTCTGGTCTCAACAGCCGCCGCTGAATATATTAGCCTAATGAAATAGCACAACGTTCTCTGGCAGAAGCTGTAAATTCACCCACAGGGCTATATGGTGATGAAGTAGCTTAGCTCCCGCTGAACGAGGGGCACGTAAAAGTTGGATCAGATCATGTAATCAACATCGTACATCCAGCCTTACACTCCTAGGACATGGGCCTTCAGTTACGTTGTAGAGGCATTCTGTTTCTGCCTTCTCAACATAAGCTGAAAGATAATGACGACTGCACTTATGTACCAAGCCAGATTCACTTATTATGAACCATTTTACTAATGGGAGGAGATACCCCAAGGCCCTTAGGTGAAATGGGGAGAACATTATGTTAAGTGCTCTAATACGGGTGCAATTTTGCCATGTGAAGAAACCAGTGGAAGAACGGATCATAGTCGACTTCCGTCATTGAAATGTGCCTTTACAGTTTATCGGTACTACAGGGATGTTAAAGCACCAGATCAGGAAAAAGACACTGCATCTGAGTCACAGAAAATGCTTCGTAATATATAATTGTCAGTACCAAATGTTTCTGTTGGTGCATAGAGTGTGTGGGTAGTGCATTGTTGTTATATGTCGCCAGTTCAGGAGAAAGCCACTGTATCTAAACCATATACAATGCAATGTGCAATACCTTAGTAAATACCATTGTAAAAGGAACTCATTATTCAATCATTCCGACCTTGATCAAAAGTATTTTGTCAAAGTGGGTGTTGTTTCCTCTTCTGTGACCAAAAAGTCCATATTTTCCTTGCATCTTCTCCCTCCTGGCCACTAAGGTAGACTCTTAGATTAGAGAGAGAGAGAGAGAGATATAGAGAGAGAGAAAAAGACAGAGACAGAGAGAGAGAAATAGAGAGAGGGAGGGGGAGGAGGGGGGAGAACGAGGAGAGTTATATCCTGCCACTGCTTTTGAATGTCATAGTTGATTCAATCTGCTTTCTTCCAGAGCCTTCCATAGGTACCCTGCATACAAGTCATTTCTTTTGGAGGCTAATCTTCCAAGTGACCAGCACAGCAACAACAAATTGAACCAACTAAACCAAACTCAGACTATGGCAGCATAGCAGCTGCAATCTCTTTGCTAGCCTTGGTGTCAAAGCATCGAAACAAGTGTCTTTAAGTCTCTTTTAGTGTCTTTAAGTGTCTTTTAATCTGCTGAGACTGTTCCACACGGTCGTGGTGGTAATGCTAGCTAAGGCTTTAATTAAAGGATAGCCACAAAGAAGAGGAATGGTTAGGGATCAATAGCTGAACAGTTTAATGTGGTTTACACAATGTTCCCTAGGACTGGTTAATTGGCTTAATGGAAGTCTGAATTAGAGAAGCACATCATGTAATTAAGAGCTTATCTCCCTGGGGGGGGGGGGACATGTAATCATGTAATCATCCAAAGCAACAGAAAAAGTGTTGGTTAAGTAAATTTAGACTATATGAACACCAGGAAGGAAGAATAGCTTGATCAGGCCTCTTAAATTCCAGCCTGTACATAATAGGCCTATTGTAGTGTATGATTATTCAGTTTGATATATGGATAATTAAGATGTAATTGTATGGATCGGCATGTAATATATATTCGTGAGGTGCTGAAGCTGTGACCTCAGAAGAAGAATGATTATAGACCTATGAGAAGGTCAGAGACATTTCAGTGAACAATGGAATCAGTTTTATGATGCAACTTTCCTGCCTGGTCATGTGACACTCCAATCAGGACCTAAGATGGCCGTTTTGAACCGTGATGGAGGAGAGATGCCCATCAACAATGTCTTAGCGGGTTGGTTTTATCCCACTGGAGATCCCTGGTTTTGGTTGTGGGATTTCTCTTATTCAGTAGGGAGTTTTTCCTTTCCTTCACCAGTCTAGCATCAGCATCGCTCTGTGCACATGTTCCTAATGATCTCCCAGAGGATATAGCCAGTCATACTACTCATGATAAAACATATCAAGCTTCCTCTCTCTTCTCCTACATCTTTCCTCCTCTCACACCTTATATATGATCAACAGTGTATCCTCTCTCCTCTCCTCCTCTTTCCTCCTCTCATACCTTATATATGATCAACAGTGTATCCTCTCTCCTCTCCTCCTCTTTCCTCCTCTTTTCTTACAGACATCCTCTCTCCTTTATTTTGTGCATTGTTAAGTTCTACTCATTTGGTTGTTTTTGAACCTTCCAGTGCTTCTCTCGTCTCTTTCTCTCTCATCTGTCCATTCTCCTCTCATCTCTCTCCTCCTCTGTCCTCTCCTCCTGTCTTTTTAAGTGCTACCGATTTGGTTGTTTTTGAACCATCTATTCTCTGTACTTCCTGAGAAATGCATTTCCTGTGACCATGTGTTTTTTTTACTAACCTAGTCCATGTACGAATCACAAATAGTGAAATTCTAGTTTTTAATAGCTGTGCAACTTCAGATTTTTTGAAGTGGAATGGAGTGGAGTGGCTCTATTATTTGGATGTATTTGTGTATCTTGAGTGGCCATGGGCCTTGACTGTTTTCCTGACATGTATTTTGAAGATGAGAGTGAATGTGAAGGAGAAAAAGCAAGAGGAGCTCCTTCATTGAATGAAGCCATGGGCAGTGTCGTGTCGTCGACTATCATTAAATGTGAAGACTGTATATCATCAAATCAATTCTCTATGTGTAATTTAATTACGCAATTACACTAATCATGTAACTTTAATTAACTAGGAAGTCGGGGCACCATGGGAACATGTTGTTTATAGAGTGTAAATTTCCTGAATATAACTCTTCAGATATTTTCATATCTTATCAAAACAGTTGCTAATTCATTTTATTACCTCATCAGTCTCATTACTGAACGTCGCAAACCCTTGGATACTGCACGAACACTAGCCTAGATTGTGAATCAGCGATATACAAATTGGTTTATTTATTTACCTACTAACTAATCAAATCACAGAATTACATAAACATACACAATTAGGTATGTTAGTAAATAAATTGGGTACTAACATGACACAAGGAAAAGATCCTGGCGGACGAAACCGATATGATGGCTTGGTAGACAAAGGAAAGGGGTGGGGACCAATCAGGAGCGGGAAACTCATAGAGGATTACTACACTCATAGAAATTGCTAATCCTTTGAACATGAACAACCGCATTTACGTATTTATGAGTCTCTGCCTTTGTTGTCCCTCTCTGCGATTGTCCGTCTGTCTGCTAGATAGTTGGTCGACAGAGCACCTCTGGTTTGTCCAGCAGAGATCCAAGTTGTAGGTAGTTAGTATGGATACTTCAGGGTACTATTCAGAAATGTTCTTAGATCGAATGCGTTTACCAGACTAAAGTATTTAAACAGCTGCAGTCTGAAAAGTTTATAATGGGGGTGTGGCCACTAGCTGACTGACTAGCTAAAACGTTATCCCGAAACAAGTATCTCGTTTAGAAGGTCAACATCATATTACATCTTCTCACAAATAGTTTCATATTCAATCATATATTTTACACAACATTCAGGTAGAAAACTAATAACTGAGGAATGTACCCTTCCAGAGGGTTGTCATCATTGTCTTGTCCTGCTGCCTTTCCTGATGTCACAAAATCAAAGTTTATTTGTCACGTGCGCTGAATACAACAGGTGTAGACCTTACAGTGAAATGCTTACTTACAGTTTCTAACCAATAGTGTAAAAAAGGTATTAGGTGAACAATAGGTAGGTAAAGAAATAAAACAACAGTAAAAAGACAGGCTATATACAGTAGCGAGGATATAAAAGTAGCGAAGCTACATACAGACACCGGTTAGTCAGGCTGATTGAGGTAGTATGTATGTACATGTAGATATGGTTAAAGTGACTATGCATATATGATGAACAGAGAATAGCAGTAGCGTAAAAGATGGGTTGGTGGATGGAACACAATGCAGATAGCCCAGTTAGCCACTGTGCCGTAGCACTGGTTGGTCGACCCAATTGAGGTAGTATGTACATGAATGTATAGTTAAAGTGACTATGCATATATGATAAGGAGAGAGTAGCAGCAACGTAAAAGAAGGGGTTGGGGTGGGGAGGCACACAATGCTAATAGTCCGGGTGGCCATTTGATTACCTGTTCAGGAGTCTTATGGCTTGGGGGTAAAAACTGTTGAGAAGCCTTTTTGTCCTAGACTTGGCACTCCAGTACCGCTTGCCATGCGGTAGTAGAGAGAACAGTCTATGACTGGGGTGGCTGGGGTCTTTGACAATTTTTTGGGCCTTCCTCTGACACCGCCTGGTGTAGAGGTCCTGGATGGCAGGCAGCTTAGCCCCAGTGATGTACTGGGCCATACGCACCACCCTCTGTAGTGCCTTGCGGTCAGAGGCCGAGCAGTTGCCGTACCAGGCAGTGATGCAACCGGTGAGGATGCTCTTGATGTTGCAGCTGTAGAACCTTTTGAGGATCTCAGGACCCATGCCAAATCTTTTTAGATTCCTGAGGGGGAATAGGCTTTGTCATGCCCTCTTCACGACTGTCTTGGTGTGTTTGGACCATTCTAGTTTGTTGTCGATGTGGACACTAAGGAACTTGAAGCTCTCAAACTGCTCCACTACAGCCCGTCGATGAGAATGGGGACGTGCTCGGTCCTCCTTTTCCTTCCAATGATCTCCTTTGTCTTGGTTACGTTGAGGGATAGGTTGTTATTCTGGCACCACCCGGCCAGGACTCTGACTTCCTCCCTATAGGCTGTCTCGTTGTTGTCGGTGATCAGGCCTACCACTGTTGTGTCGTCTGCAAACTTAATGATGCTGTTGGAGTCGGGCCTGGCCATGCAATCGTGGGTGAACAGGAAGTACAGGATGGGACTGAGCACACACCTGGGGAACTCCAGTGTTAAGGATCAGCCAGGCAGATGTGTTGCTGCCTACCCTTACCACCTGGGGGCGGCCCGTCAGGAAGTCCAGTATCCAGTTGCAGAGGGATGTGTTTATTCCCAGCATAATTAGCTTAGTGATGAGCTTTGAGAGTACTATGGTGTTGAACGCTGAGCTGTAGTCAATGAATAGCATTCTCACGTAAGTGTTCCATTTGTCCAGGTGGGAAACGACAGTGTGGAGTGCAATAGAGACTGCATCATCTGTGGATCTGTTTCGGCGGTATGCAAATTGGAGTGGGTCTAGGGTTTTTGTTGATAATGGTGTTGATGTGAGCCATTACCAACCTTTCAAAGCACTTCATGGCTACAAACGTGAGTGCTATGGGTCTGTAGTCATTTAGGCAGGTTGCGTTTGCATTCTTGGGCACAGGGACTATGGTGGTCTGCTTGAAACATGTTGGTATTACAGACTTTATCAGGGACATGTTGAAAATGTCAGTGAAGTCACCTGCCAGTTGGTCAGCACATGCCCGGAGCACACGTCCTGGTAATCCGTCTGGCCCCGCAGCCTTGTGTATGTTGACCTGTTTAATGGTCTTACTCACGTCGGCTACGGAAAGCGTGATCACACAGTCGCCTGGAACAGCTGATGCTCTCATGCGTGCCTCAGTGTTGCTTGTCTCGAAGCGAGCATAGTCTGGTAGGCTCATGTCACTGGGCAGCTCGCAGCTGTGCTTCCCTCTGTAGTCTGTAATGGTTTGCAAGCCCTGCCACATAAGACAAGCGTCGGAGCCAGTGTAGTATGATTCAATCTTAGCCCTGTATTGACGCTTTGCCTGTTTGATGGTTCGTCGCAGGGCATAGCGGGATTTCTTGTAAACCTCCGGGTTAGAGTCCCGCACCTTGAAAGCGGCAGCTTTACCTTTTAGCTCAGTGCGAATGTTGCCTGTAATCCATGGCTTCTGGTTGGGGTATGTACATACAGTCACTGTGGGGACGACGTCCTCGATGCACCTGTTGATAAAGCCAGTGACTGATGTGGTGTACTCCTCAATGCCATCGGAAGAATCCCGGAACATGTCCCAGTCTGTGATAGCATAACAGTCCTGTAGTTTAGCGTCTGCTCCATCTGACCACTTTTTTAAGGACCACTGGTGTTTCCTGCTTACATTTTTGCTTGTAAGCAGGAATCAGGAGGATAGAGTTGTGGTCAGATTTACCAAATGGAGGGCGAGGAAGACCTTTGTACACGTCTCTGTGTGTGGAGTACAGGTGATCTAGAATTGTTTTCCCTCTGTTTGCACATTTAACATGCTGATGGAAATTTGGTAGAACTGATTTAAGTTAAGAGTAGGAGGCCCAGAGGCGGCACCAGGAGAGCCGCCTCTGGACGAGTGGTTTCCTGTTTGCTTATCTCCTCATACAGCTGACTGAGTGCGGTCTTAGTGCCAGCATCTGTCTGTGGTGGTAAATTAACAGCCACGAAAAGTATAGCTAAAAACTCTCTAGGTAAGTAGTGGCCTGCAATTTATCACACTATACTCTACTTCAGGCGAGCAAAATCTAGAGACTTCCATTGATTCCGCACACCAGGTGTTGTTTACAAATATGCACAGGTCGCCCGCCCTCGTCTTACTGTGCTGTTCTATCTTGCCGGGGTGCAGCGTGTATCCTGCTAACTGAATATCCATGTCGTCATTCAGCCACGATTTCGCGAAACATAGGATTTTACAGTTTTTGATGCCCGTTGGTAGGATCTTTGTGATCGTACCTTGTCGATTTTATTGTCCAATGATTGCACATTGGCGAGTAGTATTGACAGTAATGGCAGCTTTCCCACTCACCTTCTCTGGGTCCTCACGAGGCATCCGGCTCTTTGTCCTCAGTAACTGCGTCGCTTCCTCTTGCAAATAACGTGGATGTCGGCCCTGCCGGGTGTTTGGAGGATGTCTTGTGCATCTTATTTGTTGAAGAAATCTTTGTCTAATCCGAGGTGAGTGATTGCTGTCCTGATATCCAGAAGCTCTTTTTTTCCCGTAAGATACGGTTGCAGAAACATTATGTACAAAATAAGTAACAAATACCGCGAAAAAGAACACATAATAGCACAATTAGTTGGTCGCCTGTAAAACTGCTGCCATTTCTTCCAGCGCAATGTCTTAATAAAATAACTTTGACAGGATTGTTCTTTAAATACACACGGACCATTCCAACATTCTCAAAAAGAGAAATATTGTTTAATTCTCCAATTTTGGGGATTAGGAGTTTTGGCAAGAGAAGCTTTTTGTTCTCTCAGTGGTTTTATCCCCTCAATCCTGCCAAACCCTAAGTTTCTACATGGTATTTATGACATGTGGTAATTAAACCTGTGGTGGGAGAGAGAGTGAGAGAGGGAGGGAGGGGGGAGGCACGATATACACCCAAAATGGTCACGTTGTGACAGCAGTATAACTCTATAACGTGTTCCTCCGCAATGTGGTCTGTGTCCTTGTTTCTATGGAGATGGAGAATGCAGCTGGAATCCCACCAAAGCCAAGGTGACAACTTTTTTTAACATTCTACTACGAACAAAAAACTTTCAGCTTTCACAAGGTTTTTCTCCTTTAGTTCATGTCCTAGGCCTTGTACTGTCCCTTTTTACAGTTGTCAAGACTGAGGTTGCCAATGGGCCACAGTTTTCTGAATGGTCGTGAGAAGGCTTTCATTCAGTATTGATGGTGAATGGAAAGTTGGAAACATACAGACATCTGATTTGTTGTTTTATTCCACACGGGGAATGGACGTGTTTCCTATTCAGCATCGAACTAAAGTTTTGATTCATATCAGATTTTGAAATCCCCTCAGGCACTTTCTCCTCATCAATGATGCCAGTCTCCAGTTCAGTGAGATTCTACGGTATTGGTTCTCAGCTCCTGGAGGAATAGATATTGGTATTGCTATCGTACTGTATCCAGCATTTCATTTCAACATGTTGATAGAATTCACAATGGGGCTTAGTAATGCTCTCTTGGTAAGTAATGTTGTCTTGGTAAGTAATGCCGTCTTGGTAAGTAATGCCGTCTTGGTAAGTAATGCCGTCTTGGTAAGTAATGCCGTCTTGGTAAGTAATGCCGTCTTGGTAAGTAAAGCCGTCTTGGTAAGTAAAGCCGTCTTGGTAAGTAATGTTGTCTTGGTAAGTAATGCTGTCTTGGTAAGTAATGCTGTCTTGGTAAGTATTGCTGTCTTGGTAAGTAATGCTGTCTTGGTAAGTAATGTTGTTTTGGTAAGTAATTCTGTCTTGGTAAGTAATGCTGTCTTGGTAAGTAAATGTTGTCTTGATAAGTAATGCTGTCTTGGTAAATAATGCTGTCTTGGACACATACACTACCTTTCAAAAGTTTAGGGTCACTTAGAAATGTCCTTGTTTTTAAAAGAAAAGCAATTTTTTTGGTCCATTAAAATAACATCAAATTGATCAGAAATACAGTGTAGACATTGTTAATGTTGTAAATGACTACTGTAGCTGGAAACGGCTAATATTTAATGGAATATCTACAGTTGAAGTCGGAAGTTTACATACACCTTAGCCAAATACATTTTGTATTTCAGTATTTCCTGACATTTAATCTGAGTAAAAATTCCCTGTTTTAGGTCAGTTAGGATTACCACTTTATTTTAAGAATGTGAAATGTCAGAATAATAGTCGAGAAAATTATTTATTTCAGCTTTTATTTCTTTCATCTCATTCCCAGTGGGTCAGAAGTTTACATACACCCAATTAGTATTTGGTAGCAATTGCTTTTAAATTGATTAACTTCGGTCAAACATTTTGGGTAGTCTTCCACAAGCTTCCCACAATAAATTGGGTGAATTTTGGCCCATTCCTCCTGACAGAGCTGTTGTAACTGAGTCAGGTTTGTTGGCCTCCTTGCTCGCACACTCTTTTTCAGTTCTGCCCACAAATGTTCTATAGGATTGAGGTCAGGGCTTTGTGTTGGCCACTCCAATACCTTGACTTTGTTGTTCTTAAGCCATTTTGCCACAACTTTGGAAGTATGCTTGGGGTCATTGTCCATTTGGAAGACCCACTTGCGACCAAGCTTTAACTTCCTAACTGATGTTTTGAGATGTTGCTTCAATATATCCACATAATATTCATTCCTTTATGTCGATATAGGACTCATTTTACTGTGAATATACTGTAGATACTTTTGTATCCGTTTCATCCAGCATCTTCACAAGGTCCTTTGCTGTTGTTCTGGGATTGATTTGCACTTTTCGCACCAAAGTACGTTCATCTCTAGGAGACAGAACGCGTCTCCTTCCTGAGCGGTATAACGGCTGTGTGGTCCCATGGTGTTTATACTTGCGTACTGTTGTTTGTACAGATGAATGCGGTACCTTCAGGTGTTTGGAAATTTCTCCCAAAGATGATCCAGACTTGTGGAGGTCTACAATTTATTTTCTTAGGTCTTGGCTGATTTCTTTAGATTTTCCCATGATGTCAAGTAAAGAGGCACTGGGTTTGAAGGTAAGCCTTGAAATACATCCACAGGTACACCTCCAATTGACTCAAATGATGTCTATTTGCCTATCAGAAGCTTCTAAAGCCATGCTATAGTTTTCTGGAATTTTCCAAGCTGTTTAACTTCACTAGGGTATGGGGCAGCATTCAGAATTTTGGATGAAAAACGTGCCCAAATTAAACTGCCTGCTACTCAGGCCCAGAAGATAGGAGATGCATATAATTAGTAAATTTGGAAAGAAAACACTCTAAATTTTCCATTACTGTTAAAATAATGTCTGTGAGTATAACATAACTTATATGGCAGGCGAAAACCAGAGGAAAATCCACCAGGAAGTACTATTATTTTGAAAGGCTGTTTTTCCATTGAAAGCCTATCCACCATACAAAAATTTAGGACCCAGTTCACGAGCTCTATGGCTTCTTCTACATGTGGCCAGTCTTTAGGCATTGTTTCAGGCTTTTACTCTGAAAAATGAGGGATATACAACACTTGCAATCAGTGGCCAGTGGTAATTTCCAGACATGGGCCTGATCGGGAACGCGCCTTTCTTGTTTCTCTTTTTCTATTGACGAAGCTTTTGTCTGGCTGAAATATTATTGATTATTTATGACAAAAACAACCGGAGGATTGATTTAAAACATCTTTTGGCATGTTTCTACTAACTTTTATTGTACTTTTAAAAAAATACCTTAGTGCACGTGCCTTACTGTACAAAACGCGAACAAAAAGGAGGTTTTTGGTCGTAAAGAGGGACATTATCAAACAAAACAAACATTTATAAAATCTGCCGTTTCCATCTACAATAGTCATTTACAACATTAACAATGTCTACATTGTATTTCTGATCAATTTGATGTTATTTTAATGGACACATTTTTTATTTTCTTTCAAAAACAAGGGCATTTCTAAGTGACCCCAAACCTTTGAAAGGTAATGTACATACAGTGCCTTGCGAAAGTATTCGGCCCCCTTGAACTTTGCGACCTTTTGCCACATTTCAGGCTTCAAACATAAAGATATAAAACTGTATTTTTTTGTGAAGAATCAACAACAAATGGGATACAATCATGAAGTGGAATGACATTTATTGGATATTTCAAACTTTTTTAACAAATCAAAAACTGAAAAATTGGGCGTGCAAAATTATTCAGCCCCCTTAAGTTAATACTTTGTAGCGCCACCTTTTGCTGCGATTACAGCTGTAAGTCGCTTGGGGTATGTCTCTATCAGTTTTGCACATCGAGAGACTGACATTTTTTTCCCATTCCTCCTTGCAAAACAGCTCGAGCTCAGTGAGGATGAATGGAGAGCATTTGTGAACAGCAGTTTTCAGTTATTTCCACAGATTCTCGATTGGATTCAGGTCTGGACTTTGACTTGGCCATTCTAACACCTGGATATGTTTATTTTTGAACCATTCCATTGTAGATTTTGCTTTATGTTTTGGATCATTGTCTTGTTGGAAGACAAATCTCCGTCCCAGTCTCAGGTCTTTTGCAGACTCCATCAGGAGTATTTGGCTCCATCCATCTTCCCATCAATTTTAACCATCTTCCCTCTCCCTGCTGAAGAAAAGCAGGCCCAAACCATGATGCTGCCACCACCATGTTTGACAGTGGGGATGATGTGTTCAGGGTGATGCGCTGTGTTGCTTTTGCGGCAAACATAACGTTTTGCATTGTTGCCAAAAAGTTCAATTTTGGTTTCATCTGACCAGAGCACCTTCTTCCACATGTTTGGTGTGTCTCCCAGGTGGCTTGTGGCAAACTTTAAACAACACTTTTTATGGATATCTTTAAGAAATGGCTTTCTTCTTGCCACTCTTCCATAAAGGCCAGATGTGTGCAATATACGACTGATTGTTGTCCTATGGACAGAGTCTCCCACCACAGCTGTAGATCTCTGCAGTTCATCCAGAGTGATCATGGGCCTCTTGGCTGCATCTCTGATCAGTCTTCTCCTTGTATGAGCTGAAAGTTTAGAGGGACGGCCAGGTCTTAGTAGATTTGCAGTGGTCTGATACTCCTTCCATTTCAATATTATCGCTTGCACAGTGCTCCTTGGGATGTTTAAAGCTTGGGAAATATTTTTGTATCCAAATCCGGCTTTAAACTTCTTCACAACAGTATCTCGGACCTGCCTGGTGTGTTCCTTGTTCTTCATGATGCTCTCTGTGCTTTTAACGGACCTCTGAGACTATCACAGTGCAGGTGCATTTATACGGAGACTTGATTACACACAGGGGGATTGTATTTATCATCATTAGTCATTTAGGTCAACATTGGATCATTCAGAGATCCTCACTAAACTTCTGGAGAGAGTTTGCTGCACTGAAAGTAAAGGGGCTGAATAATTTTGCACGCCCAATTTTTCAGTTTTTTGAATTGTTAAAAAAGTTTGAAATATCCAATAAATGTCGTTCCACTTCATGATTGTGTCCCACTTGTTGTTGATTCTTCACAAAAAATATATATATTAATATTATGTTTGAAGCCTGAAATGTGGCAAAAGGTCGCAAAGTTCAAGGGGGCCGAATACTTTCGCAAGGCACTGTATGAGTTGTAGTTTTACTTATTCCGAAATGTTTGTCTGTGTGTTCTTGTGTGTGTGCACGACATCCCACTCAGCACAAACTTGTTGAATCAATGTTGTTTCCCCGTAATAAATAATTAAAAAAACAATGTGATGATGTTGAATCAACTTGCAAAACTGATTGGATTTGCAAAAAGTCATCAATATTTTTCCACCCAACTTTTAACCTTCAATAGCTTCATGGGTTTGTTGATTTCACAGAGAATTCACATTAGTTGACAACTCAATCAAATGTAAATGAAAACTAGATGTTGAAATAACGTCTGAGGTTGCATGACTGCACACAAAGGATGTCATTAACCAGGATAGGAAGAGAACCAATCACATAGTAATGTCAATGCACTGACATTTTCATGTCCCAAAAGCATTGTTTAACGCCCCTTGCCCCGTTGGAACAGGTTTCCATGTTGCTCCTCTATTCTTCCACCAGTCCCTATCCTCCCCCAGCACACACACAAACTAAAAAACATACACATTCTGGCACGGTCCGCACAGGACAAAACCCTGCTAAACAAATATCCTCAATCAATGATTTATTTAACCCTCACTTTGACACTATACATGTAGTATATAAATAACGACACTACACAAAGCTTGTTTCTTATGTCCCATATAAAACATTATTACAGAAATGCAGAATTACAGTCTTGACATTTATCAAAGTTTCTCTATGTCGAGTGCACGCCTTACAGTTTGTTGTACCAGTCACTGGTATCATTTATCTTCATCATCTACCTTTATCCTTTAACAATTATTGTTATTGTTATTATTATTATTGTCAACAATCAGTCAAGTTCTGTATATTGTCTTGTGTACCTCTGTGTTTCTGCAGAGTTATCAGTATTATGATACTGATGGTTTGTACGCTTGTGGCTACAAGTACACTCTTGGAAAAAAAGGTTCCAAAAGGGTTCTTCGGATGTCCCCACAGGAGAACACTTTTTGGTTCCAGGTAGAACTATTTTGGGTTCCGTGTAGAACCCTCTGTAGAAAGGTTTCTTCAAAGGTTTCTCTTAACAGTTGTATCTGTAATTGTAGTATTTTAGCTAACCCTAACCCTTTTCCTAACCTCAACCTCTTTCTCCTAACCTGCTACATTAATTATCCCTACCTGCTATGTTAATTATCCTAACCTGCTGCGTTAGTTCTCCTAACTTGCTACGTACAGTCACTTCTGTCCATAGCTGGGTTAGGCTTAGCTAAAATGCTACAGTTGTCAACAAACCATCGCATCGGTGTCACCACACCGACACTATGTCTGCAGCATGGAAGCCGGCTATGTTCTGGTAAAGGATGTCCGTGCGGAATTTCACTACTAAAGTTTTTCATTTCAATTCATTTATAAAGTGTTTCTATTTTTTTATTTTAGGTTTATTTTCTCAGGCTATAATTTGTATTTAACTCATTTGAGTAATAAACCACATTGCTTGTCAGTATTTCTCGTTGCCTCCTTCGTCACACACACACGCCAGTTGAGGTAGATGTGATAATTTGCCTACGTGCACAACTGCGAAAGCCAAAGAGGGTCATTAGAATGTCCTAAAATACCTGGGGGAAGAATTGCAGATGTTCTACACGGAGGCAAGGCAGTGTCCCGGGATACAAGAATAACCCTCACGCAGTGGTATAAAGTACTTAAGTAAAAGTACTACTGGGGTATCTGTACTTTACTATTTATATTTACTCCATACATTGTCCCTGGCACCCAAAAGTACTCATTACCTTGGTCCAATTCACGCAATTATCAAGGGAACATCCCTAGTCATCCCTACTGCTTCTGATCTGGCGAGTTCACTAAACACTAATGCTTAATTTGTAAATGATGTCGGAGTGTTGGAGTGTGCCCCTGGCTATCGATACATAAAAAAATACAAGAAAATGGTGCCGTCTGGTTTGCTTAATATAAGGAATTTGAAGTATATTTTTAAACCAAATACTTTAAAACTTTTACTCAAGTAGTATTTTACTGGGTGATTTTCACTTTTACTTGAGTCATTTTCTGTTAGGTATCTTTACTTTCACTCAAGTGTGACAGTTGGGCACTTTTTTCACCACTGACCTCACTGGTCAAGATGAATGAAAAACAAAAACAAAGATTCACTGAAGCAAGGAGGAGAGCAAAGCACAGTATAGTAGAGCCAGTTAGCGGTTGCTTTCAGAGATAATTGGTTCATTTACACAATTAACTGGAGCGGAAAAAAAACCTTTGAGGAGGAATACCCCCCCAATCATTAGCACCCATTTAACCAATTAATGCATTAGTCAATTACTGCTTAGCTATTGACTCTTTCTCTCCTTTCTCTCACTGGTGGATCCACACTGGAAGCCAGAGAGCCTGAGAATCTTCAGCTAAGTTGACATATATTAGCCAACATCCTAAAGCGATATGTTAATGTTTGTGGTGGGGTAAGCTCACCATGGGACACATTGAATACATTAATTCAAATCTATCCACACATGATTCTATTTCCATATCCATTTTGTAACTGATCTCTGTGTCCAAAATTACTTCACTAAGCACCCATGCTGTGGGAGATGTTGTGATCTTGTCAAAATCTGCACAATAAAATTGGCTACCTGAGTGTTGCCAACTGCCTGTCTGTCCATATCAACCCAGCATGTTGTCGCAGCCTGCTGCATTCAATTTGTCTCAGAGTCCAATGAGCCAATTAAGGTTGGACCAATTAAAAACTCTGTTCCAGCTGAGCACAGCATGCCCTGTGCCTGATGGTTATGTAGTAATTAGCTCCTGTGAGATAGGACCTCATGGCCACCCCCTTTAACTCCAAAATGTTCACTATATGCATTTCACTAGGCACCATAGAGCTCTAGTCAGAAGTAGTGCACTACATAGGAAATAGGGTGCAATTTTGGAGGCAGAGAAAGAGAGAAAGAGAGAAAGAGAGAAAGAGAGAAAGAGAGAGATTATATGGAGGCCTGTGAGTCAAAGCTGTAATGATGTAATTGGTCTGGACTCAAAAACGTATTTGAGTAACTAACTGTTGTGTTGAATGGAAGAAAAAAAAAAGATGAGTGACAGAGCAGACCTGCTTTCATGGCAGGATATTTTTGCAGGCGCCATTTTCAAAGCGTTATGAGTGTTTCAAGAGGAAGGAGTGCTATTAATGGGATTTTATTTCAGCATCCCAAATGGCACCCTATTCCTTATGTATTGGACTCCTTCTGACCAGAGGGGTATTGGGTGCCATTAAGGATGCAGACTATATGTCGAGGCTGTTAAGCCTGAACCCAAATAAAAGGCTAAATTAAATGTCCTTGTTTCACAATGTGAATCACGGAGAGGCATGTACACACTAACACTGTTGTGTTCCTACTAAATGACGAGTATTGATTCGGAGCGTAGAGAGAGAACAGAATCTGAAGTGCGTTCCAAATGGCACCATATTCCGTATGTAGTACACTACTTCTTGATAAGGGGACCCATCCAGAGCCTTGCGGGCCCCTTGGTCAAAAGTTGTGAACTATATAGGGAGTAGGATGCCATTTGAGGTGCAACCCTTGACTTCCATGGACCAAGCCCTTGATAATAAATCATGGAAGACTATCCAGAATGCTACAATGTTACGGGTTTGTGGAGGTCCCAACACCTCTGATATATAGGTGATTCTACAGAAGTGGTGCAAATTAATGGTTTGAAAAAAAGATATATCCTATTTTTCCCACACTAATGAATGACACATTTCTTGATTTATCTTACATTTATTGGAACTATTTTGAGAAAGTGTATACTGGCTACTGTGTCTCAACTGACTTGCCTAGTAAAATGAAAATAAATTCTACATTCTATAAATTTGTGTTAGTGAGATAGTTTTTTTTTTAAGATGTTTTAAAAAATGAACGAAGCTACTAATTAGATGAGTATTGTTCAGTGTAGTTATAGAACAACTCAAGATTATCTATTTAAATAACAGTGTTAAAACTATTACAAAAATCAGGAATTGTTCTATTTCGACCATGGTTTAGGAGTCAGGGTGTGGGACAGCCACCTCTCAATAGGAATAGTTGTATAAACAATGACTTAACAATATATTAATTTAACAATATGTCCTAAGTTTAGAGACTTAACTGTTTGTAGACATTTTTTGGGGAAGGACAGCAAATTACACCACTTCTGTGGAATCACCCATAAAGGTTAGTATCCCAAATGGAATCCTATACACTTTCTAGTGGACTACTTTTGACCAAGGTGAATAGGGCTCTGGTCAAAAGTAGTGCACTCTATAGGGAATAGGCTGCCCTTTGGGATGCAGGTATAGTCCCAAACCACGGCAATATAATCGAGATAATTACAGGCAAATCTCAACCCAAAACAAAACACATGAATCATACCATCCAGACGGAGAACAATTGGGGAGAACCGAGCTGCTGCAACACCGTGCCTCACAATCACTGATGATTTATTGATTGTTCCAAATGTAAAAGCAATTGCTTTTTATTGCTTTACATGGACCAGGGCTAATAAAACACTCAGGCAGCGCAGATGAAAATAACTGAGGGGACTGTAAAATAAAGAGGCAGGGCATGCGTCCCAAATGGCACCCTTGTTCTTATATAGTGCACTACTTTAGACCAGGGCCCATAGGGCTCTTGTCAAAAGTAGTACACTATGTAGCGAATAGCGTGCCATTTGGGACACCATCTGTGCGTTGGAAACACACAGCAGATTGAGACTGAAGGAAGACAGACTAACATATTGTTCGCTAACCAAACTTGTCAAGATGTCTGTCTACATGATTCAAAGTCTTCTACCTGCCTTGGCTTTGCTAATATTCCAAATGTCTTTGCGTGTAATTCTGATTCTTAGAACTCAAAGAGTGCCTAAAATAATTTACTCATGAGATTTGATCAAATATGTAGGAACAAAGTATTACTTTCATAACCTACTTTTCTAGCCTTACCACTAGAAAGCCTTGAGTGTTTACAACACTACCGATTCACTGCTCTAACTGAAGACAGTGCCACACAGAGCAAAGCTCCAATAGCACATCTTGTTGGTTTTGGTCCACCCAGGCTCTTGGTAGAGCAGAGAGCATTGTGGGTGTCTGTGTCTGGGCCACTAGAGCACTAGCTGGCATGGGGAGGAGAAAGGGAGACAGGGAGAGTGATGTGTTGGGAGGAAGGCCTACCACTGCAGGGCTCCTTTCCTCCTCTCCTGTTCTCCTCTTCTCCAGCTAGGAGACAAATAGGGAAACACAGCCGTCAGGGTTGGCAAGCCCAGCCTGGGAAAGGACGCTTGACAGGAGAGACTCTAAAGCTGTGGAGGAGTAGATCATCCCTAAAGGAACACACACATACACACACACACAGATACAGAGAGAGAGACAGAGAGAGAGAGATGGAGAGAGAGGCTCTATAACAAAGAATAAAGAGCAAATACATATACATGATCAAATACGAATCAACTATTAAAGACTACCAGAACCCACTGGATTCTCCAATTACCTTGAATGAGTTACAGGACAAAATAAAAACCCTCCAACCCAAAAAGGCCTATGGTGTTGATGGTATCCTTATTGAAATGATCAAATATACAGACAACAAATTCCAATTGGCAATACTAAAACTCTTTAACATCATCCTTAGCTCTGGCATCTTCCCCAATATTTGGAACCAAGGACTGATCACCCCAATCCACAAAAGTGGAGACAAATTTGACCCCAATAACTACCGTGGAATATGCGTCAACAGTAACCTTGGGAAAATCCTCTGCCTTATCATTAACAGCAGACTCGTACATTTCCTCAATGAAAACAATGTACTAAGCAAATGTAAAATTGGCTTTTTACCAAATTACAGTACAACAGACCATGTATTCACCCTGCACACCCTAATTGACAACCAAACAAACCAAAACAAAGGCAAAGTCTTCTCATGCTTTGTTTCAAAAAAGCCTTCGACTCAATTTGGCATGACAGTCTGCTATACAAATTAATGGAAAGTGCTGTTGGGGGTAAAACATACGACATTATAAAATCCATGTACACAAACAACAAGTGTGTGGTTTAAAATTGGCAAAAAACACACACATTTCTTCACACAGGGTCGTGGGGTGAGACAGGGATGCAGCTTATCCCCACCCTCTTCAACATATATATCAACGAATTGGCGCGGGCACTAGAAAAGTCTGCAGCACCCGGCCTCACCTTACTAGAATCCGAAGTCAAATGTCTACTGTTTGCTGATGATCTGGTGCTTCTGTCACCAACCAAGGAGGGCCTACAGCAGCACCTAGATCTTCTGCACAGATTCTGTCAGACATGGGCCCTGACAGTAAATCTCAATAAGACCAAAATAATGGTGTTCCAAAAAAGGTCCAGTCACCAGGACCACAAATACAAATTCCATCTAGACACTGTTGCCCTAGAGCACACAAAAAACTATACATACCATGGCCTAAACATCAGCGCAACAGGTAACTTCCACAAAGCTGTGAACGATCTGAGAGACAACGCAAGAAGGGCCTTCTATGCCATCAACATGAACATAAATTTCAACATACCAATTAGGATCTGGCTAAAAAATACTTGAATCAGTCATAGAGGCCATTGCTCTTTATGGTTGTGAGGTCTGGGCTCCGCTCACCAACCAAGACTTCACAAAATGGGACAAACACCAAATTGAGACTCTACATGCAGAATTCTGCAAAAATATCCTCCGTGTACAACGTAGAACACCAAATAATGCATGCAGAGCAGAATTACGCCGATACCCACTAATTATCCAAATCCAGAAAAGAGCCATTAAATTCTACAACCACCTAAAAGGAAGTGATTCCCAAACCTTCCATAACAAAGCCATCACCTACAGAGAGATGAACCTGGAGAAGAGTCCCCTAAGCAAGCTGGTCCTGGGGTTCTGTTCACAAACACAAACCCACCCCACAGAGCCCCAGGACAGCAGCACAATTAGACCCAACCAAATCATGAGAAAACAAAAAGATAATTACTTGACACATTTGAAAGAATTACCCCAAAAAAACTGAGCAAACTAGAATGCTATTTGGCCCTAAACAGAGAGTACACAGTGGCAGTGTGACTAACCCAAACTGTGACTGACAGTGTGACTGTCCACTGTGACTGACCCAAACTTAAGGAAAACTTTGGCTATGTACAGACTTAGTGAGCATAGCCTTGCTATTGAGAAAGGCCGCCGTAGACAGACCTGGCTCTCAAGAGAAGACAGGCTATGTGCACACTGCCCACAAAATGAGGTGGAAACTGAGCTGCACTTCCTAACCTCCTGTCCAACGTATGATCATATCAGAGATACATATTTCCCTCAGATTACACAGATCCACAAAGAATTCGAAAACAAATCCAATTTTGATAAACTCCCATATCCACTGGGTGAAATTCCACAGTGTGCCATCACAGCAGCAAGATTTGTGACCTGTTGCCACAAGAAAAGGGCAACCAGTGAAGAACAAACACCATTGTAAATACAACCCATATTTATGCTTATTTATTTTCCCTTGTGTACTTTAACCATTTGTACATTGTTACAACACTGTATGTATATATATATATACATACATACAGTGTTGTAACAATGGTTAATGGTTAATATATATATAATATGACATTTGTAATGTCTTTATTGTTTTGTAACTTCTGTATGTGTAATGTTTACTGTTAATTTTTATTGTTTGTTCCACTTTTGCATATTATCTACCTCACTTGCTTTGGCAAAGCCCCTTGAATTGAATAGAAAGGAGGATGGAGACAGAGAGAGAGAGACAGGGGGATGGAGAAAGAGAGAGAGAGACAGGGGGATGGAGAAAGAGAGAGAGACAGGGGGATGGAGAAAGAGAGAGAGAGACAGGGGGATGGAGAAAGAGAGAGAGAGACAGGGGGATGGAGAAAGAGAGAGAGAGACAGGGGGATGGAGAAAGAGAGAGAGAGACAGGGGGATGGAGAAAGAGAGAGAGAGAGACAGGGGATGGAGAAAGAGAGAGAGACAGACAGGGGGATGGAGAAAGAGAGAGAGACAGACAGGGGGATGGAGAAAGAGAGAGAGACAGAGACAGGGGGATGGAGAAAGAGAGAGAGATAGAGACAGGGGGATGGAGAAAGAGAGAGAGACAGGGGGATGGAGAAAGAGAGAAAGACAGAGACAGGGGATGGAGAGAGAGAGAGACAGGATGGAAAAAGGGAGAGTGAGAGAGACATGGGGGTGGAGAAAGAGAGAGAGACAGAGACAGGGGATGGAGAGAGAGAGAGAGAGACAGGATGGAAAAAAAGGGAGAGTGAGAGAGACATGGGGGTGGGAGAAAGAGACAGACCGAGAGAGCGATGGAGATATGGAGATGGAAATATGGAGATGGATGGAGAAAGTCGGAAAGAGAGAGAGAGAGAGGGATAGAGAAAGAGAGAGAGACAGGGGATGGAGAAAGAGAGAGAGACAGAGGATGGAGAAAGAGAGACAGGGGAAGGAGAAAGAGAGAGAGACAGGGGGATAGAGACAGGGGGATGGAGAAAGAGAGAGAGAGAGAGAGAGAGAGAGAGAGAGAGGGTGGAGGGAGATGAAGAGAGAGAGACTGTTTTGCAGCCATCTGACCTTTGCACTGATCCAAAACGTGACACTGGCAGCTGAGATGAAGAGGGGGAAGAAGAAGAAGAAGAAGAAGAAGAAGAAGAAGAAGAAGAAGAAGAAGAAGAAGAAATAGGAGAGGGGGAGATAAGGTTGGATTTTTCAGTATCTTTGATTCACATAACCTTTAGATTAAGGTACAGTATACACAAACACATCCACTAGAGGCACCTGCTCATTTCTATGCAGACACCTACTGCACCTATCAAACACTCCTCTGAAAGAAGTCTTCAGCCTCCAATAACTTTGCAGTTACAACTGCAACCAAGCCAGATGCATAAATGTATTCTGAATTCACTCAAACAATGAGAAAGTTGCATACAATACTGGTATATTATGGTATTTTGGTATATATCATCAGAGATATGCTGACAACCTCATGAGAACAAGTATAAGTACTGAGAGCATGTGACATACATTACCGAGAAGCTATGTCCAGTCACTCAAAGTGAATCTGGCTCCGCTGATGCATAGATGAAATTCATGAGCTCGTCTTTATTCCCAGTCACTCTACATAAACTGTATTAACAAATTGAGTCCACTAGTCTCACTCACAAAGAACTACCCTGCGCCTTGACCTCTTTCTCCCCTCTCTCTCCAGATTACATCCTGTGACTATTGAGGTCTTCGCTCCCGACAACTTTTCCGCTCAATCTCATCCCCTCCTTCCTTCTCCAGACCATCTCTCAAGACCTTCTCCCATTCCTCACTACCATTCTCACCTTATCATGCCTTGTGACTTGGAGAATCACCTCTCTTCAACCCTGTTGTTTTCAACCAGAGTATGTAACCCCTGTAATACTGACCTGCCCCAGCCATCCTTACATGCATACATACATACTATACATGACCAAAGGTATGTGGACACCTGCTCATCGAACATCTCATTCCCAAAAAATGACGACATCAATCCCTGACCACTGGCTGCGTCACCCCTGACTTCAAAATGGCTCGAGTTGCTCTCCTCCTCAAGAAACCAACACTCGACTCACCTGATGTCAAAAACTACAGACCTGTATCCCTTTTTTATTTTCTTTCCAAAACACTTGAGCGTGCTGACTCTTTCTCGTTTTCTCTATCAGAACCATCTTCTTGACCCTAACCAGTCACGATTCAAGACTGGTCACTGAACTGAGACTGCTCTCATCTGTATCACGGAGGCTGTCTGCACTGCCAAAGCTGACTCTCTCTCCTCTGTTCTCATCCTCCTAGATCTATGCGCTGCCTTTGATATCGTGAACCCTTAGATCCTCCTCTCCACCCTCTCAGGGCTGAGCGTCTCAGACTCTATCAGATCCTCCTCTCCACCCTCTCAGGGCTGTGCGTCTCAGGCTCTATCAGATCCTCCTCTCTACCCTCTCAGGGCTGGGCGTCTCAGACTCTATCAGATCCTCCTCTCCACCCTCTCAGGGCTGCGCGTCTCAGGCTCTATCAGATCCTCCTCTCCACCCTCTCAGGGCTTCGCGTCTCAGGCTCTATCAGATCCTCCTCTCCACCCTCTCAGGGCTGCGCGTCTCAGGCTCTATCAGATCCTCCTCTCCACCCTCTCAGGGCTGGGCGTATCAGACTCTATCAGATCCTCCTCTCCACCCTCTCAGGGCTGGGCGTCTCAGGCTCTATCAGATCCTCCTCTCCACCCTCTCAGGGCTGGGCGTCTCAGGCTCTATCAGATCCTCCTCTCCACCCTCTCAGGGCTGGGCGTCTCAGACTCTATCAGATCCTCCTCTCCACCCTCTCAGGGCTGGGCGTCTCAGGCTCTATCAGATCCTCCTCTCCACCCTCTCAGGGCTGTGCGTCTCAGGCTCTATCAGATCCTCCTCTCTACCCTCTCAGGGCTGGGCGTCTCAGACTCTATCAGATCCTCCTCTCCACCCTCTCAGGGCTGGGCGTCTCAGGCTCTATCAGATCCTCCTCTCCACCCTCTCAGGGCTGCGCGTCTCAGGCTCTATATACCAAGTCACTTGGCTCCGTCATATCCTCATATGGTCTCTCCTATCATTGCTATGCGGATAACACACAACAACTTTTCTACTTTCACCTTCTGACACCCAGGTGACTACACTCATCTCTGCGTGCCTGGCAGAAATCTCAACTTGGATGTCGGCCCATCTCCTCAAGCTGAACCGCTTCCCGCTTGTGCCATCAAACCCCTGCAAATTACCTAGAAGGCCTGGTTTCCCAAGTTCTCTCATGTCACCCCACTCCTCTGCACACTCAACTAGCTTCCAGTCGAAGCTCGCATCCACTGCAATACCATGGTGCTTACCTACGGTACAGCAAGAAGAACTGCCCCCACCCCCCTACCTTCGTGCTATGCTCAAACCCTACACCCCAACCTGAGCACTCCGCTCTGCCACATCAGGTTTCTTGGCTCTCCCACCCATACGGGACGGCAGCTCCTACTCTGCCAAGTTCTTCTCTGTTCTGGCACCCCAATGTTGGAACCAGCTTCCCCCTGAAGAAAGGACAGCGGCGTCCCTGCCCATCTTCCAAAAACATCTGAAACCCAGCCTCTTAAAAACAGTATCTTAAATCCACCTCACCTCAACCCCCCCCCCCCGACAATTCCCCCTTCCTAGCTCTGATTCTACTTTAATGAGGAAACATTGACTTCCTGCGATATGTGGTTGTCTCACATAGCTATCTTAAGATGAATGCACTAACTGTAAGTTACTATGGATAACAGCATCTGCTAAATGACTCAAATGTTAATAATAAAAAGTAGGTAAGTAGGTGTTGGTGTACTGTGACAGTGGGTGAATGTGCTGGTAGGTCAAAGTTTAATTCATGGAATGGAGGTGTGGTATATATTGTAAATCTTAAATATATGCCTACATTCAGATATAAACTAGGTGAATTCAGATGAACGCTTATTTATGAGACTTGTTCAATTCCGTTCAATCAGTGTTGATGAAGGGGAAGGAAACAGGTTAATAAAGAAAGATGTTTAAGCCTTGAGACAATTGAGACATGGATTGTGTATGTGTGCCATTCAGAGGATGAATGGGCAATACAGAAGATTTAAGTGCCTTTGAACATGGTATTGTAGTAGGTGCCAGACGAACCAGTTTGAGGGTATCAAAAACTGCAATGCTGCTGGGTTTTTCATGCTCAACCGTTTCACGTGTGTATCATGGTCCACCACACAAAGGACATCCAGCCAATTTAACACAACTTTGGGAAGCATTGGAGTCACCATGTGCCAGCATCCCTGTGGAACGCTTTCTACACCTTGTAGTGCCAACACTGGGGCCCCACAAGGGTGCGTTCTCAGCCCTCTCCGGTACTCCCTGTTCAACCATGACTGCATGGCCATGCACGCCTCCAACTCAATCATCAAGTTTGCAGACGCCACTTCAGTAGTAGGCTTAGTTACCAATAACGACAAGACCTCCTACAGGAGGAGGTGAGGGCCCATGGAGTGTGGTGTCAGGAAAATAACCTCTCACTCAAAATCAACCAAAACAAAGGAGATGATCTTGAACTTCCGGGTAACAGCAGGGGGAGCACCCCCCTATCCACATCGACGGGACAGTAGCGGAGAAGGTCAAACTGAAATGGTCCACCCACACAGACAGAGTTGGGAAGAAGGCGCAACCGCGCCTTTTAAACCTCAGGAGGCTGAAAAATTGTGGCTTGTCACCTAAAACACTTTTACAGATGCACAATCGAGAGCATCCTGTCGGGCTGTATCACCGCCTGGTACGGCAACTGCACCTCCCTCAACCGCAAGGCTCTCCAGAGGATAGTGCGGTCTGCACAATGCATCACAGGGGGCTAACTACCTGCCCTCTAGGACACTTTCAGCACCCAATGTCACAGGAAGGCCAAAAAGATCATCAAGGACAGCAACCACCAGAGCCACTGCCTGTTCACCCCACTATCATCCAGAAGGCGAGGTCAGTACAGGTGCATCAAAGCTGGGACCAAGAGACTGAAAAACAGCTTCTATCTCAAGGCCATCAGACTGTTAAACAGCAGTCACTAACATAGAGAGGCTGCTGCCAACATACAGACTCAAATCTCTGGCCACTTCTACTGCATCTTGCCTATGCCGCACGGCCATTGCTTATCCATATATTTATTTGTACATATTCTTATTCATCCCTTTACATTTGTGTGTATAAGGTAGTCGTTGTGAATTTGTTAGATTACTTGTTCGATATAACTGCACTGTCGGAACTAGAAGCATAAGCATTTCGCTACACTTGCATTAACATCTGCTAACCATGTGTATGTGACCAATAAGATTTGATTTGATGCCCCGCCAAATTGAGGCTGTTCTGAGGGAAAAGGGGGTGGGGGTTAACTCAATATTAGGAAGGTGTTCTTAATGTTTTGTAGTTATCTCTGTTCAGTGTCACTTACCTTTCTATTTCTTGAACACTTGCCTGGGATTGGGATGTTGTTTCGATGAGCCAATTCATAGGCAAGTTCTCTGCATTTGAAGCTACTAAGCCCATGAAACTGGTTCACAAAATGATTGATATGTTTAGCAAGCTCAGACTCCATGTCATCAAATGAGACCTTGTGTGCCTCTGCTACTCTATCATTACCTCTCTTTCAAACAGGTCAATGTATGTTTTATTTTTTGTTAATGTATCCCTTCAGTGTCATTCAGTTGTTTTTATCCCTCGCTGCTGCTTGAATGGACTTCTTACTTCCTTTGTTGCTCTCTCAGGAACCTCAAGGGGGGCTAGACTCCTGCTTGTTTTACTTTTGTATAGACAAGACACGATGATGTCTGCTCCGTGACAATGTAGTCATAAATCATATTGAAATCTACATTTGATAAACCTGACTATTTGACTCCATTTGATATTATTGTAAAACCATGTGGAATCAACTATTATGCATTTAGCTGACTAATATCTAGGAATGGTTATGAGAAGCGAATATCAAAGCTAGTATGATTTAATAACTTTGTAAAATGAATGATACATTATAGAAGGCATAAACTTAACATACAAAGCATTAAAAATCATTACAAGATATGAATCTAGGCATATAAGACAAAACATGAACAAAGAGATGCCTAGATGCTCTAGGAAATGAGTATTGATCATACAACCTTCCTCCGTGGACCAGAAACAGGAGAAGATGGAGAACAACAAACCTTCATTCCCTTTATACCATATCTGACTTGTTAATATTCAAAATCAATTGTTGACCAATCCACAGGCAAAACCGAAGGTACTGTAATAAAACTAAGATGTCCAATGTTAGAGGATCTGAAAATCTATGATCAGTAAATGGCAAATATCAGTATTTATTTTTAAGGCAATATCAGAATCAATTGTACAAATAGGGAGGTCCAGGACCATTGTAAGACATTATAGTAAAATGGAGGGATATATTGTAAAAGGAAATAGCGAAATGGCATTGTACTGGGAAAGATGGTTTAATCTGTGGACGTCGGAGGGTTGGAGTTAAGAATGACTGGTGGATTGGCCGCTGTGAGTGAAAATCCAGCCCTTGAAGAAAGAGGAAATTAGGATTATATGTATAATTGTTTAACTACAGATGCCGTAGATGTGAGCGAAATAACTGTGTGTATTGCTGTCTGTTAGTTTACTCCAATTAGGGTAGGGATGGAAGGGTAAGGGGGGGAAAGTATTTTTAACAAAAAAAGAAAATAAGGGGGATTAGAAATGAAATTGATATAACCTACAATCTATCTGTAATATAAAAGCTGATTCCATACAGCATGGGTGTCAAACTCTGGCCAAATTTGGCCCGCGGGGTAATTATATTTGGCCCGCGAGACAATACCAAATTACTACTAGAGCTGGCCCGCCAGTATTATACAGCGCATTCACCACTAATACTACGAATCCCATAATGCTCTGCTGTTTTCTCGCGCCAATCAGGACAGGACCCAGAAACGCTCTCTCCTCTGTGACAGTAGTCATAGCAACATAGACGCTACAACTGTCAGCGAGCTAACCCTTCCCAAAAATGGCGAAAAGAAAGGCAGAAAACAGGAGCTTTCTGGACAAGTGGGAGGCAGAATATCTGTTTACATATGTAAAAGACAAACCTGTTTGTCTTGTTTGTGGAGTCAACGTGGCTGTAAGTAAGGAGTACAACATTAGACGACACTATGAAACGAAACACCATGACAAATACAAGGACCTGGACATGACTCAAAGGAGCCAGAAAGTAGAGGAGATGAAAACAGAATATGTTTAAAAAAGCCACATCACAAAGCGAGGCTGCTGTAAAGGCTAGTTATATAGTGGCAGCAGAGATCGCAAAATCAGCCCGGCCCTTTAATGAGGGAGAGTTCATGAAAAAGTGCATGATGAAGGTTTGTGACCTCGTATGCCCAGAGAAAAAACAAGCATTTTCAAACGTGAGCCTGAGCAGGAACACAGTAGCTGATCGCACATGTGATCTTGCCACCAATCTGTATGACCAGCTGATGGAAAAGGGAAAAGATTTTGTTGCGTTCTCCCTCGCTGTGGATGAGAGCTGCGACGCATCTGATACTGCTCAGCTGTTAGTCTTCATCCGTGGAGTGGACTCAAATCTGTGTGTTACGGAGGAGCTATTAGGATTCAAATCAATGCATGGCACAACCACAGGAAAGGAAATCTTTGAGGAGGTTTCCAAATGTGTAACTGAAATAAAGCTGCCGTGGGATAAACTCGTTGGATTAACGACAGATGGTGCGCCAGCGATGTGCGGTAAAAAGAGTGGACTGGTGGACATGGTTCGGGAGAAGATGCGGGAAGAGAACTGTGCAGGTGAGCTAACTGTTTACCACTGCATCATACATCAGGAAGCACTGTGTGCCAAAGCCCTAAAGATGGAACATGTTATGACCACAGTAACACAGGTAGTTAACTTTATAAGAGCCAAAGGTCTAAATCACCGCCAGTTTAAATCTGGAATACGCAGACGTGCCGTATCACACAGAGGTGAGATGGCTAAGCAGAGGAAAAGTACTGAACAGATGTTTCCAGCTGCGTGAGGAAATATGTCAATTCCTGGAAACCAAAGGGAAGGATACAGCAGAGCTCCGGGAGCAAAAGTTCCTGTGTGAGCTGGCCTTTCTCTGTGACATCTCGAGCCATCTCGATGCGCTGAACCTGCAGCTTCAGGGGTGGGGGCGCATCATCACAGACATGTACGCTGCAGTGAGGGCCTTCAAAACTAAACTGTGCCTGTGGGAGAATCAGATGCTGCAAGGAAACCCTTGCCATTTTCCCTGCTGCCAATCCATAAAAGCGCAGATCTCTACCGCCGTGTTCCCATGCGCACAGTTTGCTGAAAAACTCAGTGTTCTCGCCGCTGAGTTTAGCCGGCGATTTGCCAGAAATGCAAGTTTGAACTGCTTAGTAATCCCTTCGCAGTTGATGTGGAAAATGCACCAACCAACATCCAAATGGAGCTGATTGAACTCCAGTGCAACGACACGCTGAAGTCAATGTATAATGCTGTGGGCGCCGCACAGTTTCCACGGTTCATCCCTGACACAATGCCTTAGCTCCGCACCCAAGCTGCTCAGATGCTCTCCATGTTCGGCAGCACTTATCTATGCGAGCAACTTTTCTCCTCGATGAAGATGACCAAAACAACTCACAGGAGACGTCTGACTGATGAACATCTTCGCTCGATACTGAGGATTTCTTCAGCTCAGAGCTTGAGCCCAGACATTGATGAACTAGCATCCAAGAAGAGATGCCAGGTATGTGGCTTGGGCACATCAGATTAGACCAGTGTGCAATAATTAACGTTTTCTTTATGCACTTTTTCTTGCTACAAGGCATGGGCTTGAATGGTTGATTGATTTATTATCATTTTATTTGTAAAATTATTAGCCAGTGGAAAAAGTTTATTTTGGTATTTAAATCAGAAGGCTGCAAATAGAAAAGAGGCATACAATTTTTATTTAAATTGTATTTATTTAATAAATGAATGCCATTGATGTGTTTTTTCATTTGAAATTCGATTTTGCATGTCTCCACTATTAAATTATATATTGTATGGTAATAAGCGATGCTTGTTCCATATTCAATGTTAAAGCAAAACTTGTTTGGGTCCATATTAAAAGGTTAATTTGTTCAATGTTGGCCCGTGACTTTGTTCAGGTTTTACATTTTGGCCCACTGGGTATTTGAGTTTGACACCCCTGCCATACAGTGTCATCAGAGTTCATTCTGAACAACAAGTAGCCACAGAGATCATACATCCATATAGATAGCTTCAGAGTTTTGATGCCAAAAATGGCTGCAATAGTCTTATTCTAACACACATTCTCTGGTTACTGTTAGAGAGAGCGATACAGTTTGGCCCCTCAGAGGTCCTTGGGCATTGTGTTTTGTCATGTGGCCGAAGGTGACATTAGGGCCGAGTTTACATCCATATAAAGGCACTACACTGAGTTCATATGCATGACACATTGGCAAAATACTATGCATATTATGCATACAACTAACAAAATGACATCATTTGTACGGGGAATGGTGGCCATTGGCTCAGCGTACCCCAAGGCTAACATTTGGACTGTATCAGCCAACAGAGCTACAAAGATGCACTTTCATGCTAAGTTTAGGATCTCATATTGTAGCTTATAGAGACGCCAACTGATGTATAGAATCATCTTAAAACAATCTACTTTGGTTTAGATACAGGCATCATGACACAATCATGACACCTCTTAACACAATCCATTCATTTGACACGGTGAAACCAGTTTTTGGATCTAATTTACCACTTTTTCCATTTGGTTTCTTCCTTCACAGACTCCATGAACTGATGACCACTATCTGACTCCATTTGATATGATGGTAAAACCATGTGTGTGTTTTTATATGGGTGCAGTTGACAGATTACCGTGGGGAGAAGAGAACATGTTTGCTGCACAGCAGTCAGGGTCAGGGTCATAACTCATGACAATGTTAATGCTGCATGAATTTTCTGTACCATTGTGTATAACAGGACTGTTTAGTGACAGTTTCCAATGTCAACTTCAGACTTACATAACAAACAGAACATAACGTCCCACAAAATGTCAGTCTCTTTCCCCTTGACAGCTTGGCAGTCACTTGCAAAGTCGGGTTACTGTGCCGGCTTCCATATTAAATGTACAAGATGTATTTTATTCTGAGAAAGAGCCATTGCGTTTGAGCATTACGTGGTGTGACTGTATGCTCGTTAATCGCTCACGGCAAAGTAGCAACTCATGGGATTATTGCCAAACTTTTGTCATACATCTAAAACTCTGGTGGCCCACCCAAAGAGTATGATATATCTAATAAGGAAAACTTTTGAAAAGAAATAGTAACTCTTCACAGGATTAGTTGTGATTGAAAACTTCAATAGCTTTTATCTCCTCTTGCTCAGAGCAAAGTCCTTTATGTGAAACTCATGCAAGGATCCTTTAGGAGAAGTGAGAGACGTGCCATCAAGGCCTGTCACACTGACACCAGGGGAGGATAACGGGTCTGTGGGGTCTGTCACACTGACACTCCAGGGGAGGATAACAGGTCTGTGGGGCCTGTCACACTGACACCAGGGGAGGATAACAGGTCTGTGGGGTCTGTCACACTGACACCAAGGGAGGATAACGGGTCTGTGGGGTCTGTCACACTGACACCAGGGGAGGATAACAGGTCTGTGGGGTCTGTCACACTGACACCAGGGGAGGATGGTGGGTCTGTGGGGTCTGTCACACTGACACCAGGGGAGGATAACGGGTCTGTTGTACCTGTCACACGGACACCAGGGGAGGATAACGGGTCTGTGGGGCCTGTCACACCAACACCAGGGGAGGATAACGGGTCTGTGGGGCCTGTCACACTGACACCAGGGGAGGATAACGGGTCTGTGGGGTCTGTCACACCAACACCAGGGGAGGATAACAGGTCTGTGGGGCCTGTCACACCAACACCAGGGGAGGATAACGGGTCTGTGGGGCCTGTCACACTGACACCAGGGGAGGATAACGGGTCTGTGGGGTCTGTCACACCAACACCAGGGGAGGATAACAGGTCTGTGGGGCCTGTCACACCAACACCAGGGGAGGATAACAGGTCTGTGGGGCATGTCACACTGACACCAGGGGAGGATGGTGGGTCTGTGGGGCCTGTCACACTGACACCAGGGGAGGATGGTGGGTCTGTGGGGCCTGTCACACTGACACCAGGGGAGGATGGTGGGTCTGTGGCGCCTGTCACACCAACACCAGGGGAGGATAACAGGTCTGTGGGGCCTGTCGCACTGACACCAGGGGAGGATAACAGGTCTGTGGGGCCTGTCACACCAACACCAGGGGAGGATAACAGGTCTGTGGGGCCTGTCAAACCAACACCAGGGGAGGATAACAGGTCTGTGGGGCCTGTCACACCAACACCAGGGGAGGATAACCGGTCTGTGGGGCCTGTCACACCAACACCAGGGGAGAATGGTGGGTCTGTGGGGCCTGTCACACTGACACCAGGGGAGGATTGTGGGTCTGTGGGGCCTGTCACACCAACACCAGGGGAGGATAACAGGTCTGTGGGGCCTGTCACACCAACACCAGGGGAGGATAACCGGTCTGTGGGGCCTGTCACACCAACACCAGGGGAGAATGGTGGGTCTGTGGGGCCTGTCACACTGACACCAGGGGAGGATTGTGGGTCTGTGGGGCCTGTCACACCAACACCAGGGGAGGATAACAGGTCTGTGGGGCCTGTCACACCAACACCAGGGGAGGATAACCGGTCTGTGGGGCCTGTCACACCAACACCAGGGGAGGATAACGGGTCTGTGGGGTCTGTCACACTGACACCAGGGGAGGATTGTGGGTCTGTGGGGCCTGTCACACCAACACCAGGGGAGGATAACAGGTCTGTGGGGCCTGTCACACCAACACCAGGGGAGGATAACAGGTCTGTGGGGTCTGTCACACCAACACCAGGGGAGGATGGTGGGTCTGTGGGGCCTGTCACACTGACACCAGGGGAGGATGGTGGGTCTGTGGGGCCTGTCACACTGACACCAGGGGAGGATGGTGGGTCTGTGGGGCCTGTCACACTGACACCAGGGGAGGATGGTGGGTCTGTGGGGCCTGTCACACTGACACCAGGGGAGGATGGTGGGTCTGTGGGGCCTGTCATACCAACACCAGGGGAGGATAACGGGTCTGTGGGGCCTGTCACACTGACACCAGGGGAGGATAACAGGTCTGTTGGGCCTGTCACACTGACACGAGGGGAGGATAACGGGTCTGTGGGGCCTGTCACACCAACACCAGGGGAGGATGGTGGGTCTGTGGGGCCTGTCACACTGACACCAGGGGAGGATAACGGGTCTGTTGGGCCTGTCACACCAACACCAGGGGAGGATAACGTGTCTGTGGGACCTGTCACACCAACACCAGGGGAGGAAGGTGGATCTGTGGGTCCTTTCACACCAACACCAGGGGAGGATGGTGGGTCTGTGGGGCCTGTCACACCAACACCAGGGGAGGATAACGGGTCTGTGGGACCTGTCACACAGACACCAGGGGAAGATGATGGATATGTGGGACCTGTCACACAGACATCAGGGGAAGATGATGGATATGTGGGACTTGTCACACTGACACCAGGGGAGAATGGCGGGTTTGTGGGGCCTGTCACACTGACACCAGGGGAGGATGGTGGGTCTGTGGAGCCTGTCACTTTGACACCAGGGTTAGGATGGTGTGTCTGTGGGGCCTGTCACATTGACACCAGTAGAGGATGGCGGGTCTGTGGGGCCTGTCACACTGACACCAGGGGAGGATGGTGGGTCGGTGTGGAGAGATTTGGAGAGCTTGCGACTACGTGGTTCTTTCTGCAAAAAGATGATTCTGAGATAAATGTTCTTTAAAGTTTCGAACCCTCACTGGTTTGAATAGTGTCAGCAATTTTTATATTGAATTGTTTTGAACTTAACAACATGAATTGGGGTATTTAGAGTACTATGTAGGTAGAGAACATTGAACAGAACAAGGTTAATGTCAATAACTACATTTAGACTAAAATTCAGATAGAAGCGTAGTCAGAAGCTCTCGATTTGACACTTCCACGACAGCCTAAGCGGACAAAATAAAATCAATAAGGCACATATCTTATTAAAAAAAAAATGTTATATTACTTTCCATAATTGACTGAATCCATGCTGGCGGCTCTAAACTACTTTCCTGTTTGAATAAAGAGGCATAAGGAGAGAAACAGTATTTCCTTCCTGACACAAATATAATCAAATGCTGTATTTTGAAGCCGTCACATCTCATCAGGAGTAAAGAAAAACAGCCCTGTCCCTCATTCACAGCCCTGTCCCTCATTCACAGCCCTGTCCCTCATTCACAGCCCTGTCCCTCATTCACAGCCCTGTCCCTCATTCACAGCCCTGTCCCTCATTCATAACCCTGTCCCTCATTCACAGCCCTGTCCCTCATTCACAGCCCTGTCCCTCATTCACAGCCCTGTCCCTCATTCACAGCCCTGTCCCTCATTCACAGCCCTGTCCCTCATTCACAGCCCTGTCCCTCATTCACAGCCCTGTCCCTCATTCACAGCCCTGTCCCTCATTCACAGCCCTGTCCCTCATTCACAACCCTGTCCCTCATTCACAGCCCTGTCCCTCATTCACAGCCCTGTCCCTCATTCACAGCCCTGTCCCTCATTCACAGCCCTGTCCCTCATTCATAACCCTGTCCCTCACTCACAGCCCTGTCCCTCATTCACAACCCTGTTCCTAATTCACAGCCCTGTCCCTAATTCACAGCCCTGTCCCTCATTCACAACCCTGTCCCTCATTCACAACCCTGTCCCTCATTCACAGCCGTGGCTTCTGCCGCCTGATCCACTGGTTTCTAGTTGATCTGCCGTCCCTGCTCCTCTCACGCAAAGCTTCTCTGTATGCATGCAGGTTGGCAGGATGCAGCAGCACACACACACGTGCAAACACACATGCACACAACATGCGTGCACACACACACACACACACACACACACACACACACACACACACACACACACACACACACACACACACACACACACACACACACACACACACACACACACACACACACACACACACACAGCATCCTGGAGGAGAGGTTTAGAGAGAGACACAGACTTATCCGGGAGCTACTGAGACGGATTAGTCCATCTCCTTACCCCCTTCAAACCTTAAGGAGGGGCTGAGGAGGGCCTGGGGAGCTGTGGAACAATAAGCTTAAAGGGTTGCCAGAAGTGTGTGCTGTGGATTTCCTGGGTTGTCAGGGTGACTGGCCATGTTTTGTTTTTTCCATATGACTCTGTTTGTAGACAGGGTAACAGTGTAAGTATTGTTGTGGTTTTCTCTCTGAGGCAAGGCCAGAAAAGCTGTGCAACCAGTGAAGTAGTTTTTATTTAACCATTATTTTGACAGGGAGTCAAAGCTGAGACCAAGGTCTCTTTTCCAGATGAACCCTGTATAGCACCACAATACACATTAATATACAATAAACACATCAAACTACACATTTATGTACACAATAAAATATACATTGTTATACACAACAATAGACAAAAGGCAAAACACCATCATAAAAAACAGAGACATTCTTCAGTAAAAAGGTTGCCTAGCAACCATCTGAAATGCCCCAGAAGCACCAATTCCTCCGATTTTAATGTGTATTGTAGATCATTCCAAATGTCAGGTGCAAGGAAATGAAAGTCTGATTTACCTCACTCTCTAGACACCAAAGGATTCTCCAGAGTTAACCAGTCCTGTGAACGGGTTTGATAACTTGTCATTTAAAATCTTAACAATGGTGTTAGGTACTTCGGAAGTTTGGGGAGCAGGGCTTTGTAAACAAAAAGAGCATAACGAAGTGATCTACGTGACTTCAAAGAGATCCAGACAACCTTGTGATGTTAGAGATAATAACAATAATAGTTTTCAAAGTTGTTACCATGCCCAAGAGTTACTGTTGACAACTCTCACTACTCATTGGCTATAAAAAGTGGAGAGATAGGGACGACTACATGACCATGTATTCTGGGTTGGGAATGTAACCAGGAGATTGCCATTACATTGGGGTTAATAGCCTTACTGTTGTGATGAGTGCCATGAGAGTAAGGCTCAGACAGCTACAGGGAGGTGTTCCTACCACCCTGGGGCCTCTTCAGACCAGAGGGAGAACTGTCCTTAGCTCCAGTCGAAGGCCAACATGGGGGAATGGTACATGGCTGGCAACATGAGGGAACGGTACATGGCTGGTAACATGAGGGAACGGTACATGGCTGGCAACATGGGGGAATGGTACATGGCTGGCAACATGAGGGAACGGTACATGGCTGGCAACATGAGGGAACGGTACATGGCTGGCAACATGAGGAAACGGTACATGGCTGGCAACATGAGGGAATGGTACATGGCTGGCAACATAAGGGAACGGTACATGGCTGGCAACATAAGGGAACGGTACATGGCTGGCAACATGAGGGGACGGTACATGGCTGGAAACATGAGGGAACGGTACATGGCTGGCAACATGAGGGAACGGTACATGACTGGCAACATGAGGGAACGGTACATGACTGGCAACATGAGGGAACGGTACATGACTGGCAACATAAGGGAACGGTACATGGCTGGCAACATGAGGGAACGGTACATGACTGACAACATGAGGGAACGGTACATGACTGGCAACATGAGGGAACGGTACACGACTGACAACATGAGGAAAGGTACATGACTGGCAACATGAGGGAACGGTACATGACTGGCAACATAAGGGAACGGTACATGGCTGGCAACATGAGGGAACGGTACATGACAGTCGATGAAGTCGATGAAGCATGAATTGGTATTAGTGCTCACTTGACCTGCCTCCGAGTGTACTGCCTCCGAGTGTACTGCCTCCGAGTGTACTGCCTCCGAGTGTACTGCCTCCGAGTGTACTGTATATACGTGGCTCTTGACCTGCCTCCGAGTGTACTGCCTCCGAGTGTACTACCAACGAGTGTACTGCCTCCGAGTGTACTGTATATATCTGGCTCTTGACCCGTGAGAACATTTCTAGTTTACAAGCTCTTTGTACTGTGTTTCTACACACTTCATTATTTATTAGCTGGTTTTGCAGCTGACAGATCAATCCACCACAATGAGAAATGTGTTACAACCAGTCTTTGATGTTGAGCCTGTTACCTCTTCAATTCTATTTTTTCATTACGCTGCGTAATGAGGTTACGCCCTATAGATGACTCCACCTGGGAAACCATTCAGGTCACGTCCACTGGTAAGGTTAACCATGCGTTACTTACAAAGCCCTGCGGTCAAATCCCTCTGATGTGGTTTAACGGTGATGCTTCCATCCGTAGTATATGGTCAGCATTCGCCTCCAACACTCACAATTCACTGTTGTATAGGATTGCCCCTGTCCGTCTGTCAGTTATAGGGCTTTAAATACACAGCCTACCAGCTAAGGCATACAGATGTCATGACAGCACCCTAAAACAGTTTTATATAACAACCTCAGCCATAGGGTTTTAAACTACCATCTATAACACCCTCACAGCGTTTTGCAAGGATTTCATACAAGCATCTTTCAAAATGTTTTTTTTTTTTAGAGACCACCATCAGGTTTATGAAGCCTCAACATTGCTAAACTTTACTCCAGGATGACAAGGTGAGGTATTTTAGTTCACACCTTCACAGGCAGAGAGACAAAGAGAGAAAGAGAGAAAGACTCATTTATATCTGATGCTAACATGGCGTCCATTGTCCTGATCTTGTCCACATTCTGATTGTACCCCACATTCTGATTGTTTTCCCTTTATGCAAAATAAAATAATATTTATTTTAAGACACATATAGATGCCATATGTCAATGGTGCAACCTGGTAATGATTTTAGAAGGTAAGATAACGATGATTAGAAAATGTCACTGTGCAGATCGGTTGACACTTGTGTCTAACTACCCGATCACAATCAGATCTCAATGTGTCTTAATTGTCTACACCTGTCTAAAAAAAAGAGAGAGAGAGAGAGAGAGAGAAAGAGAGAGAGAGAAGAGAGAGAGAGAGAGAGAGAGAGAGAGAGAGAGAGAGAGAGAGAGGCAGGCTACACAGATGGACCTCCTTTGAGGTGACTGGATGGTTCATTGTGATACAAGCTACTGAAAGAATCTACTCATGTTGGCATACATTGATTTGTGGACTGTCTATTTCCGGGTTGCATCTTATGCAGACCAACATCTCATGTGCACTAGCACGCATGCGAGCAGCAACGACATCATCACGTCATCCAAAAACATGACAAACACTGGAAGAAGTATAAAACGTTAATGTCTTTGTCTGTGAATAATGGGGAAAAAAACTGCCTCTGCGACAATTCTTTGAATAATTCGATGGATGTTTTGTGCACAAAGGTGATGACTAAAGTGTTTTTATTAGGAATGGAAATGGACTTTCTTGGCCGGGTATCAGTTAAACTGTAGTACCAAAGCAAAGCTGTAGGAGCAGTAGAAACCGTGCCTGCAGATCGTAACCCTGGCCCTTGGTGGAGTCAGCTCCACTATGCTCTTGTAAAAATGGCCTGAGAGAACCACATCAACCCCTCATAAAACATTTAGCAGTCCTGATTATTCCTTAGATTTCAATTTCACCCAGGCTACTTATGCAACTTACAATGGATTTCATCAACTGGTAGCAGAATGTATGTATGAATGAAAGTTTTTTTTTAAACTGATCAAAACTATGTTCAGCAACATCAGAAATGTGAAATATGTATGCCGGTCAAAAATCTAATCAAATATCAAATAACATTGAGAAAGCGTGTGTGTATTACCTGAGTAGAGATTAGTTCATGACTCGGCTTTGAAAACGTTTCTAGGGAATGAATTTTCTAGAGGGGTTGATAGATTGAGGTCCATTGGATAGATTTATTTTTAACAGCCTCCTTTCAAAATCCCAATGTTGTGCTTCTGTGTGATCTCCCTTGATTTTTCTGCAGTATGAGATACTACGGAGTCAAATCATCTCTGACAACGACTGCAGTGTCTCAGATGACTGGAAGAAAGCTGTTTATTCCACAGAAACTGCTGTCAGCTGTATCACAGGCTATGAACTACCATTTCCGGACTGTCAATGTCAAGCCATTGCAAATTACACACTCCATGCTACTGTACGTACACACCTCATCCTTTCATGGGCTTCTTGATTGTGTTTCATGCATACGCAACATGCACATTCTCTCTCTCTCTCTCTCCCTCACCCTCCCTCTCTCTCTTTCTCTCCCTCTCTCATCTGTTACGCATACAAACACACACATCTACCTACACACACATCCATCTCAACCCCGGACTCACATACACGCACACACAAACAAAGGTTATATCGCCCGCTGATCTATCAGCATAAATCCTCATGCCCGTGAGCTTGGTGCAAGTGACATGAATACAAATGCATTCTGGGACGGCGCTCAAACAGCGCTCAATACCCTGATCTCACTTGTCAATATGTCTGCCCTGGTCAATCGGACATGGCATGGCATCGTAAGGATCACTATCTATTATGGCACAGACACAATGCAGGAGCACACATAACCAATCAGAGGTCTTTTTCAGGGGGAGCTATTTAGTGCAGACACTAAGTTGAGTTTTCTGTGTCCATCTTCTCCTAAAGTGGCAGCCTGTTATGCCTATGCATGTCGTGATGATTCGAACTTGGAGTCTCATTGGAGAGATAAGTGGTATAGAAGCTCATTTCCTCCACTCCGGTTTTATTCAGCCAGCCACTAATCAAATAAATTGGTCAGCAGAAAAAGTTCAATTTTGTTCTTGTGAAGTTAATCAACTCCTTGGACCGCCCATAACTCCCAGAGAAGGCCCATTTATTGTCTCAGAATGGGAATGTTTCTTTCCCTGGCCTCCAAAGCAAACGCACACAATCACACATTACTTTTCTCCCTGGGTGGACGGCAGTTTGTTATAGGTCTTAGTCTGAAGTGATTGAATAGTTCCCTGGAGAAGAGGCAATTTTACACTGCTGACCTGCCTTCCCTTACCATCGCTTAAGAAAAAGACAGTTCTGTCCGGGAAGGTTGGAGTGTTAGTAACGACACAGCATGCAGAAAATAATCTAAACTGAATCAGTTACTTGACCAATACTTACAGTAGTATCACTGATGTTTTATTTTCTGTATTGTGTATTGCACCATTATACAGTGTCATTGCCAGTGCACGTCACTTCCATCACACTTCTGCGTTGTCTCCATGCTGCTGTGCTATTGGTTGCTACTTAGCTACCTGCCAAAGTCGTTTTTTTGTTAGAAATATATAATTTATTTAACCAATTTCCCAACGTCTTGGCTTTTTCCTCACTCAACTTTTTTAATTTTAATTTTTCACCTCGGACACTTTATCTGGACATGGATCTGCAGGACCTCCTCCGGCCCAAAAAATCTAAGTCACATTATGCCTTCTCATGGCAGTAGCTGTACTCATAATATACAGGAGAACTATTGCCTTGTGTTGAGGATAGCCAAGTTGCAAGCCCAGCTTCAGACTGCAAAGGATGAAACAGTGTCTGTGCCACCAGTAAGTACAGGTAGTGGTGTTAAACCCCCTGCACAGTCCTCGCGAATCCATTACCTGCAATATTAGACTTAAAAAGAATCATCCAGTGATCATACATTGTTTACCAGGGGGCAGGGCTACTGATGTAAAGGCTAAACTGAAGATGGTGCTGGCTAAGGCTAAAACTGGCGAGTGTAGAGAGTGCAGGGATATTGTTATCTCCGTCGGCACCAACAATACTAGGATAAAACAGTCAGAGGTCACCAAGCACAACATAGCTTCAGCGTATAACTTAGCTAGAAAGATGTGTCGTATCGACTAATTGTCTCTGGCACCACCCAGTTAGAGTGACTCGCTGGTTGAAAACTGTTTTCTTCCCCTCCCCAAAAATGGCATTTGCAGATAATTGTCCCTCTTTCTGGGACCCGAGCTGGAGGGGTGCTCTCATCTTATCTATCAACAGTGTTACGCTCGTTGATGGAAGGATCGGACCAAGGTGCAGCGTGGTAGGCGTACATCTTACTTTATTCAATGCACACTGAAAAAACAACAAATACAAACAAAATATAAAGTATAGTAGGGCTAAACAGCACAGTACCAAAACAAGATCCCACAAACTACAGGTGGGAAAAGGCTGCCTAAGTATGATCCCCAATCAGAGACAACGATAGACAGCTGCCTCTGATTGGGAACCATACCCGGCCAACAATGAAATAGAAAACATAGATTGCCCACCCTAATCACAGCCTGACCTAACCAAATAGAGAATAAAAAGTAGCTCTAAGGTCAGGGTGTGACAAACAGGGCTCTCACTCCTCTGGCTCCACAATGAGATAGGGTGCAGGCCAGCCTGCCAGCTTAGTGGAGTCTGTCTCTACCACAGTCAATATAGTCCGTTCAGTTTTCTATATTGAGACTGTATAGGTGGCTCGATCGAGTCGGGCAAAACTAAACATGGTGGTGTTCACTTTAGCAATCTCACTGGAATAAAGACCTCCTCCATATCTGTCGTTATTGAAAGAGAACGTGATAATACCTCACATCTCACAATAGGACTACTTAATGTTAGATCCCTCACTTCCAAGGCAGTCATAGTCAATTAACTAATCAATGATCATTAAACTTGACAAACATGGCTTAAGCCTGATTAATTTACTATATTAAATTAGACATTTCTTCCTGGTTACACTAGTGACCATATCATCCCGCAAAGGCGGAGGTGTTGCTAACATTTATGACAGCAAATGTCTAAGACTGCATTTTCATATTTTGAGATTCTCGTCATGAAATCTATGCAGCCAACTCAATCCCTATGTATAGCTACTGTTTACAGGCCTCCTAGGCCGTATACAGCATTTCTCACTGAGTTCCCTAAATTCCAATCAGTCCTCGTAGTCATGGCAGATAATATTCACATTTTTGATGACTTCAATATTTACACTAGTCCACAGACCTACTCTAAAAGGCTTTTGGAGCCATCATCAACTGAGTGGGTTTTGTCCAACATGTCTCGGGACCGACACATTCCCATAAATACCCTGGATCTTTTTTTGTCTCATGGAAAATATCTTGTGGGGCTAAGTGTTTTTCCTCATAATCCTGGACTATTGGACTACCCTCTTATTACATTTGCCATTGCAACAAATAATTTGCTGAAACCCAGCTATAAATTCTTGGACAACCCAAACATCCCTAGATGCCCTTCCAGACTCCCTCTACCTACCCAAGGACGTTGGAGTACAAAAATCAGTTAACCACCTAACAAGGGATCTAAACGTAACATTGCATAATACTCTAGATGCAGTCACACCGCTAAAACAAAACAAAAATTGTGACAAGAAATTTGGTCCCTGGTACACAGAAAATACCTGAGCTTTGAAGCAAGCTTCCAGAAAATTGGAAGAGGAATTGTCTTCCGACTAGCTTGGAAAGACAGTACAGTGACATATCAAAAAGCCCTCAATCAGCCTACTTTTCCATCCTGATTGAGGAGAATAAAAACAATCCAACATTTGTTTGTGATACTGTTACAAATCTAACTAAAAAGCAACATTCCCCATGTGAGAATGGCCTTCACTTCAGCAGTGATGAAGTAATTCACTTCTTCAATGAAAAGATCATGAAAGATCATTAGAAATTGCAGACTCCTCTTTGAAAATACATATTTCTCAATTTGATCATGTGTCTCTCAACACATTCACAAAAATAGTCATGGCCTCTAAATTTTCCATCTGTCTACTGGACTCTATTCCAACTACACTACTGAAATAGCTACTTCCTGTGCTTGGTCCTCCTATGTTGAACATAATAAATGGCTCTCTATCCTCTGGGTGTGTACCAAACTAACTAAAAGTGGCAGTAATAAAGCCTCTCCTGAAAAAAATTAACCTTGACCTGGAAAATAAAATAAAAACTATATTGAATCTCCCATTCCTCTCATATATTTTTCAAACATCTGTTGCTCATCAACTCACTGCCTTCCTGAAGACAAATGACATATACAAAATGCTCCTGTCTGGTTTTAGACCCAACGTGAAGGTGGTAAATTACCTTTTAATGGTGTCAGACCAAGGCTCTGCGTCTGTGCTCGTGCTCCTAGACCATCGATCACAACATTATTTTGGAGAGATTGGATACCGTAATTGGCTTAGGTGGAGTTCTTGCCTGGTTTATATCTTATCTATCAGAAAGATATCAGTTTGTCTCTGTGGAAGGTTTGTCCACTGACAAATCAATGGTAAGTTTTGGTGTTCCTCAAGGCTCCATTCTAGGACCACTATTGTTTTCACTATATATGCTACCTTTTGGTGATGACACACGGATGACACACGGCTGTACACACAGATGACACACGGCTGTACATTTTGATGAAACATGGTGAAGCCGCAAAATTCCCTCCTCTGGAAGCCTGTGTTTCAGACATAAGGAAGTGGATGGCGGCAGAGGTTTTACTTTTGAACTCAGACAAAAAAACATATGATAATTCTTGGTCCCAAGAAACAAAGAGTTCACATCTGGCAATGAATCTCGATGGTTGTACAGTCATCTCGAATAAAACTGTGAAGGACTTCGGCATTACTCTGGACCCTGATCTCTCTTTTGACAAAAATATCAAACATTTTTCAAGAGCAGCCTTTTTCCATCTTCGTAACATTGCAAAAATATGAAGCTTTTTGTCCAAACATTATACAAAAAAGCTAATCCATGCTTTTGTCGCTTCAATATTAGACTACTGCAATGCTCTACTCTTTGGCTACCCAAAGAAGGTATTAAATAAACTTCAGATAGTGCTAAATACGGCTGCTAGAAGCTTGACTAGAACCCAAAGCATTTTTATCATATTACTCCAGTGCTAGCCTCTCTACACTGGCTTCCTTTTAAGGCTAGGGTTAAGTTCAAAATTTTACTGCTAACCTACAAAGAATTACATGGACTTGCTCATTTCTAGCTCGCTGATAAGGTCCGGCCCTATGTACCACCAAAACGCTACAATCACAAGATCACACTCCTTATTGTTCCTAGGATTTCTAATCAATTAGCTCCCGTAGAGTTCCATTTTTATGGAATGGTCTGCTGATCTATGTGAGAGACGCAGACTCAGTCTTTAAGTCTTTACTGAAGACTCATCTCTTCAACAGGTCCTGGGATTGAGTGTAGTCTGGCGAGGGGTGTGAAGGTGAACGGAAAGGCACTGGAATGAAGAACCACCCTTGCTGTCGCTGCCTGGCTGACTCTCTTCTCTCCACTGGGATTCTCTGCCTCTTACCATTTTACAGGGGCTGAGTCACTGGCTTGCTCGCGCTCTCCTATGCCAGCCCTGGGAGGAGTGCATCACGTCGTGTCACACTATTATTGCTATACTCGACCCGAGTTGGTTGAGTCAATGATGTGATCTTCTTGTCCTCGGGCTTGTGTGGTGGGAGAGATCTTCATGGGCTATACTCAGCCTTGTCTCAGGGTAGTAAGGTAGTGGTGTGTTGATATCCCTTTGGTGCTGTGGGGGCTGAGTTTTGGCAAAGTGGATGGGGTTACATCCTGCCTGGTTGGCCCTGTCCGGGGGTAACTTTGGATGGCACCACAGTGTGTGTGTGTGTTGTGTGTGTGTCTCCGTCTCAGTCTCCAGTATCTATGCTGCAATAGTCTATGTGCCAGGGAGCTAGGGTCTGTCATATCTGGAGTATTTCTCCTGTCTTATCTGGTATCCTATGTGATCTTAGTTATGCTTCTTCTAGTTCTCACATCTCTCTCTCTTTCTCTCTCTTTCACCTCGCGGAGAACCTGAGCCCTAGGACCATGCCTCAGGACTACCTGACCTAACGACTCATGGCTGTCCCCTATGTGATGCTGCCACAAGTGTGAAGTGTGAAGTGATAGATATAATTATGTCTGGTTTAAAGTTTTTTAAATCTTGCAGGGTTAAACCTTTATGTGTATTTTCATTGTCATACTGTGATATAATGTTTTTGCCAGTACCTGGCTGAGGTTTTATTTGTTTGAAAAACCTTTTAAGAGGCTAGATTTAACCAGTCATAGTAATAATTGTTGCTCATTCTTGTGGATTGTTAAGTTCATCGACAAAGGATTCATATGTTGTTTGTTTTTGTAACGTGTGCGCTGGGAGTCGGGAAGCAAGTTCAGGGAGTGAATCATTTGATAAATAAATGAAACATAATAAAAAACAAAATCTCGAACAACGTACAGACATGAAACAGAAACAGAAACAATGATGCCTGGGGAAGAAACCAAAGGGAGAGACATAAAAAGGGCAGGTAATCAAGGAAGTGATGGAGTCCAGGTGAGTCTGACGACGCGCAGGTGAGCGTGATGATGGTTACAGGTGTGCACCATAATGAGCAGCCTGGTGACCCGGAGGCCGGAGAGGGAGCACACATGACAGTTTTGGAGGATGCCATGAACATTGAGCTGATGTGAGGGATTTCCACTGGGCCAGATTTCCCTCTTTATCAACCATCTGGTGAGATTATCCTGTTGAGTGTATTTTGTGTGACTTTATTGCAGTACCATTTTTTTGTTGGGATTCTATAAGGGCGGAAAAATCTGAAATGTATATTGTGTCTACATTTATTTTAATTGGGTTTTAGGATATGACAATATACACTTTTGCTCACTTGATAAATTTGGTCTGAAGAAATTCAGTCACTCTCATAGGAACACAGTATTTCTTTGAACTTTAAATTGAAGCATGGCTTGAGATCCAAGCTGATTCTTACACTGTCCCCAGTCTACCTTGTCATGCTGCTGATCCAGTTTCTGCTGTTCTGCTTGTGGTTATGGACCCTGACCTGTTCACCGATCGTGCTACCTTGTCCCAGACATGTTGTTTCGATCCTCCCTCTCTCTCTCTCTCTCTCTCTCTCTCTCTCTCTCTCTCTCTCTCTCACTTTCTCCCTCTCTCTCCCATGCTTTCTCTATACTGCACCTGCTCTCTCGAACTCTGAATACTCAGCTATGAAAAGCCAACTGACATTTACCTCTGAGGATCTGACCTGTTGCACCCTCTATAACGACTGTGATTATGATTTGACCCTGCTGGTCATCTATGAATGTTTAAACATTTTGAAGAACGATCTGGCCTTAATGACCATGTACTCCTATAGTCTCCACCAGCCAATAGAGGCCACCCCTCAGAGTCTGGTTTCTCTCTAGGTTTCTTTCTAGGTCCCAGCCTTTCTCGAGAGTTTTTTCTAGCTTCCCGTGCATCTACATCTGCGTTGCTTGCTCTTTGGGTTTTAGGCTCGGTTTCTGTATAAGCACTTTGTTACAACTGCGGATGTAAAAAGGGCTTTATAAATACATTTTTATTAATTGATTGATTGGTGTATTGTCCCATTTTGCTCCATTATTCTGTCCAGTGTGGTGCATTATCTAATATTGGTCCATTATTCTGTACAGTGTAGTGTATTATCCCATATTGTTCCACTACATTATTTAGTTGTGTGGTTACCCTATAGAAACATTAGTGTTCTAATTGTCTCTCAATGCTATGGTTAACATTCAGAACCATGGACAAAACCATTTAAAAGGTATCGGTTTCGCAAAGAGGTACATTGGTTAATGTGCTCCAAGTACTGTTGAGGTATTTTGTGGTACCCTTCCAACACAAACACATGTCCATACTGACTGTCTGCTGAAAAGATGGTAGCAATACTTGATGCTTTGTGATTAAATAGTAACCATGCTTCCCAAAAATACAAGCGTCCTGCAGTCTATAGCACTCAAACAAACATTGCTCTGTAACTGATGCTGGAACAAGATAACACACACATGGTATTTCCAGATGGTCTATGTTTTAATCTTACAAGATGGAGGGCCATGTCTTTCCCATCCTGTGTTGTGATGCTGCTTACATTATGAAACAAACTAGCCATGCCATTTTGTTACTTCCTAACTTTTGTTTCTTCTTCCTCTACCACCCCCTGTAGCGAATTGACAGTTGTGAGAATGAGCCAAGATGTTTATTATGCCTCGTAGTATGTGTTAGGCGCTGCTAAGGAAGGAGCAGACTTCTTACTTGAGTAAACAGGGGTGACTCTCAGTGGTGCGTTGGGTGACAGCCCCAAATAAATCTAATTAAATGTAATTGTATTTGTCACATGCGCCGAATACAACAGTGATATGCCTCGACATCGTTTTTCTTAGAGAAAATTAATAGAAAATGACATTTTTCACCTCATCCTTGTATTGCTACTGTAACGTGAGTCATTTCAAGTGTAGGCTTTCAGTAGCAGTTTATTATGTGATAAACATTAGTTAATTTTCACTTCACCCTTGCATGACTTACTACTATAATATCCTATAGTTTGTCAACATTATTACTATACTATCCTCATGGTAAAAAATACAGTACATTAAAAGTGTCATTAGCTAGGTTTCCATCCAACTGGCAACAGATTTTCATGCAAATATTCAAAAATCCGCATAAAGAAAATATGCCAATTTTCCCACGTGGTGTTTCCACCAAACTGATCTGTTGCCGATCAAAATCAATTTGTGATGACGTAAATCAATGTGTGATGACGTAAATCAATGTGTGATGACGTAAATCAATGTGTGATGACGTATATCAATGTGTGATGACGTATATCAATGTGTGATGACGTATATCAATGTGTGATGACGTAAATCAATGTGTGATGACGTAAATCAATGTGTGATGACGTAAATCAATGTGTGATGACGTATATCAATGTGTGATGACGTAAATCAATGTGTGATGACGTAAATCAATGTGTGATGACGTAAATCAATGTGTGATGACGTAAATCAATGTGTGATGACGTAAATCAATGTGTGATGATGTAATTCACACCAAATATACTTTTCCGCTTAAGTTTTCATGTACCTAATTAAAATCGAAAGGTTCAAGGTGTTTCCATGGTATTTTCAACTCTTTTGATAGTTGTCTCACAAATAAACTGTTGCATTAAATATCAAATGGGCCTCCTCTGGTCTTGATACGTGCTCTCTAGCTAACAACTCACGGATACAGTGAGGGTAGGCTGTGCTGGTTGGCTAGTCTACAGTACATGATGAGATTATTATGGATAGAGCGAGAATATTTTGATTTGTCAAATTGCAGTCAAACATTGTTCATCAGGTCACCAGAACAAGACACTTGATATTTATTGGATAGGACCATCAAGATCAACGTGCACTTTAACCATGCTGTGAGATTTTATTTAATCTGTAACCTGATAAACTGCATAGTTTCCGGAGTTGTAGTGGTAGGACCACACACCATGTCATCCCGTGACTCCAAGTTTACTGCAATATGGTGGTTGTTGTATAAATATTTCTGCATAAAAGCATTTCCACTGCCAATTCTCGCATTATATATTTTACAGACAATAAAAGATCCCACCATTTTTAATTGTACCTTAATTTAACGAGGCAAGTCAGTTAAGAACAAATTCTTATTTTTAATGACAGCCTAGGAACAGTGGGTTAACTGCCTTGTTCAGGGGCAGAACAACAGATTTTCAACTTGTCAGCTCGGGGATTTGATCTTGCAACCATTTCTGTTACTAGTCCAATGCTCTAACCACCAGGTTACCTGCTGCCCCACCATGTCAAACGAACAAATGATCTGTCTGCATTAATTCAATTATACCAAAACTTCCAGTTTCCGTTACAGCTGTAGTGATTTTTTACATTCTTAAAAACTGTGGAGGGAAAAGTTGTTAATTAAATGGCAATATCATGTTTACTAATCTATTCCCAAAGTTGTGGCTCTTTTGTGTCAGAATAGACTCCCAGCGTCTGTTTATGAGCCTCTGAAATTGCAAGGTGTTACTTTCTTTCAACTCTTATTCTACCTCTGCACCCAGGCTGATGGTTTCAGGGAATTGTTCAGTGGCAGGTAAAGCTTCCAACTTTACCTCACTGCATTGCATCACACAACGAACACACACAAACACACTCTAAAGGCTGGAGTTGATACGTACAAAGCACCACCTAGAAAAAATACAATAACCTCCATTGATCTAGAGTTACTGGATTTGCATGGGTACCATTCCCAGGTGGTATGATGCAATATTTTAGTGAATATTGATTTTGTGAGAACACAAAGCCTGTTTCCAAGCCTGACCATGAATATGAGGCCGATTGAGAAGGTAAAAGGTTTGAAAGTCAAACATGAGGGATGTGATGGTTTGAAACCTAGTTTAGGAATAAAATATTTCTAAGACATTTAGAATATGATTTATAATTTGTATTAGAATCCCCATTAACCGACGCTAATGACGACAGCTAGTCTTCCTGGGGTCCGACACACGACAAAAAATACAAACAAAAATACTTTATACTTTACATACATTGAAAACATGAACATAGAAATTACAGACCTATTAACTAAATACAAACCAAAATATGCAATAAAGCAGAGTGCATGCATGCATCTGTCAGTACACACAGAGGGTGTGTGCTGGGTGTGGAAATCTCATTGTTGAAGTAAAAAGTGTTGTATCTGAATCTTACATCTGAGTGTTGATTCTAATGGGACTAAAACCAGTGGGACTGGAAGTGAAGCCACCAGGGGTGAATACATTAAATGTTAATCAGGTGGTGGTGGTGTTAATCGACTGTTGAGTTCATTTCTGTTAACTCTCTCAGAGTGAAAAAATACATGGGATATATCATGTTTCCCAGCAATCTTTGTTGAAGTTGCTTTTTAGAATAGTTTATTTCTTTATTTATGTTTCCACATGCACCTTGATTGATTAATTGGTCTTATACAGAAAGAGAAATAACATAACATTTTCCAAATGAATCCAATCTGTAAGTGATTGGACTTATTTCACCCGTAATTGAGATGGTTGTGCAAATTTAGAAGGTTTAGGTAGTCTCAATTATCAATATTCCCTACCTTCTCAGTCATTTTGTACTTCATATTGCAATAAAAGCTCAAATTGAGTATCCTAATGCCAATAGAAATTATATAACACTTTGCAAGCCAGCCCAATATGACGATGATGTGGCCTGCAAACCAGGAGTTTCAGACCACTTTTAGGGTAAAACTAGTCGAAGTATGGTATTGTTATGTCATTGTCATAAATAATAAAAAATATTCACTTAGGCACTCATTTGGTGAAGGCTCCAGGACTGAAAACCATCGAATGCAACAACCATGTCTCTGTCACTAGCAAACACAGTATGGGTGTACTGGTACCACTAAAATTCTCGAAAGGCACCCTGGGAAATAAATATTCAAATAATGATTTACACCCTACGGTGTTAAAACAACACTCCAAAATGAGTTACTATAACACCACAGGTGTTCATTCCTTAACACAGAGAAAGTATAACAGGATCAGCTCTAATAAGGTGTTCATTTAAGTCAGAATTTGCAACCCCCATGGTGTTAAGGACCCAACACTCTTGGGGTGTTAGTTTATCAACATGTAACGCTCGTCTGAAGAAGTGGACCAAGGTGCAGCGAGGTACGTGTTCATGATTCTTTATTAACTCCGAACACCAAACAAAACAACAAAAGAACAACGAACGTCACGTTCTGTAGGCTACGCAGAGCTAACAAAAAACAACATCCCACAACCTAAAGTGGTAAAACATGCTGCCTAAGTATGATTCCCAATCAGAGACAACGATAGACAGCTGTCCCTGATTGAGAACCATACCCGGCCAAAAAATAGAAACACAAATCATAGAAATAAAGAACATAGAATGCCCATCCAAATCACACCCTGACCAAACCAAAATAGAGACATAAAAAGGCTCTCTAAGGTCAGGGCGTGACACAACACTTTGTAAAGTATTAGTTTAACACTGTTTCGGTAGGTCACATTTAATTACTAAGAAAGTGTTCAATTTAATTAACATTGTGCATATAAAACTTCTGATCTAATTTGCTGTGCATACACACAAAAATTAGGTCACATGGGGCAGAGGCGTTGTGCTGTGATGTGATCCTTTATTTGTTTTTTGAAACCAGGTACTGTTCACTTGTCCTATATGAAATGGAAGGGAGTTCCATGCAATCATGGCTCTATAAAACCGTTCCCAGGAGGTACCATGCAATTCTAGAATAGAACGATTTGATGTTGACATTTGCAAATACCTTGTTTGTTGGTTGGAATCGATAACTAACAAGAAAATAGATCATGCAAACTCTAGCAAACTTCCTCTCACAGTTTGTGTGAGAATACAGAACAGGAATATGGTTAGTGCTGCCTCTTCTAAATAGGCAGAAAGCAAGTATGAAGATGTGCAAGGATGTATTTTGGTTAGGGTATTTTGAATAAATTGTAATATACATAGCTGATTCGGGAGACTGAATGTCACCACTAAAGCCTAAGTGAATTGTACCAGCCCAACCACCAACATCACCATTAACAACGATAGGGTTCTGTTTTCTTAATGGCATTCAAATCAGCATTGGAAAAAGGCGCAAGTTTAAGTTTGTTCTGAGTGAGTCTGGCCACAAATCAGAGACCACTATGATAACACATCAAATGAGTTTGATGGATTGCAGTAAAAGAGCATGCATAGGCTTTTGTAGACTGCAGTCCAAGCTACAGTATGTCTTTGGATGCGACTGCAGTCGGCATCCAAAGATTATGCATCCTATTTGAATAAGCGCTTGGAGGTAAGGACGACAGAAGTGGTGTAGGCTACAGGCGATATGGATATCACGTATTATTGATATCTACATAGCGCAATGATGTGAATCACACTGTTGCTCTCTCATTTAGACATCTGTGTCTTGGTTATTGTGGATGACTGTTCACTAATGAGAATTTGTTCTTAACTGACTTGCCTAGTTAAATAAAGGTAAAATAAAAAAATAAAAAATAATGTATGTGTATTTTAAACCAATAATGGTTCAATTAAAGAAGTTTAAGCTGCCTATCAATCATTGTTTTTGCGACCAGTAGACAGCCAGTGAAACATTCGCTCTTGCAACAGCGGATACCAAACTAATTTGAGTTTATATGACAAAACAAGCAAGCATAGTGTAGAGAATCTAAACTGCTATTAAATATATTTTCCGTTAACAAAAATATTGGATTTTCAGCTGTTCGAAGCTGGTGTACAAAACCGAAAGTAAAAAAACGCCAAAACTAAATTTAAGAACGGGAAGTATAGAAATTGTACACAAAGAACAGATATATCGCTTATTAGACTTTCTTTCAACGAGAATGACTGATCTATAATTCGTATTTCTATGTAAATTTGGTCTGGTCGCCCAAAAAGTAACATATTGCAGTTTTAAACTAGCTGCAAATTATCAAGATATCAAAGTGTCACCATCAAAAACATAAACAATAGGCCTATAGCAAAAGCAGGATATGGCATTCATTTTTTACATGCAAATAATACTTTTCAGTAGTGCTCAAAGCATGCCACGAGAGCATGACAACTCCTTGCAATGATCCCAATCTGTCCTCCATGACAAGAAAATCATAAACAACAGAGTAGGCTGGTAAGTCTTTTGTCTTTGGGTTATGGTCAGGTAAAACAATGTATCTTCTATAGTTCCAATTCCTATTCTTTAAGATCAAATAGTTTTACATTGGAATGACTGGAAATCTGATTGACTTTGGTTAACGTAAAATTATAGACTAATCATATTATTATCTGTAGTGGAAAGCAATGGGTTTGAAGAAGCCTACATAACCAACCCATAAAGTAAAATGCATCATCCATTTATGGCCAGCTATGTAATCTCTAACATTGATGTATCTTGCAATAGATGTGGTTCAATTGGCAATATAAATTTTTGTCTTCTTCTAATGCCTCATAAGGGGAAAATAATCTGAAAGTAATCAGATGACGTTACTGAGTTTGGGTAATCCCAAAGTTACGTTACTGATTACAATTTTGGACAGGTAACTGTAACGTATTACATTTAGAAAGTAACCTACCCAACCCTGAACAACAATGATACTACAGTAATACCCCCTTTGGTGTAAGTAGGCTACTGCGACAGCCACTACCAGCACTATGACTCGCAATATGAATAATAGTGTAGACATTATTAGCTGTGTCATAATTCCTTGGTTATTAGCTGTGTCATAATGCCTTGGGACACCATGGTGCTTTATGTGAAGCAGAAAAGCCATTTAGCTACGCTTTGATTCATGGCTTCAATTAACTAGTGTTCTTTCATGGTCCTTTATTATATTATACTTATTTTGCCTCAACTACATACTTTTGTGAAGTTGTCTGAATGCGATGAAAGTGGAGATTTGCATTTATATTGAAAGGATGAGCAGGGGAAATTAAGTGGGATACGTTTAAAAAGGCTTGACTAGAACGTGTCTTTGGTCAAACAATTCTAGAAGGATAAAATACCAAATACATTAGATTTTTTAAGGTCAGCGCATACAAATGAATAATACCAGTGTGGCTACTCATAATACATCCATCTCTCTCTCTTCAATTTCACTGTTCTATCACATGAACATTTTACCTTCATCTGATTTTCTCTCCAGAAGCAATCATTACAGTAGCTTGAGTAGCAACATCAACGTTACATTCTTGCTTTTCATCAAGTTCTTCTTTTGGACTGTCAGACTCCAGCTCCCCTCCTCACGTCAGCGGGAGAGAATTAAAATGACCCTGTCGGTGTGTGAAGCCCGACTGATAGACAAGTTGTGAATCTAACAGTGCATGGGTAGAGAGTGTGTTGTAACCCTGGTGGGACGGAGAGGAACCCTTTTCCCTTCATAGTGCACTACCTTTTGGTTAAAAGTATATACATTTAGGGAATTGGATAACATTGCAGACGCTGCCTGTGTTGTAACCCATGTTAAAGGAGTTGAGGAAAGAGGCTATGGAGGGAAGATGTAATATTTTCCTGTTAATGAACAATCTGACTCACAGCACCTCCATTAGTTTACGGTCCTTACATTTGATGGCTTCTGATTTGACATGACTCCTCGTGAGCTGAGCAAGGGACAGGAGACAGTGGGTGTGAATGAGTCGGTGGTGAGCTGGCCTATTATTAGTTAGGGGTGTGTGTGTGTGTGTGTGTGTGTGTGTGTGTGTGTGTGTGTCTATGGTTGCTCTGGCCTATTAGAGAGTTTTGACACGATTATGTCCATACCAGAAGGTGAAGGGGGGATTATATAATGGCTCATGCTGCTCCTTGTTCTACACTTGGTTCTACACTTCCTTCACCAGCTCAGATAATCCCTACCATTGTGACAATGAGTCGTCATAATGCTGCATCAAATGTATATGATCTTAGGGGCAATGGCAAGCACAATGTAAGTAATTACATTTTTGTACCCCTAAGTGCACCGAATACATCTGTTCATCCTACGCAGTAATCATGAGCCTATAAACCAGAGTTACACTTTTAGCACTGAGGCGGTGTTCAATAGTAGGAAGACCACATTATGCAGCTCCACTGTAAATATCATGAGTAAGTCTACCTCTGAAAAGCTTCCCATAAAGCATTAAAAACAATCAAGCAACCCAGAAAAATTCTAAAAATAGCCCATTTTAACATATGTAGCCTAAGAAACAAGGTCCATGAAGTCAATAACTTGCTTGTAACAGATGACATTCATATTCTGACTAGCTCTGAAATTCACTTAGATAATACCTTTGATGATACAGTGGTAGCAAATACATGGTTATAACATCTACCGAAAAGACGGAAATGCCAACGGAGGCGGTGTGGTGGCCTATATTCAGAACCACATTCCTGTAAAGCTTAGAGATGATCTAATGTTAAATCATGTTGAAGTAATATGGCTACAGGTTCATCTGCCTCACCTAAAGCCCATTCTTGTGGGAAGCTGCTATAGACCACCAAGTGCTAACAGTCAGTATCTGGATAATACCTGTGAAATGTTTGATAATGTATGTGATATCAACAGAGAAGTATATTTTCTGGGTGATTTAAATATTGACTGGCTATCATCAAGCTGCTCACTCAGAAAAAAACTTCCAACTGTAACCAGTGCCTGCAACCTGGATCAGGTTGTCAGTCAACCTACCAGGGTACAGTGGGTTGAGAAAGTATTCACCCTCCTTGGCATTTTTCCTATTTTGTTGCCATACAACCTGGAATTAAAATAGTTTTTTTAGGGTTTGTATCATTTGATTTACACAACATGCCTATTTTTTTAGAACCCAATCCTGACCTGTACTTGGTCTTCATGGTGCCGCTTGCTTGGTGGTGCCCCTTGCTTAGTGGTGTTGCAGACTCTGGGGCCTTACAGAACAGGTGTATATATACTGAGATCATGTGACAGATCATGTGACACTTAGATTGCACACAGGTGGACGTTTTTTACTTTTTACTTTTGCAAGTGTCACGATCATGGTAATGAGCGGACCAAGGCGAAGCGTGATTGAAGTTCCACATCTTTATTACGGTGAAACTTTAAACAAAAACAATAAACCAATAACGAAACGTGAAAGTAGCGGTGCACATGCACAAAACAATATCCCACAAACACAGGTGGGACAAATGGCTACCTAAATATGATCCCCAATTAGAGGCAACGATTACCAGCTGCCTCTAATTTGGAACCATACAAAACACCAACATAGAAATATTGACACAGGAATGAAATCCTCAACATGTATTGATCACATCTTTACTAATGCTACAAATATTTGCTTTTAAGCAGTATCCAAATCCATAGGATGTAGTGATCACAATATAGTAGCCATATCTAGATAAAAGGCTGGGCCTAATATAGTGTATAAGAGGTCATACAATACGTTTTGTTGATGATGTACAGTAAAGAATTGTTGCTGGTCTGTGGTGTGTAATGAGGAGCAACCAGACGCTGCTGGTCTGTGGTGTGTAATGAGGAGCAACCAGACGCTGCTGGTCTGTGGTGTGTAATGAGGAGCAACCAGACGCTGCTGGTCTGTGGTGTGTAATGAGGAGCAACCAGACGCTGCACTTGACGCATTTATGAAACGACTTATTCCAGTTACAAATAAGCACACACCCATTAAGAAAATGACAAAAAATGGTTGGATTGATGAGGAAATTAAAAATTGCGTGGCTGAGAGGGATGAGTGTTACGGTTTTCTAAGTGTGGTGAAGGAGAGTCGGACCAAACTGCAGCGTGTCGATTGCGATCCATGTTAATTTAAACAAACGTAAAACACAAACTAAACACGAACACTACAAAAACAATAAACGAAACGAAAACCGAAAACAGCCTATACTTGTGTCAACTAACATAAACAAGGACATCAAGACAAATAGGACAATCACCCACGACAAACTCAAAGAATATGGCTGCCTAAATATGGTTCCCAATCAGAGACAACGATAAGCACCTGCCTCTGATTGAGAATCACTCCAGACAGCCATAGACTTTGCTAGAAAACCCCACTAGCTACAATCCCAAATATATACGCACCAAAACCCCAAGACAAAACACACCACAATACAAAAACTCCATGCCACACCCTGGCCTGACCCAATACATGAAGAAAAAACACAAAATACTTAGACCTGGGCGTGACAGAACCCCCCCCCCCTAAGGTGCGGACTCCCGAACGCACCTCAAAACAATAGGGAGGGTCCGGGTGGGCGTCTGTCCATGGTGGCGGCTCCGGCGCGGGACGTGGACCCCACTCCTTTAATGTCTTAGTCCCCTCTCCCTTCGTACCTGGATAGTCCACCCTCGCCGCCGACCATGGCCTAGTAGTCCTCACCCAGAACCCCACTGGACTGAGGAGCAGATCGGGACTGAAGGACAGCTCGGGACTGAGGCAGCTGAGAGGAGTGAGAGGAAGCTCAGGAGTGAGAGGAAGCTCAGGAGTGAGAGGAAGCTCAGGAGTGAGAGGAAGCTCAGGAGTGAGAGGAAGCTCAGGCAGGTAGATATATCTACCAGATCCTGGCTGGCTGGCAGATCTGGAAGAGTCTGGTTGACTGGCAGATCTGAAAGAGTCTGGTTGACTGGCAGATCTGAAAGAGTCTGGTTGACTGGCAGATCTGAAAGAGTCTGGTTGACTGGCAGATCTGAAAGAGTCTGGTTGACTGGCAGATCCGAAAGAGTCTGGTTGACTGGCAGATCCGAAAGAGTCTGGTCGACTGGCAGATCTGGAAGAGTCTGGTTGACTGGCAGATCTGGAAGAGTCTGGTTGACTGGCAGATCTGGAAGAGCCTGGTTGACTGGCAGATCTGGAAGAGCCTGGTTGACTGGCAGATCTGGAAGAGTCTGGTTGACTGGCAGATCTGGCGGCGCTGGGCAGACTGGCGGCGCTGGGCAGACTGGCGGCGCTGGGCAGACTGGCGGCGCTGGGCAGACTGGCGGCACTGGCGGCGCTGGGCAGACTGGCGGCACTGGCTGCTCCATATAGGCTGACAGCTCTGGCGGCTTCTTACAGACTGACAGCTCTGGCGGCTCCGTGCTGACTGGCAGCCCCTTGCAGACTGGCAGCTCCTTACAGCTCCGTGCAGACTGACAGCTCTGTGCAGACTGACAGCTCCTTGCAGACTGACAGCCCCTTGCAGACTGACAGCTCCTTGCAGACTGATAGCTCCGTGTAGACTGACAGCTCTGGCTGCTCCATGTATACTGGCAGCTCCTTGCAGACTGGCAGCTCTGGCTGCTCTATGTAGACTGACAGCTCTGGCTGCTTCATGCAGACTGACAGCTCTGGCTGCTCCATGTAGACTGGCTGCTTCATGCAGACTGGCGGCTCTGGCTGCTCCATGCAGACTGACAGCTCTGGCTGCTCCATGCAGACTGACAGCTCTGGCTGCTCCATGCAGACTGACAGCTCTGGCTGCTCCATGCAGACTGACAGCTCTGGCTGCTCCATGCAGACTGACAGCTCTGGCTGCTCCATGCAGACTGACATCTCTGGCTGCTCCATGCAGACTGACAGCTCTGGCTGCTCCATGCAGACTGACAGCTCTGGCTGCTCCATGTAGACTGGCAGCTCCTTGCAGACTGGCAGTTCTGGCTGCTCTATGCAGACTGACATCTCTGGCTGCTTCATGCAGACTAACAGCTCTGGCTGCTCCATGTAGACTGACAGCTCTAGCTGCTCTATGCAGGCTGGCAGCTCTGTCTGCGCTGAACAGGCGGGAGACTCCGGCAGCGCAGGGGAGGAGAGAGGCTCTGGTTGCGCTGAACAGGCGGGAGACTCCAGCAGCGCAGGAGAGGAGAAAAGCGCTAGCTGCGCTGAACAGGCGGGAGACTCCGGCAGCGCAGGAGAGGAGAAAGGCTCTAGCTGCGCTAAACAGGCGGGAGACTCCAGCAGCGCAGGAGAGGAGAAAAGCGCTGGCTGCGCTGAACAGGCGAGGCGCACTGAAGGCCTGGTGCGTGGTGCTGGTACTGGTGTTACTGGACCGAGGACACGCACAGGAAGCCTGGTGCGGGGAGCTGCTACCGGAGGACTGGAGTGTGGAGGTGGCACAGGATGGGCTAGACCGTGAAGGCGTACTGGAGATCTTGAGAGCAGTGTTGGCACAGGACGTGCAAGGCTAGGGATGTGTACATGAGGCCTGGTGCGTGAGGCTGGCACCAACTTCACCAGCCGACTAACACGCACCTCGGGACGAGTATGGAGCGCTAACCCAGGTGCAATCAAATCCCCAACACGTTCCGTCGGGCGAATTCCATGCAAAAAGCACCAACACAGCAACTCCCTCATTTCTCTCTCCTCCAATTTCCCCATTAACTCCTTCACAGTCTCTGCTTCGCTCACCTCCAACACCGGCTCTGGTTCTGGTCTCCTCCTTGGCTCCTCACGATAAACAGAGTTGGCTCAGGTCTGACTCCTGACTCTACCACACTCTCCCTGAGCCCCCCCCCAATATATTTTTGGGGCTGATTCTCAGGCTTCCTTCCGAGTCGCCGTGCTGCCTCCTCATAACGGCGCCTCTTCGCTCTCGCCGCCTCCAGTTCTTCTTTGGGGCGGCGATATTCTCCAGGCTGAGCCCAGGGTCCTTCTCCGTTTAGGATTTCCTCCCATGTCCAGAAATCCTTATAGCGCCTCTCCTCTTTGGGCTGCTCCTGCCTGTTGACACGCTGCTTGGTCCGTTGGTGGTGGGTGATTCTGTTACGGTTTTCTAAGTGTGGTGAAGGAGAGTCGGACCAAACTGCAGCGTGTCGATTGCGATCCATGCTTATTTAAACAAACGTAAAACACGAACTAAACACGAACACTACAAAAACAATAAACGAAACGAAAACCGAAAACAGCCTATACTTGTGTCAACTAACATAAACAAGGACATCAAGACAAATAGGACAATCATCCACGACAAACTCAAAGAATATGGCTGCCTAAATATGGTTCCCAATCAGAGACAACGATAAGCACCTGCCTCTGATTGAGAATCACTCCAGACAGCCATAGACTTTGCTAGAAAACCCCACTAGCTACAATCCCAAATATATACACACCAAAACCCCAAGACAAAACACACCACAATACAAAAACTCCATGCCACACCCTGGCCTGACCCAATACATGAAGAAAAAACACAAAATACTTAGACCAGGGCATGACAATGAGGCAAAAAGGTCTGGCAAATAAGTCTGGCAGCCCAACTGATTGGCCAAAGTACTGCAAATAAAGAGATCATGTGACTAAATTAAATAAAAATAAACTACACAATGAAACAAAGTTAATTGTATAAAGAATAATAGTAAAAACCCTTTGGGGCACCTTGACATTTTGGGGGGAAAAGCCAACTCGGCTCCTTCATTCATTGAATCAGATGGCTCATTCATCATAAAGCCCACTGATATTGGAAACTATTTTATTGACTTTTTCATTGGCAAGATAAGCAAACTTAGGGATGACATACCAGCAACAAAAGCTGACACTACACATCCAAGTATATCGGACCAAATTATGAAAGACAAGAATTGTACTTTGAATTCTGTAAAGTCAGTGTGGAAGAGGTGAAAAAATTATTGTTGTCAATCAACAATGACAAGCCACCGGGGTCTGACGATCTGTATGGAAAATTACTGAGGATAATAGCAGATGATATTTCCACTCCTATTTGCAACATTTTCATTTTAAGCCTACCAGAGAGAATGTGCCCTCAGGCATGGAGGGAAGCTAAAGTCATTCCGCTACCTAAGAATAGTAAAGCCTCCTTTACTGACTCAAATAGCCGACCAATCAGCCTGTTACCAACCCTTAATAAACTTCAGATTTTTTTGTTGCTATTTCACAGTAAACAAATTGACAACAGAATTTCAGCATGCTTATAGGGAATGACACTCAACAAGCACAGCACTTACACAAATGACTGATGATTGGCTGAGAGAAATTGATGATAGAATTATTGTGGGGCTGTCTTGTCAGACTTCAGTGCAGCTTGACATTATCGATTATAGTCTGCTGCTGGAAAAACATATGTGCTATGGCTTTACACCCCCTGCTATGATGTGGATAAAGAGTTACTTGTCTAACAGAACACAGAGGGTGTTCTTTAATGGAAGTCTCTCAAATATAATCCAGTTAGAATCAGGAATTCCCCAGGGTAGCTGTTTAGGCCTCTTGCTTTTTTCAATCTTTACTAAATACATGCCACTGACTTTGAGTAAAGCCAGTATCTATGTATGCGGATGACTCAACACTATACACTTCGGCTACTACAGCGACTGAAATGACTGCAACACTCAACAAAGAGCTGCAGTTAGTTTCGGAGTGGGTGGCAAAGAATAAGTTAGCCCTACGTAATTCTAAAACTAAAAGCATTGTATTTGGAACAAAACACTCTAAACTAAATCTTGTAATAAATAATGTGGAAATTCAGCAAGTTGAGATGACTAAACTGCTTGGAGTAACCCTAGATTGTAAACTGTCATGGTAAAAACATATTGATGCAGTAATAGCTAAGATGGGGAGAAGTCTGTCTATAATAAAGTGATGCTCTGCCTTCTTAGCAACACTATCAACAAGGCAGCTCTTACAGGCCCTATTCTTGTCGCACCTTTACTTCTGTTCAGTCATGTGTTTAGGTGCCACAAAGAGGCACACAGTACTACACAGAGCCATGACTACATAGAACTCTATTCCACATCAAGTAAAACAGATAAAAAACACCTTATGGAACAGTGGGGACTGTGAAACAACACAAACATTGGCACAGACACATGCTTACACACACATGCACACACGATAACATACACACTATACATACACATGGATTTAGTACTGTAGATATTTGTTAGTGGTGGAGTAGGGGCCTGAGGGCACACAGTGTGTTGTGAAGTCTGTGAATGTTTTGTAATATTTTTTAAATTGTATAAACTGCCTTAATTTTGCTGGACCCCAGCAAGAGTAGCTGCTGCTTTGGCAGGAACTTATAGGGATCCATAATAAATACAAAATACAAATACACTACTGTACAATGATATACTCTTAGAAACACGGTCCCTATAGGAGAACCCTTTTTGTTTCCAAGTGGAACTCTTTTGGGTTCTATGTAGAACCCTCTGTGGAAAGGGTTTTACATAGCACCAAAAAGGGTTCTTCAAATGGTTCTCCTATGGTGACAGCTGAATAACCATTTTAGGTTTTAGATAGCACCTTTTTTTCAAAGAGTGTATGTTCACGTCACGGTTTATGGATGACTCATTTTGGAAGCTGCTCAAAAGGCAAGCAGCTTTCTTAGTTTTCATGAAAAGATACATTTTCCCTATGCCCTCTTATGAAGAAAAACATATATACCCCAAGCAAAACTTTGGAAAATAGAAGGACGCCAGGGTACATGTATGTAATTTAGCTGACGCTCTTATGCAGAGCAACTATAGTTAAGTGCCTTACAGAAGGGTACGTCGACAGAGTTTTCACCTAGTCGGCTCCGGGATTCAAACCAGCAACCTTTTGGTTACTGGCCCAACGCTCTGAGTGGCAAGGCTACCTGTCACCTGCAGCTTTCTTATCTTTAATTGACCTAAATGAAAATCACGGAATCAGTCATTTCACTTTATTAACATTTAATATAAATTAATTTTGTTTGCCTTATGATTTTACTTGTTGCAGGACAAGTCAGCACCAACCTCAAACCCAAAAACATATTTTTTCCTTCGCAAGGGTTGAAACATTGAGAAAATATAGGCTGTCTGATATTGTATTTGATGGAATGGTCACGGGCACAGGTAGGACATGTTTTAGTACACAACGTACCCCATGAATGTTTTAGCTGTTTATTTATAAACCTCCCTCTCAGGAGACAGGTATTGCAGTGACATCCTGGTACTCTGTGCCCCCCAATGGCCTACTTCTGCACAATGTTGCTGACACACTTTCAAATGCACAAAGAGAGGGAAGGAATGTTCTTATCCAATATGGAGAAGAAGAAAAAACTCCTAGGTATACTTGGACCAACAAAAGTGCTCCTGCCTTTGACTTCATATACTGTATGTAGTCAAATATATTTAGGACATTTTCACAACACCACTGAAAGGCTCCTCCTTTTCCATTATGTTAAAATCCACCCAAAAACGATATTTTGGTATATGTTTCATTACTCCATTGTTGACATAGTCCCAAAATGTTTTGCTTGTCACTACACAGGTTTTCAAGATATGTAACTTTCAAAATACAAAAATGATCCACAATGCAGCATCATGTGATGCAAATGCATCAGAAAATGCAGCATGATATGATTCAAAATGCATCATGCATATTAAGTTTCTACATTTTGTAAAAAGCACTGTTTCCTATTTATTGTACACTGTCTCTTTAAGATTGTCAAGTTTGTGTGTAAGAACATGCAAATCTGTCATTCATTCATTGCTATGATAAAAGACAGTAAAGTATGAGGATAGGCAGAAACTGCTTCTCCAATAGAAATCCCGGTTCACACTTGTAGTCGATGTCATGGCGATGTTTGCCAGATAAGCTCATGCGTAGAAACACGTCATCAGGTCTAACGGTCGTCTCACACTGAACTGCGCATGTGCAGGCCGTCAAATCAAAGCCACTCCTTCAATATAAAGTAGATTTTAATGTAAATTAAAATGTGTCAGTTTGTCACTTTCACAAGTTTGGAGTAATAACATTACTTAAGACATTGGATTGAATCTCGAATCAAAGGTTTTGCCTTTAAAGTTAGAATCCTTAGTTAGAGAACTAAGGAACTCATTTTTCACTGCTCTCATTGACTTCTCAAACGCCAAACCTTGCTTGTTTCGCAAGCGTTCCCAAAAGTCTTGTGATGTTGCGCCTCTGGGTTATCATTGATCTCCTGAAGAAGGTTTGCTTTTACCATTCTTTCTGTTCCGCAAAACGCTACCAGGTTGTAGCTAGCTACCTAATGAGGTAATATGACTGAACAAGGTGTTAATGTGTAACAGCATTCAGAGGTGGAAGAAGGATCGGACCAAAGCGCAGCGTTGTAAGTATTCATGATGTAATATTTAATGAAACGAACTGAACACTGAAATACTAAACAATAAAGTGAACGAACGAAAACCGAAACAGTACCGTGTGGACCAAACGGAAAACAAACTAATGACACCTGCCTCTGATTGAGAACCATACTAGGCCAAACACAAAAACCAACATAGAAAAACAAACAGATTGCCCACCCCAACTCATGCCCTGACCATACTAAAACAAAAAATAAAATAACAGAACTATGGTCAGAACGTGACAGTACCCACCCCCAAAGGTGCGGACTCCGGCCGCAAAACCTGAACCTATAGGGGAGGGTCTGGGTGGGCGTCTGTCCGCGGTGGTGGCTCTGGCACGGGACGTGGACCCCACTTCACCACAGTTTTTGTCCGCCTCCTCAACCGCCCCCTTGGCCTCTTATGAGTGGTGACCCTCGCCTCCGACCTCGGACTGGGGACCCTCGCCACGGGTCCCAAATGGACGGGAGATTCCGGCAGCGCCGGACAGGCAGGAGACTCCGGCAGCGCCGGACAGGCGGGAGACTCTGGCAGCTCCGGAGTGAAGGACGGCTCTGGCAGCTCCTGGCTGACTGACGGTTCTGGCGGCTCCTGGCTGACTGGCGGCTCTGGCGGCTCAGGACAGACGGGAGACTCTGGCGGCTCAGGACAGACGGGAGACTGGCGGCTCAGGACAGACGGGAGACTCTGGCGGCTCAGGACAGACGGGAGACTGGCGGCTCAGGACAGACGGGAGACTCTGGCGGCTCAGGACAGACGGGAGACTCTGGCGGCTCAGGACAGACGGGAGACTCTAGCGGCTCAGGACAGACTGGAGACTCTGGCGGCTCAGGACAGACGGGAGACTCTGGCGGCTCAGGACAGACGGGAGACTCTGGCGGCTCAGGACAGACGGGAGACTCTGGCGGCTCAGGACAGACGGGAGACTCTGGCGGCTCAGGACAGACGGGAGACTCTGGCGGCTCAGGACAGACGGGAGACTCTGACAGCGCTGGGCAGGAGGAAGGCTCTGGCAGCGCTGGACAGGCGGGAGTACCTGTAGGGAGAAGATGGAGAGACAGCCTGGTGCGGGGGGCTGCCACCGGAGGGCTGGTGCGTGGAGGTGGCACCGGATAGACCGGACCGTGCAGGGGCACTGGAGCTCTTGAGCACCGAGCCTGCCTAACCTTACCTGGTTGAATGCTCCCCCTAGCCAGGCCAGTGTGGCGAGGTGGAATAGCCCGCACTGGGCTGTGCTGGCGAACCGGGGACACCATGCGTAAGGCTGGTGCCATGTACGCCGGCCCGAGGAGACGCACTGGAGACCAGATGAGTAGAGCCGGCTTCATGGCACCTGGCTCGATGCCCACTCTAGCCCGGCCGATACAGAGGAGCTGGAATGTACCGCACCGGGCTATGCACGCGCACCGGGGACAACGTGCGCTGCACCGCATAACACGGTGCCTGCCTGGTCCCTCTCGCTCTCCGGTAAACACAGGGAATTGTCGCAGGTCTCCTACCTGCCTTAGCCACACTCCCCGTGTGCCCCCCCAATACATTTTTGGGGTTGCCTCTCTGGCTTCCTTGCCAGCCGTGTTCCCTCGTATCGCTGGCTCCTCTCTCCGGCTGCCTCTGCTCTCCTAGCTGCCTCCACCTGTTCCCATGGGAGGCGATCCCTTCCAGCCGGGATCTCCTCCCATGTGTAGCAACCCTTGCCATCCAAAACGTCCTCCCATGTCCAGGAGTCCTGACATCGCTGCTGCTGCTGCCCGTTACCGCGCTGCTTGGTCCTTTTGTGGTGGGTGTTTCTGTAAAGGCGTGGTAAATGTTCATGATGTAATATTTAATGAAACGAACTGAACACTGAAATACAAAACAATAAAGTGAACGAATGAAAACCGAAACAGTACCGTGTGGACCAAACACTCACATGGAAAACAAACACCCACAAATCAAAAGTGAAACCCAGGCTACCTAAGTATGATTCTCAATCAGAGACAACTAACGACACCTGCCTCTGATTGAGAACCATACTAGGCCGAACACAAAAACCAACATAGAAAAACAAACATAGACTGCCCACCCCAACTCACGCCCTGACCATATTAAAACAAAGACTAAAATAATAGAACTATGGTCAGAACGTGACATAATGGCCCATGGTTTATGAATGTAAAATGTGGCCCGCCAACAGAGATGCATCCAGCTGCAGCACCAACGCGGAAAAATAGAAGGAAAAAAACATAGTGGTAATATGGTCTAAACTTTGAACGGTTTGGGCTCGAGACAAGCAGGTTTCTCTGTAGTAATAGTACCACCACCAAGGTCATGAATCTGCACTCTCTTTTTCCTACAGGGCACTCAGAAACAGCAGTACAGCGAAGCCTAATCATTACACTTGTGCACTTGTGCTCCCAAATTAAAATACCAAGTCGCACAGGAAAATATTTAGGAGCATATGCGAGCAGAATGGTCTCACTTTATAGCCCTGGGCATACAGTGGATTTGTTGAGAATTAAGGAGTCTGTTCTGCATCCATAGATATTTCTACATCAACAGAGACTTTATACTGTAAACAATTTGAAAAGGCTGTCTACATTTTTCAACTAGAACGACAGAAAACATCCAATATCGCACCTCTACAAGCAGACAATTTAAAGTGGCTTCATGTTGTTGCTTCTCTCATTGCCAATGATTCCATCAATCTGTTCTCCAGAAGCCAGAGAGGACTCTGATGTTTATTGAGCAGGAGCTCCCTTTGATCTGTCTGTGTATATGTGTATGTGTATGTGTATGTGTATGTGTATGTGTATGTGTATGTGTATGTGTATGTGTATGTGTATGTGTATGTGTGTGTGTTCCATGTAAGTAAACAGAATTGGTATAGATACATATTTCAATACCAAGGTATTGTAATAGACCAAAGGTGTGAACGTCAGGATCACACACACACAGCACACACACTTTTTAAGTCATTAATCAGGGTTAAGTGGATCATTTCCACCCAAGCTGCATCCTTTGTAATGAGTTCCTACCGAATTTTCAGGGTTAACTGGTTATCGATGGCATGAGTCGAGCAAAGCTATCACTAGCTGTCAGACAGGCGCCTGTATGGCAAATAGACAGAGGATTCTCTCGCTAGCTGTCAAACAGGCCCCTGCATAGCAATTAAACAGAGGAAGCTCTCGCTAGCTGTCAGACAGGCCCCTGCATGGCAATTAGACAGAGGAAGCTCTCGCTAGCTGTCAGACAGGCGCCTGAATGGCAATTAAACAGAGGAAGCTCTCGCTAGCTGTCAGACAGGCCCCTGCATGGCAATTAGACAGAGGAAGCTCTCACTAGCTGTCAGACAGGCCCCTGCATGGCAATTAAACAGAGGAAACACTCACTAGCTGTCAGACAGGCCCCTGCATAGCAATTAGACAGAGGAAACCCTCACTCGCTGTCAGACAGGCCCCTGCATAGCAATTATTATTATTTTTGTATTTATTTAACCAGGTAGGCAAGTTGAGAACAAGTTCTCATTTACAATTGCGACCTGGCCAAGATAAAGCAAAGAAGTTTGACACATACAACGACACAGAGTTACACATGGAGTAAAACAAACATACAGTCATTAATACAGTATAAACAAGTCTATATACGATGTGAGCAAATGAGGTGAGATAAGGGAGGTAAAGGCAAAAAAAAGGCCATGGTGGCAAAGTAAATACAATATAGCAAGTAAAACACTGGAATGGTAGATTTGCAGTGGAAGAATGTGCAAAGTAGAAATACAAATAATGGGGTGCAAAGGAGCAAAATAAATAAATAAATAAAATAAAATAAATACAGTAGGGAAAGAGGTAGTTGTTTGGGATAAATTATAGGTGGGCTATGTACAGGTGCAGTAATCTGTGAGCTGCTCTGACAGCTGGTGCTTAAAGCTAGTGAGGGAGATAAGTGTTTCCAGTTTCAGAGATTTTTGTAGTTCGTTCCAGTCATTGGCAGCAGAGAACTGGAAAGGAGAGGCGGCCAAAGAAATAATTGGTTTTGGGGGTGACCAGAGAGATATACCTGCTAGAGCGCGTGGTACAGGTGGGTGATGCTATGGTGACCAGCGAGCTGAGAGGGGGGACTTTACCTAGCAGGGTCTTGTAGATGACATGGAGCCAGTGGGTTTGGCGACGAGTATGAAGCGAGGGCCAGCCAACGAGAGCGTACAGGTCGCAATAATGGGTAGTATATGGGGCTTTGGTGACAAAATAGATGGCACTGTGATAGACTGCATCCAATTTGTTGAGTAGGGTATTGGAGGCTATTTTGTAAATGACATCGCCGAAGTCAAGGATTGGTAGGATGGTCAGTTTTACAAGGGTATGTTTGGCAGCATGAGTGAAGGATGCTTTGTTGCGAAATAGGAAGTAAATTCTAGATTTAAATTTGGATTGGAGATGTTTGATGTGGGTCTGGAAGGAGAGTTTACAGTCTAACCAGACACCTAGGTATTTGTAGTTGTCCACGTATTCTAAGTCAGAGCCGTCCAGAGTAGTGATGTTGGACAGGCGGGCAGGTGCAGGCAGTGATCGGTTGAAGAATTTAGTTTTACTTGTATTTAAGAGCAATTGGAGGCCACGGAACGAGAGTTGTATGGCATTGAAGCTTGCCTAGAGGGTTGATAACACAGTGTCCAAAGAAGGGCCTGAAGTATACCGAATGGTGTCGTCTGCATAGAGACGGATCAGAGACTCACCAGCAGCAAGAGCGACATCATTTATGTATTGTGAGCGGACCAAGTAATTGGGCGTCACTCTAAAGCGGGAAGGTGGAATAAACGAGTCAGGAGTAGGTTTTCTTGATTGAACACAGTTCTCTATTGAGGGCATTTGGTCAACACAAACACTCCAACATAATCAATGAAAATCTTCTAAGGAAAAAACATACATCTTCTTCTCCAGATGAAACAGGAACACAATAGGATTATCTTTAAACTACAACAAAAAGTCACGGGATTGTCACCGTCTTAGTGGTTCTTCCTGGATAGCTCCTCTCTCTCGGTGGCCATCCTCCAGAGATAGTTTCCCCCCTTCTCTGCTGGTTCCATTCTCTCTCTTATAGGGGAAGGAGAGTATGTCATTAGTACCGTCAGCTGTGCTTAATTGCCTCTGGTTACCTTGTCTCCCATGCCTTGTTGGGCTACTATCCATGAGCCCAGCCTGCCCTCTGGTGGTCCTTCCACATACCTTCCCCCCCAGGACCAAACCGGAGGGTCGGGCGCCAGACGCACCGTCCTGGTCGCGTCGGGACAGCGCGTCTGCATTCCCGTTCCTCGATCCAGCCCTGTGGATGACATGGAAAGAGAACGGTTGTAAAGACAAAAACCATCTGGCTATTCTGTTGTTATTGTTTCTCTTACCAGCCATCCACGTGAGGGGCGCATGGTCAGTAACTAATGCAAACCTCCGACCCAGTAGGTAGTACCGGAGATAATCGAGGGCCCACTTGATGGCTAAGGCCTCTTTCTCTACGGTCGCATACCTCTGTTCCCGATCGCTGAGCTTCCTACTAATGAAGAGAATCGGCTTCTCTGCTTCACCTTTACCCTGAGCTAGTACGGCCCCGAGCCCTGTATCCGAGGCGTCGACCTGCACAATGAACTCTTGTGAGAAGTCCGGAGCCTGTAGAACGGGATCAGAACACAGGCAATCTTTTAGCAATTGAAAGGCCTCTTCCGTCTCGTCTTTCCACTCTACCTGGTTTGGCAGGTTTTTCCTGATGAGGTTTGTGAGGGGGTTGGCAATGGTTGCATATCCCGGGATAAACCGGCGATAATATCCTGTTATCCCTAAGAAGGCCCGAACGTCTCGCTTGGTCCGGGGTCGAGGCCAGTCACGAATTGCCCTGGTCTTCTCTGCCTGTGGGCGTATTTTCCCATTCCCCACGGTGTACCCCAGGTATTCCGCTTCGGACAGGCCCAGGCAGCATTTATTTGGATTGGCTGTCAACCCTGTGGCTTCCAAACTCACGACCACCGCCCGTAATCGCAGGAGGTGACTATCCCAGTCCTCGCTGTGGATGACCACATCGTCTATGTACGCCGCTGCATACTCTTGATGGGGCCGTAGAATGGCATCCATGAGGCGTTGGAAAGTTGCAGCGGCACCGTGCAGTCCGAAGGGCATCCTCACATACTGGAAAAGCCCCTCTGGGGTGGCGAAGGCAGTCTTTGGGCGATCCTCCGGAGCCACCGGCACTTGCCAATATCCCTTTGTCAAATCCAGGGTAGTGATGAACTTGGCCTTTCCTAAGCGCTCCAAGAGTTCCTCCAAACGGGGCATGGGATACGCATCGAATGTAGAGATGGCATTCACGCCCCTAAAGTCGTTGCAGAGTCTCATACTACCATCGGATTTGGGGACCAGGACTATGGGACTGGACCACTCACTCGTCGAGGGCTCGATCACGCCCATCCTCAACATCTCCCTCACCTCTTTCTTAGCGATGACTCGGCGAGCCTCAGGAATCCTGTAAGGGCGGATATGCACCTTCTTGCCGGGTTCCGTGTGTATATGGTGGAACAGGACATCTGTTTGTCCTGGGAATGGAGAGAATATTCGACCAAAGTTCATAATCAGCTTGTCTAGCTGTCTTGACTGCTCCGGTAGGAGAGTTTGGCCACGGCGCACCTGTGGTAGAGCCTCCTCTTTTCCTTTGCCCTCCAGGGCCATCAAAGCCACCTCCTCCTCTCGTCCATGGTACGTCTTCAGCAGATTTATGTGATAGAGTTGGACCTTCTTCCTCCTGTCAGGTTGCTTGATGAGGTAATTGACCGGTGAGACCCTTTTCATTACCTCGTAGGGCCCCCTCCACTGCGCCAGCAAGCGATGTTCGGCCGTGGGCACAAGCACCATCACTTTCTCTCCCACGGTGAACTCACGGGGGGTCGCGGACTTATCATAGGACCGGCCTTGGGTCCTTTGGGCCTTCTCCATATGCTCCTTGACTATGGGCCACACTGCTGACAGGCGGTCTCTCATCAGGGTAACGTGTTCTATTGTGGATCGAAAGGGACATGGTTGGGTCTCCCAGGTCTCCTTGGCTAAGTCCAGGATTCCTCGACAGGGTCTGCCATAGAGCAATTCAAACGGAGAGAATCCAGTGGATGCCTGGGGTACTTCTCGCAGGGCAAACATTAAGTGTGGGAGAAGCATGTCCCAGTTTTTCCCGTCTCGGGACACCACTCTTCTCAACATGCTTTTAATCGTTTTGTTCCAGCGTTCACACAACCCGTCTGTTTGAGGGTGGAATATGCTTGTACGTATCTGTTGAACCTGATATAACCGACACAAGTCCTTCATCAACCGGGACATGAACGGGGTTCCTTGATCGGTTAAGATAGTCTTGGGGAGGCCCACACGAGAGAACATCAGGAATAACTCCTTGGCAATTCCCTTTGACGACATGTTACGCAGGGGTATGGCCTCCGGGAACTTGGTAGCGTAATCTATAACCACTAGGTTGTACTCGTGTCCTCTGGCGGATTTTGGGAGGGGTCCTACGAGGTCCATAGCTATGCGTTCAAAGGGAGTCTCTATGATGGGGAGAGGAATCAAAGAGTTACATAGGTGTGGCCGTGGGGCTGTACATTGACATTGATCACACGTCCTACAATACCTGGCCACATCCCGGGTGACCCGGGGCCAATAGAATCTCTGCATGATTCTGTCAATAGTCTTGTCTCGTGCCAGGTGTCCTCCTAGGATGTGGTAATGGGCTAACTGTAGAACTGCATCCCTGTATGGCCTAGGCACCATTAGTAATTCCTGGTTTTCCCCCCTTCGTCATACGACCCAGTATAAGAGACCCCGCCTGATTGCATAGTAAGGAAGAGGGGGCTCACCTGATCCGTCGACGTTCCTCCCGTCGATCACCTTCACCTTCCTCATGGCCTCCCTTAGGTCTGGGTCTCTATGCTGCGAGGTGCCGAACTGTCCCTTTAATTCCTGGGGCAGGTCGACCTCGGTAGAGGGATGTGGAGGATGTTCCACATCCCCATCAGGGGTGACCGAGGAGAATCCCTTCCAGGTTCCCTCCTCGGATGGAGCTTCAAATATATCCCTTAGCGCCTGGTTGCTCCTTCCTTCCTGCGTTGTGTATAACCCTTCACATGTGTCTTCATCAGTGGTTTCCTGGAATATCTGTCGTAAACGTTGGGTCGCTATTTCTTCCTCTGCTGCAGAGGACGAGGACGCGGCTACGTCTCCTTGTAGGACTACTACCTCGGGCTTGGATTTTCTCTTCTTTCCTGTCCCCCTTCTTCCCGTGCATAACGTCATCTGCCGAAGCTCCTTATATAGGGGACAGTCTCTCCCGATCAATAATGGCACAGCTGGGGAACTTTCCCTGCCCTGACTGTACACCTTCCTTTTGGAGTGAGAATAGGCAGATTCACAGTGGGGTAATAGTGGGTGTCTCCATGGGTACAGGATACGGCTACTTTGTCTGGTAGCAGTGTTGCGGAGGTCACCATTCGCTCCTCTACTAACGTAACCATACTTCCCGAGTCGAGAATAGCTACCACATCTTGTCCTTCGACTCGCACCGGAATCTCTGAGGCTGGGGCTATCTCTGCTAACCAACAGTGTTGATCCTGCCCCCTCAAAACGGGATCTGTGGGGGTAGGCAGTGATGACTCCGTGACCATGGGCTCATCCTTGCTAGGACATTGTGGGGCATAATGGTTGGGAGACTGACATTTATAACACCGACCCTGCTGTGTGGTGGCTGACTTCTCCCACCTCCGGGGGGGGCTTGGACGTTTCGGTGGCGGGCGCGCCGGGGTGAGTCATGGTACGGGAACTCCCCTGTAGACCGATATGTTTCCACCGCCTGGGCTATGTCGTCGGCTGACAACGGGTTGGCTTGCCCCACAACCCTTTTTAAGTTGCAGAACTTGACCATATGACTGGACTATAATCAAGATACGATAAACTAGAGCCTGCAGGACGTTCTTTGTGGAGTGTGGTGTCAAAAAAGCAAACCATTTCTTTATTACGGACACCCATTCCTAAACAGACTGGAACTGTTTGTTAAGTGTCTCGGTGACTTCATTAGCTGTGGTTGCTGATGTGTATATGGTAGGATTATCAGCATACATGGACACACATGCCTTGTTTAATGCCAGTGGCAGGTCATTGGTAAAAATAGAAAAGGGCCTAGAGAGCTGCCTTGTGGTACACAACACTTTACATGTTTGACATTAGAGAAGCTTTCATTAAAGAAAACCTCTGAGTTGTATTATATATGTTGCTCTGAATCCACAATATGGCAGAGGTTGAAAGCCATAACAAATAGGTTTTCTCATCAGCAGGTTATGGTCAATAATATCAAAGGCTGCTGGTTACAGTAAGACATTTCCTCTTGAGCAGGCAGCTTGATGAAAACCAGTCACACATATTATTTGGATACTGACTGTTAGCATTTGGTGACCTATAGCAACACCCCAAATTAAAAGGTTTCAATATGCCAGGTGAACCTGCAACCACAACACTTCAATAACACTTGACATAAGATCTTCTCTAAGCATGACAGGGATATGGGTCTGCATATATACAGAAACACCTACCCCATAAGCATTCCTGTCTCTTCTATAGATGTTACAGTATTTCCTTGTATTGCTACAGCTGTATCATCAAATTAATTATCTAAGTGAGTCTCAGATATGGATAATACATTGTTATCTGATGTTAGCAAGCTAATGATTTCATTGACCTTATTTCTAAGGCTACATACATTAATATGGGCTATTTTCAGTCCTTTCCTAGGTAACTTTCAGAGGTAATAATAATATGGAAAAGAGCAAACAAAGCAAGAGAAAAACCATTCAGCCTTCCATGAATCAGTTGCTGTGTGTAAGGGTGTGTGTGCGGTGGAGTTGAAGCTTCGAACCATAGGCTTGGCTTTCTCATCACTTGCAGGCTTTTGAGAGGGAGGGAGGACAATGAGCCTGTCATATCAGATGTAAGCAATGTCCCCACATGCTCATAGCAATGAGACATATGAAATGGGACAGAACCTCTGAGCCTCTGGCCTGTCCATGGGCATCATCAATCATCAATAGTGGTCAGTAGTCGTACTATACAACCTACTCAACTTCAGTTGTTTGGGAGAAGAGAAGCAACGATGGATGATATGTTAGAGGAAGCTGTCCAAACAGTATAGCTTTGCTTCACAGCAGTAAACATGACGGCTAACAGCTAAACTTTACTCTGCACATGATTCAAACCAAATGATTCACTGTGCTTCACTGCCGACTTAGGGGGTACGTGAGGACTGACAGATACATCGACCCTGCTATATGCCTAAGGGATTAGTAGAGTAGTGACAACCTCATGGCTGATTCAAGGCTCTTTAAAGGTCCCCATAAAATCCAGGATGCTTTATAACTGCTGTACATTTTTGTTTTATTCTCCTTCAACGTAATGACTGTCTTTGCTCCAGTCTCCTCATTCCCTGAGTTATTGATCTCCTCTTAGCCCTGTTGTGTCCCGTGATCTCCAGAACTATACTGGATGGAGCAGATTGATACGATCCATTTCAATTACTCAAGAATGATGTGCAGGCAAGCCAGGTGCGGCTATCGCCATCTCCCTCAGGATCGAAACCCATATCAGCACATGCTTTGATGATGACAAAAGAGGGGAAAACATATTACATCAACACACAAAGGATCAGATAGCTGCATAAACAATTCATCAGTCAAACAACACAACGCTTTTAGTGGTTACAGTTGGTCATGCATGCTGTATGTATTGATTTGCATGAAAAGACATGCATCCCTCTGGTATACGGTATGTCCAGCACAGAAACAGAGAGGGGGGAAGAGAGAGGGGAAAAGAGAGAGAGGGGGGGGGAGAAAGAGAGGGGAAAAGAGAGAGATGGGGAAGAGAGAGAGAGAGAGAGAGAGAGAGAGATGGGGAAGAGAGAGAGAGAGAAAGAGAGATGGGGAAGAGAGAGAGAGAGAGATGTGAGAGAGAGAGAGAGAGAGAGATGGGAAAAGAGAGAGAGAGAGAGATGGGGAAGAGAGAGAGAGAGAGAGAGCGAGAGAGAATGGAAGAGAGGGAGATGGGAAAAGAGAGAGATGGGGAAGAGAGAGAGAGAATGGAAGAGAGGGACATGGGAAAAGAGAGAGATGGGGAAGAGAGAGAGAGAGAATGGAAGAGAGGGAGATGGGAAAAGAGAGAGATGGGGAAGAGAGAGAGAGAGCGAGAGGAGAGAAGGGGAGAGAGAGAGAGAGAGAGCGAGAGGAGAGAAGGGGAGAGAGAGAGGACAAAGCCCAGGTATGACTATGCTTGCGTCTCAAATGGCATCCTGCTTCCTTATGTAGTGCACTATGTTAGGAATAGGGTGCCATGTGGGATGCAGCCTATGACCTCCACCTTTGTGCTGAGCATGAGAAGAATACATTACATGGGAGACAAAGTGGCCCTGAAAGTTGTCATGTTGAAATGTGACAGGGATATGGAGCTACAATAGGCTGAGCCTCTCATTTGGCACTGACTGACAGAGCTGTTCTATCTGGTGAGAGGATGAAAGGAGAGTAGGAGGAGGAGAGTGGCTGTGTGAATACCTGATGAGTTCTGATCGAATGTGGTTCAATCAAGGCGATGGCTTTCCATATGGGAACCACTTTGGTCATGGTAGAGCAGGCTGAAAACCTCTCTTCCTGAAAGCCTCTCCTCTTCTGTTTTTCTTCTCTTCCTCCATCGCTCACTGTCTCTCTCCTGCAGTCCCAGGAGAGCCACTAGTTAAACAAGGAACCCAGAGCTCATGGGATTCTGTCCTGAAGTAAACACTGTGGAGCTTAAAGGGGAGCTGCACCCATTGATTTGGCACCGTTTTTTTGTCTTCCTCCTCAAGAAATGCTGGCAGCCATGACAGAAGCCAAATGTGAGTTGGCTTGGGGGTGTGGTTTGATGTGGGTATTTCTTTTCGGTGTGTGCTTGCCACCACCAAGGCACACTCGTCTGTCAGAACCTTACCCGCAGCTGTTACTCCCCACTCAATCACAACAGACCAACCTCCTGCAGATTGAGTTCAATCAGGCAGATGTACTACAGGCAGATGTATGGTGAGATGCCGGAGGAGTCTTTGAATACGTCAGTGGCCTACAGAGTAATATGAGAAGAATGCAATTGCTGAATTTACGTAGATATTCTAAACTAAATGTGTTGAACAATAACCAACCCTTTATATAATACCACAGCATCAGTGTTCTGCTAATATAACAATGTGCATTCCCAGCCGAAACAGATACAGTGCCTATCGGCATTTTGTCTGGTGGTAATGGGGCTACGTTGGCAAACATGTAAGAGTGGTCATACCTTCCTGTGTGGTGTCCCGTATGAAACAGGCACCTGATTCTGCACCTGATCCTGGTGCAGAATACACAGGGTTTCTCCCTCCCCATATTAACTGATACCTGATCCTGGTGCAGAATAAACAGGGTTTCTCCCTCCCCATATTGACTGATACCTGATCCTGTTGCAGAATACACAGGGTTTCTCCCTCCCCATATTGACTGATACCTGATCCTGGTGCAGAATACACTGGGTTTCTCCCTCCCCATATTGACTGATACCTGATCCTGGTGCAGAATACACAGGGTTTCTCCCTCCCCATATTGACTGATACCTGATCCTGGTGCAGAATACACGGGGTTTCTCCCTCCCCATATTGACTGATAACTGATCCTGGTGCAGAATACACAGAATAGACAGGTCTCTCTCAATTCAGAGACATCAGTATCACCATACATGTTTCTGTGAACACATACACACACAGTCGTTGTTCTATTACCAATGGCAGTTAGGATAGGTAATATCTGACACACAAACAGCTACTATGTTGAATTTTGAACAGGTCAGGTAAAACTTACCCAATTACGGTCTCCCCATCAGACGACCAAGGCTGGCGTCTGGCGAAAACCTCTACAGTCCTCTCTCAATCTGTAGAAATAGGTAGAGTTGAGGCAGAGGTCAAAAATGACGCATGGAATGAAAAGGGTGTTGCAAATACGGGACATTTCTGCTGTACTGTATTATTAGTAATCACCTTCAGTCCCACATTGTGGACGTGTTGAGTGTCAGGTCTCTCTCCATTCAGAGACGTCGGTATCAAGCCTGTCTGTCGGTCAGGACTCCATCACATCATCGCCAAGTGCTGGCTCCCATAGATGCATCTGTCCCTTAGTTCCAGTCAAGGGAAATGTTAACGCTACAACATACGATGACAATCTAGACGTTTCTGTACTTCCAACGTTGTGGCAACAGTTTGGAGAAAGGCCCTCTCCTGTTTCAGCATGACAATGCCCCTGGGCACAAAGCGAGGTCCATACCGAAATGGTTTGTCGAGATCGTTGTGGAAGAACTTGACTGGCTTACACAGAGCCCTTACCTCAACCCCATTGAACATCCTTTGGGATGAATTGGAACATTGACTGCGAGCCAGGCCTAATCGCTCAACATCAGTTCCCGACCTCACTAATGCTCTTGTGGCTGAATGGAAGCAAGTCCCTGAAGCAATGTTCCAACATCTAGTGGAAAGCCTTCCTAGAAGAGTGAAGGCTGTTATAGCAGCAGTATTAAACTGCATGATTTTGGAATGAGATTTTCAACGAGCAGGTGACCACATACTTTTGGTCATGTTGTGTAGCTTTCCATGAGAAACAGCAGAGGGAGGAAGGTGTGTGTGTATGGGTGTGCGTGTTATTAATTATATGGGGTGATATGAATCCAGATGAAATTATCAGTGAGATGAATGCCCTGCTGTACAACCATAGACAGGTGTTAATGAGCTACACATCTGTTAAAATCTATCCCTGAGGTCTGTAGTCTCTGTGTTGTGTAGAGAGGAGCTGCTGCTGGCGGTGCTACTATCTGCTGCAGATAGCTCACTGTGATAGCTTTAGACCACAGAGGGCATTGATTTTGCTTTCACTAATCCTGGGAGACCTGCTAGTAACAGGAGAGAGAGGCTGTGTTTAAAGAACTGCTCTCAATGCAGTGTTCCTGTCAAAGGACTCCAACCAGCTACTGTGTGTGCGTGTGCGTGTGTGTGCACATGTGTGCGTGTGTGTGTGTGTGTGTGTGTGTGTGTGTGTGTGTGTGTGTGTGTGTGTGTGTGTGTGTGTGTGTGTGTGTGTGTGTGTGTGTGTGTAGGTAGGTAGACCCAATTCCTATTTCCTCCCCATCCGTCTCCCCAGGTAGACCCAATACCTCTTTCCTCCCCATCTGTCTCCCCTGGTAGACCCAATACCTCTTTCCTCCCCATCTGTCTCCCCAGGTAGACCCAATACCTCTTTTCTCCCCATCTGTCTCCCCTGGTAGACCCAATACCTCTTTCCTCCCCATCTGTCTCCCCTGGTAGACCCAATACCTCTTTCCTCCTCATCTGTCTCCCCAGGTAGACCCAATACCTCTTTCCTCCCCATATGTCTCCCCTGGTAGACCCAATACCTCTTTCCTCCCCATCTGTCTCCCCTGGTAGACCCAATACCTCTTTCCTCCCCATCTGTCTCCCCAGGTAGACCCAATACCTCTTTCCTCAACATCTGTCTCCCCTGGTAGACCCAATACCTCTTTCCTCCCCATCTGTCTCCCCTGGTAGACCCAATACCTATTTCCTCCCCATCTGTCTCCCCTGGTAGACCCAATACCTATTTCCTTAACATCGGTCTCCCAATTGCTGTAATGGGTTAGCCATGTACACTGGGACAGTTGTTTCCCTGATTGCTCCAGGGTGTCAAAATCCTAATCCACAATACAACAATACATATAATTTATTCCCCCTATCAACAGAGAGCTGCATGCTAGTTCTGTAGATATTAATGTTTTGTGCCCTGCAGATAGAGAAGAAAAACTGCTGAGTTTGTATAGTAGCTGCTGTAAGCCGATTATTAAAACCCTTCAATCAGCCAAAGTAGCACACACATTCAGTTTCACACACACACTTACACACATGCACACACACACATGCACGCACACACACACACGGTCACACACACACACAGTCACACACACACACACACAGTCACAGCTCCTATCCCAGCTTCGGATGCGTCCACCTCCACTATGAACGGCAAAGAGGGATCTGGATGAGCCAACACAGGAACCGAGGTAAACAGAGCCTTCAGATGTCTAAAAGCCCTGTTATCCTCAGCTGACCACTGCAAGCGCACCGGGCCCCCATTTAGCAGTAAGGTAATGGGAGCAGCAACCTGACTAAAACCCCAGATAAACTTCCGGTAGAGACACATGCTCGGCGCGTGTAGCGGAGTATATCAGAATGTCATCGATACACACCACTACACCCTGAAAATCTTGTCTACAAAGGATTGGAAGACTGATGGAGCATTCATCAACCAATACGGCATGACGAGGTACTCATAATGCCCTGAGGTGTTACTAAATGCTGTCTTCCACTCGTCTCCCTTCCGGATAAGCACCAGGTTATACACACTCCTGAGATCCAGTTTAGTGAAGAAGCGTGCCCCATGCATTGACTGAATCGCCGTGGCGATAAGAGGTAGCGGGTAACTGTACCTCTCTGTGATTTGATTGAGACCTCGATAATCATTACACGGGCGCAAACCTCCATTCTTCTTCACAAAAAATAAACTAGAGGAGAAACTAGAGGGCCGAATGTACCCCTGACGCAGGGATTCGGAGACACCATAGCCACCGCCTCCGCTTGCGACAGGGGATACACGTGACTCCAGGGAAGTGCAGCGTCTACCCGGAGTTTATCGCACAAGCCCCCGTCGATGGCGTGGTAATTGAGTCGCCTTCTTTTTACAGAAGTCGAGAGCCAAATCTGCATATTCTGGGGGAATGCACACGGGGAAGACCTGGTCTGGACTTTCCACCGTAGTAGCACCAACGGAAACCACTAAACACCTACCTGAGCACTCTCGCGACCACCCCGTGAGAGCCCTCTGTGGCCAAGAAACAGTGGGGTTATGACAAGCTAACCGGGGTAGGCCTAGCAACATGGGATATATAGGAGAATCAAAAAGAAAAAGACTCATCTTTCACCTGTGACCCCCCTGCGTTACCATACTCAAAGGAGCGGTGGCCTCCCTGACCCTAATGGTCGACTATCTAAGGCGTGAACGGGGAAAGGCACATCTACAGGAACAATGGGGATGCCTAAACTATGAGCTAACACTTTATTAATGAAATTCCCAGCTGCGCCTGAATCTACTAACGCCTTATGCGGAGAATGCCTGGAAAATTCAGGAAAAGTGACAGAGACAAACATATATGCAACAGAGGGCTCTGGAGGAGAATGGTGCCTACTCACCTGGTATGACGCCAGAGTGCCCTGCCTGCTACCTCGATTCCCAGAGGAACCAACCCGGCACCGACCAGCAGTGTGACCTCTGCGACCACATATGGTGCACAAGCGGGAACCCCCTCCAGTCTCCCTGCGCACCGTCCCTCCCAGCTCCATGGGTATCGGAGAGGGTGTGCGGGAGGATGGAACAACCAGACCCCGATCTGGACGTCCGCGAGTAGCCAGCAGGTTGTCCAGCCGGATGGACAGGTCCACCAGCTGGTCGAAGGTGAGGGTGGTGTCTCTGCAGGCCAGCTCCCGACGGACGTCCTCGCGTAGACTACAGCGGTAACGGCCGATCAGGGCCCTGTTGCTCCATCCAGCGCCGGCAGCCAGGGTCCTAAACTCCAGCGCAAACTCCTGGACACTCCTCGTCTGCTGCCTTAGATGATAGAGGCGCTCACCCGCTGCTCTGCCCTCGGGTGGGTGGTCGAATACTGCCCGGAAGCTGCTGGTGAACTCCTCAAAATGGTCCAACGCCGCATCCTCCTCTCTACACACAGCGCTGGCCCTTCCATGGCTTTCCCGGTGAGGCATGAGACGAGAGCGGAACTCTTCTCACGGTCCGATGGAGCTGGGTGGACAGTGGCCAGGTATAGGCTTAGTTTGAGGAGGAAACCCTAGTAGCCGGAAGCATCTCTGTCTTGCCCCTGTGGCATGGATAGATGGATCCTGCTGGGTTCAGGCGGGAAAGGGGCGCTCAGGGGACACCCCGATTGTGCTGGTGGAGGCACTGGAAAAACTCTCTGTGTCTCCCAGCGGTCCATATTCTGGACAGCGGCGCTCACGCTAATCCATGGCGGCGCTCAGATTGTAAATCATCTCCTTATGTTCCTCCACCTCCATAGCCGGGTGTTGGAGGAAATTACAGTGCCTTGCGAAAGTATTCGGCCCCCTTTAATTTTGCACGCCCAATTTTTCTGTTTTTGATTTGTTAAAAAAGTTTGAAATATCCAATAAATGTCGTTCCACTTCATGATTGTGTCCCACTTGTTGTTGATTCTTCACTAAAAAAATACAGTTTTATATCTTTATGTTTGAAGCCTGAAATGTGGCAAAAGGTCGCAAAGTTCAAGGGGGCCGAATACTTTCGCAAGGCACTGTATAGTTGAAATGATTAATTATGTATACATTTCTTTAAGAACCATTGCTTTTAATACTATTGCGTTATGGTATGAAATGTATGGGTTCTTGGTTAAGCTGTTACTGAAAATGTAAGTAGAACGAATTAATTGTCTGTACCTTGCGGGTTTAAGTGAGAAAGGATAGTATATATATTTTCTGACAGATAAGAATGGTCTTTGATGTTCCATTAGTGGAGGAGAAGATGTCTTTTAGACAGATTGGAATGTTTGTTTTATGAGGGGAGTAGAAGAAGACCTCCAGACCTGAAGACACTGCGCTATTGTGTGGATCGGAGAGGGTGTGAGAAACTGATGATGTCATTTTATGTCTCTTTAAAATTTAAGTTTCTTTGTATTTTTAGTCAGTACTCTCTTGAAATAAACGCTGTTACCTGAGCTTAAGACTGGGGCTCTGTCCATTCCTATAATAATAATATGGGTTTTACGATCCCATAGAATGCATTGACAGAGTAATTAATTCTGATTGGGAAATAATACAGAGGAATTTAAAATTCCACTAACACCGGGGTACCTTCTCCTGCTGACTTCATGTGGGTCAGAGATTCTGTCAGAGTCATGTGTATAGGTGGCAGGGAAGTCAGGCGCAGGAGAATCAAGCTTAGTGGAATGACGTTGTTTAATAACTGTTGTTTAATAACTTGAAAAAAAAACACAACTCCAAAACCTTGAATACATTAAAAAAAGTGGATATGAGGACCCCTCGCGCACCAATACAAACAACACGAATACTGAACAACAAACAAGTCATGAGGGGAAACAGAGGGTTAAATACACAACAGGTAATGAATGGGATTGAAACCAGGTGTGTAGGAAGACAAGACAAAACCAATGGAAAATGAAAAATGGATCAATGATGGCTAGAAGACCGGTGACACCGACTTCCTGAGCACCGCCCGAACAAGGAGAGGCATCGACTTCGGCAGAAGTCATGATACAGACACCCTGTTATGACAGAGAGACAGGGGGAGACACATAACCCAGTAAAACAGAGCCTCGTATCCTCCATTTGAAAGAGCCTCAGAGCCTCATACCCTGGTCCTACAGACTCAAATCATCCTGGGGGCTGTATGGGAAATGGATGGATACTTCATTTCACTAGCTATAAAATCTGTAGCCAGGGTTAACGGTCCAGGCTACCCAGAGGGCATGTGGTACAGTATTAATATCTGCATGGTTAATGTTCCGGGCTTCCCAGAGGGCATGTGGTGCAGTATTAGTATCTGCATGGTTAACGTTCCAGGCTTCCCAGAGGGCATGTGGTGCAGTATTAATATCTGCATGGTTAACGTTCCGGGCTTCCCAGAGGGCATGTGGTGCAGTATTAATATCTGCAAGGTTAATGTTCCGGGCTTCCCAGTGGGCATGTGGTGCAGTATTATTATCTGCACGGTTACCAGTCCAGGTTTCCCAATGGGCATGTGGTGCAGAAATAATATCTGCAGGGTTAACGTTCCTGTTTTCACAGAGGGCATGTGGTGCAGTATTAATATCTGCATTTTTAACGTTCCGGACTTCCCAGAGGGCATGTGGTGCAGTATTAATATCTGCAGGGTTATCATCCTGGGCTTCACAGAAGGAATGTGGTGCAGTATTAATATCTACAGGGTTATCATTCCGGGCTTCACAGAGGGCATGTGGTGCAGTATTAATATCTGCATGGTAAACAGTCTGGGCTTCCCAAAGGGCATGTGGTGCAGTATTAATATATGCATGTTTAACATTCCAGGCTTTCCAGAGGGCATGTGGTGCAGTATTAATATCTGCAGGGTTATCATCCCGGGCTTCACAGAGGGAATGTGGTGCAGTATTAAGAAATAGATATCAGGGCAAAAGTGCATTTGAAGGCAATATGAGGGCAAAAGTGCGTTTGTTTCATAAAAAAAGAGCTGGTGTGGTTGTGAAAATAATGGAGGGAAGATAGGTGGGTGGAGAGGAGAAGAGAGCATGCAAGAGAGGAGGAAAGAGAGGAGAGGAGAGAGGGAAGAGAGTAGAGAAGAGAGGAGGGAAGAGAGGGAGGGAGGGAGGGAGGGAGGGAGGGAGGGAGGGAGGGAGGGAGGGAGGGAGGGAGGGAGGGAGGGAAGAGAGGAGGGAAGAGAGGGAGGGAGGGAGGGAGGGAAGAGAGGAGGGAAGAGAGGGAGGGAAGAGAGGAGGGAAGAGAGGGAGGGAAGAGAGGAGAGGAGAGAGGGAAGAGAGTAGAGAAGAGAGGAGGGAAGAGAGGAGAGGAGAGAGGGAAGAGAGTAGAGAAGAGAGGAGGAAAGAGAGGAGAGGAGAGAGGGAAGAGAGTAGAGAAGAGAGGAGGGAAGAGAGGGAGGGGAGGGAGGGGAGGGAGGGAGGGAGGGAGGGAGGGAGGGAGGGAGGGAGGGAGGGAGGGAGGGAGGGAGGGAGGGAGGGAGGGAGGGAGGGAGGGAGGGAGGGAGGGAAGAGAGGAGGGAAGAGAGGAGGGAAGAGAGGAGAGGAGAGAGGGAAGAGAGTAGAGAAGAGAGTAGAGAAGAGAGGAGGAAAGAGAGGAGAGGAGAGAGGGAAGAGAGTAGAGAAGAGAGGAGGGAAGAGAGGGAGGGAGGGAGGGAGGGAGGGAGGGAGGGAGGGAGGGAGGGAGGGAGGGAGGGAGGGAGGGAGGGAGGGAAGAGAGGAGGGAAGAGAGGAGAGGAGAGAGGGAAGAGAGTAGAGAAGAGAGGAGGGAAGAGAGGGAGGGGAGGGAGGGAGGGAGGGAGGGAGGGAGATAGGGAGGGAGGGAGGGAGGGAGGGAGGGAGGGAGGGAGGGAGGGAGGGAGGGAGGGAGGGAGGGAGGGAGGGAGGGAGGGAGGGAGGGAGGGAGGAGGGAAGAGAGGAGGGAAGAGAGGAGGGAAGAGAGGGAGGGAAGAGAGGGAGGGAAGAGAGGGAGGGAAGAGAGGAGGGAAGAGAGGGAGGGAAGAGAGGGAGGGAAGAGACAGGGCATTCAGAGGATAAAGATGAGGAGGCATAACAAATAGAAAGGAAAACAGCTAGGATAAATTAACTAGAGCAATGACAACATTTCTTAGACTATAACAAATCTGTTTCATGTCAGTTTTATGTTGTATCATTCTGAACTATTTTTAAACATAAGTCAATCACTGCAACAAATAAGCTACTATACATACAGTTAAAGTCGGAAGTTTACATACAACTTAGCCAGATGCATTTAAACTCAGTTTTTCACAATTTCACAAAATGCCCTGTATTTGTTCAGTTGGGATCACCACTTTATTTTAAGAATGTGAAATGTCAGAATAATAGAAGAGAAAATAATTTATTTCATCTTTTATTTTTTCCATCCGATTCCCCATGGCTCAGAAGTTTACATACACTTAATTAGTATTTGAAAGCATTGCTTTAAATTGTTTGACTTGGGTCAAACGTTTCGGGTGGCCTTCCACAAGCTTCCCACAATAAGTTGGGTGAATATTGGCCCATTCCTCCTGACAGAGCTGGTGTAACTGAGTCAGGTTTGTAGGCCTCCTTGCTCGCACACGGTTTTTCAGTTCTGCCCACAAATGTTCTATGGGATTTTTTTATTTTTTATTTTTTTATTTTACCTTTATTTAACCAGGTAGGCAAGTTGAGAACAAGTTCTCATTTACAATTGCGACCTGGCCAAGATAAAGCAAAGCAGTTCGACAGATAAAACGACACAGAGTTACACATGGAGTAAAAACAAACATACAGTCAATAATACAGTATAAACAAGTCTATATACAATGTGAGCAAATGAGGTGAGAAGGGAGGTAAAGGCAAAAAAGGCCATGATGGCAAAGTAAATACAATATAGCAAGTAAAATACTGGAATGGTAGTTTTGCAATGGAAGAATGTGCAAAGTAGAAATAAAAATAATGGGGTGCAAAGGAGCAAAATAAATAAATAAATAAAAATTAAATACAGTTGGGAAAGAGGTAGTTGTTTGGGCGAAATTATAGGTGGGCTATGTACAGGTGCAGTAATCTGTGAGCTGCTCTGACAGTTGGTGCTTAAAGCTAGTGAGGGAGATAAGTGTTTCCAGTTTCAGAGATTTTTGTAGTTCGTTCCAGTCATTGGCAGCAGAGAACTGGAAGGAGAGGCGGCCAAAGAAAGAATTGGTTTTGGGGGTGACTAGAGAGATATACCTGCTGGAGCGTGTGCTACAGGTGGAAGATGCTATAGTGACCAGCGAGCTGAGATAAGGGGGGACTTTACCTAGCAGGGTCTTGTAGATGACATGGAGCCAGTGGGTTTGGCGACGAGTATGAAGCGAGGGCCAGCCAACGAGAGCGTACAGGTCACAATGGTGGGTAGTATATGGGGCTTTGGTGATAAAACGGATTGCACTGTGATAGACTGCATCCAATTTGTTGAGTAGGGTATTGGAGGCTATTTTGTAAATGACATCGCCAAAGTCGAGGATTGGTAGGATGGTCAGTTTTACAAGGGTATGTTTGGCAGCATGAGTGAAGGATGCTTTGTTGCGAAATAGGAAGCCAATTCTAGATTTAACTTTGGATTGGAGATGTTTGATATGGGTCTGGAAGGAGAGTTTACGGTCTAACCAGACACCTAAGTATTTGTAGTTGTCCACGTATTCTAAGTCAGAGCCGTCCAGAGTAGTGATGTTGGACAGGCGGGTAGGTGCAGGTAGCGATCGGTTGAAGAGCATGCATTTAGTTTTACTTGTATTTAAGAGCAATTGGAGGCCACGGAATGAGAGTTGTATGGCATTGAAGCTTGCCTGGAGGGTTGTTAACACAGTGTCCAAAGAAGGGCCGGAAGTATACAGAATGGTGTCGTCTGCGTAGAGGTGGATCAGGGACTCACCAGCAGCAAGAGCGACCTCATTGATGTATACAGAGAAGAGAGTCGGTCCAAGAATTGAACCCTGTGGCACCCCCATAGAGACTGCCAGAGGTCCGGACAGCAGACCCTCCGATTTGACACACTGAACTCTATCAGAGAAGTAGTTGGTGAACCAGGCGAGGCAATCATTTGAGAAACCAAGGCTGTCGAGTCTGCCGATGAGGATATGGTGATTGACAGAGTCGAAAGCCTTGGCCAGATCAATGAATACGGCTGCACAGTAATGTTTCTTATCGATGGCGGTTAAGATATCGTTTAGGACCTTGAGCGTGGCTGAGGTGCACCCATGACCAGCTCTGAAACCAGATTGCATAGCAGAGAAGGTATGGTGAGATTCGAAATGGTCGGTAATCTGTTTGTTGACTTGGCTTTCGAAGACCTTAGAAAGGCACGGTAGGATAGATATAGGTCTGTAGCAGTTTGGGTCAAGAGTGTCCCCCCCTTTGAAGAGGGGGATGACCGCAGCTGCTTTCCAATCTTTGGGAATCTCAGACGACACGAAAGAGAGGTTGAACAGGCTAGTAATAGGGGTGGCAACAATTTCGGCAGATAATTTTAGAAAGAAAGGGTCCAGATTGTCTAGCCCGGCTGATTTGTAGGGGTCCAGATTTTGCAGCTCTTTCAGAACATCAGCTGAATGGATTTGGGAGAAGGAGAAATGGGGAAGGCTTGGGATTGAGGTCAGGGCTTTGTGATGGCCACTCCAATACCTTGACTTTGTTGTCCTTTAGCCATTTCGCCACAACTTTGGAAGTATTTTTTATTTTTTATTTTTTATTTCACCTTTATTTAACAAGGTAGACTAGTTGAGAACAAGTTCTCATTTGCAACTGCGACTTGGCCAAGATAAAGCATAGCAGTGTGAACAGACAACACAGAGTTACACATGGAGTAAACAATTAACAAGTCAATAACACAGTAGTGGGTGGTATAAGGTGCTTTAGTGACAAAACGGATGGCACTGTGATAAACTGCATCCAGTTTGCTGAGTAGAGTGTTGGAAGCTATTTCGTAGATGACATCCCCGAAGTCGAGGATCGGTAGGATAGTCAGTTTTACTAGGGTAAGTTTGGCGGCGTGAGTGAAGGAGGCTTTGTTGCGGAATAGAAAGCCGACTCTAGATTTGATTTTCGATTGGAGATGTTTGATATGAGTCTGGAAGGAGAGTTTACAGTCTAGCCAGACACCTAGGTACTTATAGATGTCCACATATTCAAGGTCGGAACCATCCAGGGTGGTGATGCTAGTCGGGCGTGCGGGTGCAGGCAGCGAATGGTTGAAAAGCATGCATTTGGTTTTACTAGCGTTTAAGAGCAGTTGGAGGCCACGGAAGGAGTGTTGTATGGCATTGAAGCTCGTTTGGAGGTTAGATAGCACAGTGTCCAAGGACGGGCCGGAAGTATACAGAATGGTGTCGTCTGCGTAGAGGTGGATCAGGGAATCGCCCGCAGCAAGAGCAACATCATTGATATATACAGAGAAAAGAGTCGGCCCGAGAATTGAACCCTGTGGCACCCCCATAGAGACTGCCAGAGGACCGGACAGCATGCCCTCCAATTTGACACACTGAACTCTGTCTGCAAAGTCGTTGGTGAACCAGGCAAGGCAGTCATCAGAAAAACCGAGGCTACTGAGTCTGCCGATAAGAATATGGTGATTGACAGAGTCGAAAGCCTTGGCAAGGTAGATGAAGACGGCTGCCCAGTACTGTCTTTTATCGATGGCGGTTATGATATTGATTAGTACCTTGAGCGTGGCTGAGGTGCACCCGTGCCCGGCTCGGAAACCAGATTGCACAGCGGAGAAGGTACGGTGGGATTCGAGATGGTCAGTGACCTGTTTGTTGACTTGGCTTTCGAAGACCTTAGATAGGCTGGGCAGGATGGATATAGGTCTGTAACAGTTTGGGTCCAGGGTGTCTCCCCCTTGGAAGAGGGGGATGACTGCGGCAGCTTTCCAATCCTTGGGGATCTCAGACGATATGAAAGAGAGGTTGAACAGGCTGGTAATAGGGGTTGCGACAATGGCGGCGGATAGTTTCAGAAATAGAGATTCCAGATTGTCAAGCCCAGCTGATTTGTACGGGTCCAGGTTTTGCAGCTCTTTCAGAACATCTGCTATTTGGATTTGGGTAAAGGAGAACCTGGAGAGGCTTGGGCGGAGCTGTTGGCCGAGGTTGGAATAGCCAGGCGGAAGGCATGGCCAGCCGTTGAGAAATGCTTGTTGAAGTTTTCGATAATCATGGATTTATCGGTGGTGACCGTGTTACCTAGCCTCAGTGCAGTGGGCAGCTGGGAGGAGGTGCTCTTGTTCTCCATGGACTTCACAGTGTCCCAGAACTTTTTGGAGTTGGAGCTACAGGATGCAAATTTCTGCCTGAAGAAGCTGGCCTTAGCTTTCTTGACTGACTGCGTGTATTGGTTCCTGACTTCCCTGAACAGTTGCATATCGTGGGGACTATTCGATGCTTTTGCAGTCCGCCACAGGATGTTTTTGTGCTGGTCGAGGGCAGTCAGGTCTGGAGTGAACCAAGGGCTATATCTGTTCTTAGTTCTGCATTTTTTGAACGGAGCATGCTTATCTAAAATGGTGAGGAAGTTACTTTTAAAGAATGACCAGGCATCCTCAACTGACGGGATGAGGTCAATGTCCTTCCAGGATACCCGGGCCAGGTCGATTAGAAAGGCCTGCTCACAGAAGTGTTTTAGGGAGCGTTTGACAGTGATGAGGGGTGGTCGTTTGACTGCGGATCCGTAGTATGCTTGGAGTCATTGTCCATTTGGAAGACCCATTTGCAACCAAGCTTTAACTTCCTGACAGATGTCTTGAGATGTTGCTTCAAAATATCCACATGATTATCCTCCCTTGTGATGCCATCTATTTTGTGAAGTGCACCAGTCCCTCCAGCTTCAAAGCACCCCAAAAACATGATACTGCCACCCCCGTGCATCACGGTTGGGATGGTGTTCTTCGTCTTGCAAGCATCCCCATTTTTCCTCCAAACACATAGATGGTCATCATGGGCAAACAGTTCTATTTTTGTTTCATCAGACCAGAGGACATTTTGCCAAAAAGTTTCATCTGTGTGCATCCTCAAAAAGTAGTCTGGCTTTTTTATGCCAGTTTTGGAGCAGTAGCTTCTTCCTTGCTGTGCGGCCTTTCAGGTTATGTCAATATAGGACCCGTTTTACTGTGGATATAGATACTTTTGTACCTGTTTCCTCCAGCATCTTCACAAGGTCCTTTGCTGTTGTTCTGGGATTGATTTGCACTTTTTGCACCAAAGTACGTTCATCTCTAGGAGACAGAACGCGTCTCCTTCCTGAGCGGTATGACGGCTGCGTGGTCCCATGGTGTTTGTACTGGCGTACTGCTGTTTGTACAGATGATCTTGGTACCTTCAGCCATTTGGAAATTTCTCCCAAGGATGAACCAGACTTGTGGAGGTCTAAAACTTTTGATTTTCCCATGATGTCAAGCAAAGAGGCACTGAGTTTGAAGGTAGGCCTTGAAATACATCCACAGGTACGCCTCCAATTGACACAAATTATGTCAATTGGCCTATCAGAAGCTTTCAAAGCCATGACATCATTTTCTGGAATTTTCCAAGCTGTTTAAAGGCACAGTCAACTTAGTGTTTGGAAACTTCTGACCCACTGGAATTGTGATACAGTGAGTTATAAGTGAAATAATCTGTCTGTAAACAATTGTTTGAAAAATTACTTGTGTCATGCACAATGTGGATGTCCTTACTGACTTGCCAAAACTATAGTTTGTCAACAATAAATTTGTGGAGTGGTTTAAAACGAGTTTTAATGACTCCAACATAAGTATATGTAAACTTCCGACTTCAACTGTACATTGTTTACAGCTTACATACAATACTGCAACAATCCATACTACTAACCTTCTTCCCCTGTCGTCTACTGTACAGATTCTACAGTAAAGAGCACAGTGTTCGCCTTTGGACATGTTCTTGTCATCTTGAATTAAAGCTACAGTTTATTGTCTGTGTGTATATTTATTTTCACAGTGTGTTTTATTTTGTTTTGGTTTTGACAAATACATTTTCCCAGAGAGTAATGGAAAACATCAGATGATCATTTATAACTCTTGGTGCTGCCCTAAAAATGGCATCCTCTCCTTTACCTCGCCTCCCTGTATACTGTAGCTTCAGCTCTCCATCAAGTCCGGTCTCTGGTCTCATCTCTCCCCCACTCTCCCCCAGTGCCTATAATTCACAAAGCTTCTCTCTCTAAAGCCTAGCCACCTTCCCAACAACATGCTGATGGCTTGGTTTTACTAGCTTAAATAAAGCACTGTGTTGTGAGGATAATATATATATATTGTTTTAATGTTTCTATTCTAATCCAGGAATCCTGGAAGATTCTTTTGATCAGGATTATATTTGTAATTGATTCTCCCTACACACACATACCACTAGAACACACACTGCTTAGATCAGGGATAGGCAACTGGCTTGCCACGGATCAATTTCCCAAAACATTATTATAATAATTTGTTCATGATCAGTCGAGATCTTAACTTACTGTTGTGAGTTAGAATAGTAGAATACACAAAGTGCAATTTAGAAATGTGGTTGTGCATCAGCAGTTTTTCTTATTTCAGTCACTGACAGTCACTCAATTAGCCCATGTCAGCAAAAATGTGATTGGTTTGTAAGTTAGTTGAGCCAACTATCTAATTACCGACTGGGGGGGCCCATTGATTTTGATAGTCACTCTCACCCAGATATCATATTAAAAACTGAAAACACCCTATTGCAAAATGTATAGAATTGCAGGAAATTAGCTGTGGATGTGTATGAATGTGGGTAAGCACACATACACATACACATACACATACACATACACATACACATACACATACACATACACATACACATACACATACACATACACATACACATACACATACACATACACATACACATACACATCCATACACTACAGCCCCTCATGATGAGTTCAGATTTTTGTGGCCCCCACCCCCAACAAAGTTACCCATCCCTGGCTTAGATAATCCTTGTGATTCACAGCATGGTGTCGTGTTGTCGAGCTAGTCTTCGCTCAAATCGCTGCTTTAAACATTTCAATTTAGAACAAAATCACCAGATAACGGTTCCACCCAACCATGGCTCACTCCCTCACCCCTAACAACATCTCCTATTGAGAGCATGCTCTGCTAGCTTCATGTCCTCTCTTAAAGTCAGTGGCCACCGTTTTGATTAGTTACAACTGCAGCACAGCTCTGGGCTCTGTCAGAGTCAGCGTCCCAAATGGCAGCCTATACCCTTTATAGTGCACTACTTTTGACCAGGGTGCATAGGGCTCTAATCAAAAGTAGTGCACTATCGAGAGAATAGGGTGCCATTTGGGACAACCCATATCAGTGGGAAAGGAGACTATTAAGCCATCTAATTCAGCTGGCTGTGCTACAGGGGAATGGGGAGATGGTTGTTGGCTCCCACCCTCCCCAGCACAGGGAGGTCTCTGCCATTAACTCGGTATGACTCAAACCAATTTGTTGGACACAGCTTGGTGTCATTGTTCTGCTTCCTGGAAAACAAGTCAGGCCAGACTGATTTCTACTTCAAAGAGAAGCAACAACACATATTCAGTTTTCTCTAGATCAACAACACACATATTCAGTTTTCTCTAGAGCAAACAGAATATATGTGTTGATGATCTAGAGCAAACAGAATATATGCGCTGTTGATCTAGATCAAACTGAATATATGTGCTGTTGATCTAGAGCAAACTGAATATATGTGCTGTTGATCTAGATCAAACTGAATATATGTGCTGTTGATCTAGATCAAACTGAATATATGTGCTGTTGATCTAGAGCAAACTGAATATATGTGCTGTTGATCTAGATCAAACTGAATATATGTGCTGTTGATCTAGATCAAACTGAAAATATGTGCTGTTGATCTAGATCAAACTGAATATACTGTATGTGTTGTTGATCTAGAGCAAAGTGAATATATGTGTTGCTGATCTAGAGCAAAGTGAATATATGTGTTGCTGATCTACAGCAAACTGAATATATGTGCTGTTGATCTACAGCAAAGTGAATATAGGTATTGTTGATCTAGAACAGTGGTTCACAAACTTTTAAAGTCCCGTAACATTCAAATCAAAATCAAATCAAATTTATTTATATAGCCCTTCGTACATCAGCTGATATCTCAAAGTGCTGTACAGAAACCCAGCCTAAAACCCCAAACAGCAAGCAATGCAGGTGTAGAAGCACGGTGGCTAGGAAAAACTCCCTAGAAAGGCCAATACCTAGGAAGAAACCTAGAGAGGAACCAGGCTATGTGGGGTGGCCAGTCCTCTTCTGGCTGTGCCGGGTGGAGATTATAACAGAACATGGCCAAGATGTTCAAATGTTCATAAATGACCAGCATGGTTGAATAATAATAAGGCAGAACAGTTGAAACTGGAGCAGCAGCACAGTCAGGTGGAAGTTGAAACTGGAGCAGCAGCATGGCCAGGTGGACTGGGGACAGCAAGGAGTCATCATGTCAGGTAGTCCTGGGGCATGGTCCTAGGGCTCAGGTCAGTTGAAACTGGAACAGCAGCATGGCCAGGTGGACTGGGGACAGCAAGGAGTCATCATGTCAGGTAGTCCTGGGGCATGGTCCTAGGGCTCAGGTCCTCCGAGAGAGAGAAAGAAAGAGAGGAGGAGAGAATTAGAGAACGCACACTTAGATTCACACAGGACACCGAATAGGACAGGAGAAGTACTCCAGATATAACAAACTGACCCCAGCCCCCCGACACATAAACTACTGCAGCATAAATACTGGAGGCTGAGACAGGAGGGGTCAGGAGACACACATTCAACCTCCAGTTGCTTACTCCCTCTAGCACCAGGGTCAGTGCACACTAAAAATTAGTTGTTGTCACAACCCGGCTCGTGGGAAGTGACAATGAGCTCTTATAGGACCAGGGCACAAATAATAATAATAATAATAATCAATAATTGTGCTCTTTATTTAGCCATCTTACATATAAAACTGTATTTGTTTGTAAAAAATTGTGAATTACTCACCACAGGTTAATGAGAAGAGTGTGCTTGAAAGGATGCACATGGCTCTGCAATGTTGGGTTGTATTGGAGTGAGGCTCAGTCTTAAATAATTTTACACACACAGTCTGTGCCTGTATTTAGTTTTCATGCTAGTGAGGGCCGAGAATCCACTCTCACAAAGGTACGTGGTTCCAAAGAGCATCAGTGTCTTAACAGCGCAATTGGCCATGGCAGGATACTCTGAACACAGCCCAATCCAGAAATCTGTCAGTGTCTTCTTCTGATTAAATACAATTTCGATGAGGCTCTTGTTCAGATATCGGTAAGTGGACTGGAGGCAGGGCATGAAAGGGATATCAAATCCAGTTGTTTGTGTCATCCGTTTCGGGAAAGTACCTGCGCAATTGCGCACCCAACTCACTCAGGTGCTTCACTATATCACATTTGACATTGTCCGTAAGCTTGAGTTCATTTGCACACAAAAAATCATACAATGATGGAAAGACCTGTGTATTGTCCTTGTTAATGCAGACAGAGAAGAGCTCCAACTTCTTAATCATAGCCTCAATTTTGTCCCGCACATTGTATATAGTTGCAGAGAGTCAGATCATTCAGGGAGAAAAAACATCACCCAGATAGGCCAGTCCTGCGAGAACTACGTCATCAAGTTAACATTTTGGTCAGTAAAGAAAACTTTAAGCTTATCTCTCAATTTAAAAACATCTTGTCAATACTTTGCCCCTTGATAACCAGCGCACTTCTGTATGTTGTAAAAGTGTTAGATGGTCGCTTCCCATATCATTGCATAGTGCAGGAAATACACAACAGTTCAGGGGCCTTGATTTAACAAAGTTAACCATTTTCACTGTAGTGTCCAAAATGTCTTTCAAGATGTCAGGCATTCCCTTGGTAGCAAGAGCCTCTCGGTGGATGCTGCAGTGTACCCAAGTGGCATCAGGAGCATCTGCTTGCATGCGCATTACCACTCCACTATGTGTCATGGCTTTTACACCATCAGTACAGATACAAACACATCTTGACCACCAAAGTCCATTTGATGTCACAAAGCTGTCCAGTACTTAAAAAATATCGTCTCCTGTTGTCCTGGTTTCCAGTGGTTTGCAGAAGAGGATGTCTTCCTTAATTGACATCCATAAACGGAACGGACATATACCAGGAGCTGTGCCAGGCCCACAACGTCTGTTGCCTCATCCAGCTGTATGTAACACATAGATTTCACTGGCTTGTGTGCGAAGCAGTAATTGTTTCAAAACATCTCCTGCCATGTCACTGATGCGTTGTGAAACAGTGTTGTTTGATGAAGACATTGTCTGTATAGTTTTTTGGCCTTTTCCCCCAGCATTGTCCCAGCCATATTACCGACAGCAGGAAGAATGAAGTCCTCCACAATAGTATGGGGCTTGCCTGTCCTAGCCACTCGGTAGCTCACCATGTAAAACGCTTCTATGTTTTGTTTCTAAATGTCTGCTCAAGAGTGAAGGTTTCATCGAGTTGTGAGATTGTACTTTCGTACATATAACACACTGTGGCCAAGGAAAGGCACTACTTCCCAATATAAGTGAACCCCAAGTCAATGTAGTTCTCATCACATTTGGGCTTCTTCGATGGTCCAACATTCCTGTCTGTTGTTCGGTGCTTTCCCAGGTAAGGGGGTAGTAGCACTTCGGCTGCATCAGATTCACAACTGTCCGTGTCCATGCTAGCTGGGCTAACAATGAGCAGCAGCTACATTTGGCTACATACTGTTGGACCGTTAGTGGAATTCCCGCGAGAGAGTAACGGTTAATGTGATTGGATGTTAATTATTTGACTAGGCTACCTGTAGTTGACATTTTGTTGTTATTTCGCTGAACACTAGTTGGTTTAATTGTATTTTTGGCAGTGAAACGAGGCTACTCAGGTGAGAGAGAAAAAACTCACCTAAATGTATTGGAAAAAATAAATGGACTGTTTGAAAATGTCAAGAATTTGTTTAAAAAAAAATTCAAATGTGAATCACATTTTTATTTGGCATACCCCCTGACGGCATTGCACGTACCCCATTTTGTGAATACCTGCTCCAGATCAACAACACATAAATTCAGTTTGCTCTAGATCAACAACACACATATTCAGTTTGCTCTAGATCAAAAACACATACATTGGGGAAAACAAGTATTTGACATACTGCCGATTTTGCAGGTTTTCCTACTTACAAAGTATGTAGAGGTCTGTAATTGTTATCATAAGTACACTTCAACTGTGAGAGACGGAATCTAAAACAAAAATCCAGAAAATCACATTTGTGTGATTTTTAAGTAATTCATTAGAATTTTATTGCTGGTTATCAAGGGGCAAAGTATTGACAAGTTTTTTTTAATTGAGAGACGAGCTTAAAGTTTTCTTTACTGACCATAATTTTCACTTGTCTGACCTCTTGCATGATGATGAGTTTCTCACATGACTGGCCTTTCTGGGGGGTGATGTTTTTTCTCGCCTGAATGATCTGAATGTAGGATTACAGGGACTCTCCGCAACTATATGTGATTAAGAAGTTGGAGCTCTTCTCTGTCTGCATTAACAAGGACAACACACAGGTCTTTCCATCGTTGTATGATTTTTTGTGTGCAAATGAACTAAAGCTCACGGACAATGTCAAATGTGATATAGTGAAGCACCTGATTGAGTTGGGTGCGCAATTACAAAGGTACTTTCCCGAAACGGATGACACAAACAACTGGATTTGATATCCCTTTCATGCCCTGCCTCCAGTCCACTTACCGATATCTGAACAAGAGCCTCATCGAAATTGCAACAAGCGGTTCTGTGAAAATTGAATTGAATCAGAATCCTCTGCCAGGTTTCTGGATTGGACTCCATTCAGAGTATCCTGCCATGGCAAATTGCACTGTTAAGACATTGATGCCCTTAACTATGTGAGAGTGGATTCTCGGCCCTCACTAGCATGAAAACTAAATACAGGCACAGACTGTGTGTGGGAAAATATTTAAGACTGAGACTCTCTCCAATACAACCCGACATTGCAGAGTTATGTGCATCCTTTCAAACACACCCTTCTCATTAACCTGTGGTGAGTTATTGACAATTGTTAATGAACAAATACAGTTTTATATGTAAGATGGCTAAATAAAGAGCAAAATTATCGATTATTATTATTTGTGCCCTGGTCCTACAACAGCTCTTTGTCACTTCTCACGAGCCGGGTAGTGACATAAACTCACACTCATTCTTATGCTTAATAAATATATCGTATAGAGTGTGTGTGGCAGGCTTACAATAATGGCAATAAACAACATTTGAGAGTGCGCTGACCCTGGTGCTAGACGGAGTACGCAGCTGGAGGTTGAATGTTTGAAGGAGTACGAGACTATAAAAAGTTTGGGAACCACTGCTCTAGATCAACAATACCTATATTCACTTTGCTCTAGATCAACAACACATATATTCACTTGGCTTTCAATTAGAAATAGAAACTGCAGGTGTAGAATCTCCTCTGTGGTTCTGGTTTGTCTTGTTCCTCACAGAGGCTCCCTGAGGGAAACATTGTGCAGAAGTGCTTTGGGTATTTGCTCTCTTTTCTCTTGTTTTACTCTCTCTCTTTCTCTCTCTCTTTCTTACCAACTCTCTCTTTTTCTCCCTGTCTCCATCTCTTTCTACTCTCTCTCTCTCTCTCTCTCTCTCTCTCTCTCTCTCTCTCTCTCTCTCTCTCTTAATCTCTGTTTATTTCTGGCAGATTTCTGTCTCTGTTTGTCTGGACATGTATGTGATGTGTCTGGTTGTGTATGCAGTATGGATCTATTGTACCTGTTATATTCCACTGCTGTAGTTTGCTGTATAAATTACCATTCTCTTGTCGGATTATCCTGGGAAGTGTTCAATGCTTTTCAAGGTGGATACCAACATATATTAACAAAGTTTTAGCATAAAGAACTGAGTTGTTATGGTTGCAAAAATATATATACAGTGGGGCAAAAAAGTATTTAGTCAGCCACCAATTGTGCAAGTTCTCCCACTTAAAAAAGATGAGAGAGGCCTGTAATTTTCATCATAGATACACTTCAACTATGACAGACAAAATGAGAAAATCAGACGTGTGCCAGACGTGTCCCCCTGCTTAAGCCAGTACATGTCACGGCCCGTCTGAAGGTTGCTAGAGAGCATTTGGATGATCCAGAAGAAGATTGGGAGAATGTCATATGGTCAGATGAAACCAACAACACACATATTCAGTTTGCTCTAGATCAAAAACACATAGTGGGGAAAACAAGTATTTGACACACTGACGATTTTGCAGGTTTTCCTACTTACAAAGCATGTAGAGGTCTGTCATTTTTATCATAGGTACACTTCAACTGTGAGAGACGGAATCTAAAATGATTTTTAAGTAATTAATTTGAATTTTATTGCTGGTTATCAAGGGGCAAAGTATATAAAAAAGTTATAAAATATAACTTTTTTGTAAAAACTCAACTCGTTGTGTTTGGAGGACAAAGAATGCTGAGTTGCATCCAAAGAATACCATACCTACTGTGTAGCATGGGGGTGGAAACATGCTTTGGGGCTGTTTTTCTGCAAAGGGACCAGGACGACTGATCCGTGTAAAGGAAAGAATGAATGGGGCCATGTATCGTGAGATTTTGAGTGAAAACCTCCGTCAATCAGCAAGGGCATTGAAGATGAAACGTGGCTGGGTCTTTCAGCATGACAATGATCCCAAACACACCGCCCGAGCAAAGAAGGAGTGGCTTCGTAAGAAGCATCTCAAGGTCCTGGAGTGGCCTAGCCAGTCTCCAGATCTCAACCCCATAGAAAATCTTTGGAGGGAGTTGAAAGTCTGTGTTGCCCAGCAACAGCCCCAAAACATCACTGCTCTAGAGGAGATCTGCATGGAGGAATGGGCCAAAATACCAGCAACAGTGTGTGAAAAACTTGTGAAGACTTACAGTTTGACCTCTGTCATTTCAATTCATTAAAAATCCTACAATGTGATTTGCTGGATTTTTTATTCTCATTTTGTCTGTCATAGTTGAAGTTTACCTATGATGAAAATCACAGGCCTCTCTCATCTTTTTAAGTGCACAAATTGTGGCTGACTAAATACTTTTTTGCCCCACTGTAATAATCTCTCATTCAAATATTTTGGTTACTGGATTTGGTAACAGATGCAAAAAAAAACGTTCATTTTAAATGACAAACATTAATTATGATTTTTTAAATTATAATAATCTTGGATTTAGCTGTCACCTGAAATGGTAGTTTAGTGTTCATGTTGATAATGAACATCTTGGAAAGCTTTTCCCCGAAGGGCTGCATTCATTTACCCATGCTGCACTGCAATGTGTTGTCAACCATATGGTGCATTTCAAAAGCAAATAAAATGACTGGGAACAAGATGTGTATTTTATGGATGAAATAGATACATGGGTATTCCTAACATTTTTCGGGGTATTGCGATGCAGTAAAAAACGAGTGAAAAATTCAGAGAAGGGGGCCCTGTATTTGGCTGTCAGCCTAGCATGTGACAGATTTCTGGCTATTTTCCTGAGATGTATTAACAGCAGATTGAGCTTATCAGCATGACCCAGATAGATGAGGTACAAATGTTGCAGAGGTTGGTCCTATTTAAAATGCTTCACTATAAAGGGACACATCAGGCTCCCCGGAGACAGCCAACTGTGTACAATCCTAAGGTCCCTCCCGCATTACAATTCTACCTAGCCTCAAGGAATGTGCTGCTGTTCCTAATATTGGAACACTGTTCTGAGTTGTAAGGCATGAATGATTCAGTGGCTATATGACAAATATAGGAGAATTGACTGTGATGCTAACCTGCTCTAATTGACCTTACAGACAGCCTGATCAAACATCCAACCATGTAGTTGAAATGTTGCATGTTTACAATTAACTTTGCCTGTTGTATAACAGGTTACCTGTTAACAGGAACCAGTTACCAAAACCTGCGCCGAACTTGGGCAACAGGTAAGTCATATGTTTACCAGAGTAGTTACATGGATTGTCATTAAATGTATTAGATAGACATGCTTCTAATGTCCGTACATTATTGACCCGTGACAATTTTGAAGTACATTAGCTTATTTGACTGGCTTTGGTATCAGACTAGTTAGCCAAATGGAATGAATCACAAGACTGTATGCCTGTAACGTTACAGCTACCCACTGTCAACCGTAGTGAAAGGTTTGTCCATATGTTCTCCCAGAATAAATGAATGAGTGAGTGAGAGTGAGTGCGTGCCTGCGTGCGCGCACGTATGAGAGAGTGAGATGAAACAGAAACAACAATAAATAGCTATTCCCATATCAATACCTGAAGCCAAGACCCAATCTTTCCTGATACCAGCTGGTTGGTTGATATAATTTCAAATGACAATTTTCCACATTTCAAATGACCGTCTTCACAGGTGATAGGGAGGCGCATTATGGAGATGCTCCTGTACAGGTTGAGTTGCAACACCTTCCTCTGTATCTTGATTACTTAAATTTTATCGGCACCAATGAGATTACATTTATCAACTCACTAGCAAATCAAGTAGACTTGCCTCAAGAGGTAGTGCAGGGTCTGTGTAGCCTAGTCAGTGCTGAAATGGAAGAAAGATGTGCCTCATCAATTGTTGTTGATGAGTTGGGTGAAATGGATCTGCCTGTACCTTGCATCGCCAAACTGCTTGGCATCTCAACACAAACTGTTCAACGCAGAATGCAGGAATACAGTATCGTGGTGAGGGGAACATACAACCAAATGACAGAAGAGGAGCTGGACAATGTGGTGGCCACAATTATGACAAGTTCACCACCATTAAGCTACGAAAAGGTGAGAGGATGTCTGAAAGCACTAGGTCATCGAGTCCAGTGGATTCGAGTGTGGGACTTAATGCATCGTGTCGATGCTGCAGGAGTACAGGAAATATTGGCACAACTTGGATGTGTTGTCAGAAGAACATACTCTGTTCGGAGTCCTCTTTCCTTCCTACATGTGGACACCAAGCACAAGTTGATCAGGTAAGCTTAGACCACCTTCATCTTAGGGGTACACATTTAGTCATGTAACTCATTGCCCATTCAATGCTGTCTCTGTAATATTTCACCACAAGATGGCTGATTTGGCAAGTATACAAAACAGTCCAAAACAGTCTTTCAACAGATATTGCTTTGTAATATTTGGTGGCATAGATGGCTTCTCAAGAAAGGTAACCAATTGATTTCCAATGGTATTTGAAGTCAGTAATGTTCATCTGACTCAATGTGGGTAATCCAATGCTTTCTATTCAAAATGGGTTTGAATTACACAACAGCTGTTTTATATACATGTGTTTTTTTTGTATTACACAATCAGTTTCATAATGATATCCTATAGATGATGTACCTGGGTGCAGCAACCAACAGCAAAGCATCAACTGACACACACACACACACACAACACCTGCTTAAATCCCGTGTACATGCTCTCCCTCCCACACAACACCTGCTCACTCCCTCATACACAGACACATCCCACTATTTTCCCTTCTTAAAGCCCTACCCCCCTTGTTTCATGTTTTGGTTTCTTCCTGTTTTTATTCTGCAGATCCATACGCATAGTTCACGTGCACACGCTGAATGTCATTTGATTTTAACTTGTAATTCCCATAATCAATTGATTATAATCCCTGCACTGAGTAGAGAAGACAAGCTGTGCTGTTTCATGCATAATTGGTATCCGAATGTTTCGCAAAGGAGTGCCTTATTCAAACAAAGCGTTTGTTCGACATGGTGCGATCTTTTTGCTGGTAAAATTAATTATGCGAGAAATGTCAGTGGAGACGCTTTTGTGTGCAAATATTGATATAATAACCATCATATCGAAGTCAAATTAGTCACGCGGTGATACAGTATGTTCTGTATGCCTCAGGAAACCATGCAGTTTATTAGGCTACAGATTAAGTCAATTCTGAACTTCACAGCATGGTGAAAGTGCACAGTAATCTTGATGCAAATTTGCAATAAATATTTAGGGTCTTATTCTGGTGACATGACGATTGATACATGGCTGCCGTTTCACAATAAAAATATATTATCCATAATAATCTCATCATGTAGACTAGTCTACCTGCACAGCCTACAGTGCGTGAAGCTGTTGTATTATAGCTAGAGAGCACGTGTCAAGACCAGAGTGGGCATATTTGCTATTTAACGCAACAGTTTTTCTGACAAAACTATGCGTAGACTTGAAAATGTGATGCATTTTGTGTACACTACGTCAACACCCACTGATTTTGTATGTTCTACAAGTCCGTTTGATGGAAAGACAATTTACGGGAAATGTTGCATATTTTCTTTATGCATATTTGTTTTATATTTGCATGAAAATCTATCGTCAGTTGGAATGAAACCTAGCTATAGAATCCAATGTCAATTCAATCACGTGACTAAGTATAGAAACGGTTCAATTCAACAGGAGAGGGTGAGGTAGAAATGCAAAGTGCCTTAGAATATCTTGACCAATTGCATCTCCTTATACTCAGAAAGGTTCAAATAATAGTAGTGAGTTGTGTCGGGCAGGGGACTGTGTATGACGCTGCTTCAAATGTTCTATCTCGCTTTCAGGTTTGAACGGTTATGGCAGGACATGTGGATGGCCGTGTCACACATATTTTACAATGTCCTACACTTTGGAAGATGAGGGCTCCCTTGACCAGTCAAACAGCCTTCACCTATTCTGTGTGCTCGCTGTATTCCTCCCGCACCTCCAAGCAGACCTAGACATCTTAACTATGGATAAGATAACCATTCCCTGCGCACAGAGCAAAATCTGACCCCCAACCAGCCATGGGAAATAGGACAAGCACAGCATCCTGTCACCTTCCCTGGCAATGTGGAGATATAGATTTAAAGGAGCCGTATTGAAAAAGCTATTCATCTTATCTGAAAAAAGGTGGTTGTTTGTAAATGAACATGATTTCCATGTATATGATTTAAACAACTTGGACAGGGACGACGCCTGCCTGCTGGAGGAGCATGGCCAGGGAATTGTGGTCCCAGCAGTGGATTGCCCGGTGACAGAGCAGGATATGACACTGCTCAGAGCAGCCATCTACCCAACCTCACCAGCTCGAGCCAATGGACAAGATATTTCTGCATCTGTCTTGAACTACCTGCTGCTACTTACTGAATGATGCTTATGTCTGATGGATCTCTGCTTGATACTGTTGCAAGGAATATCAATTTAGTCCAGTCATTTTAAAATTGCTGCAATGTTATGAAATGTGTTCCGGGCAAAATGAGATCAATTGGCTGATTTTGATTGGTTACTAATGTTGTGGAAAGTTTTTCCCAAAGATTGAGGCAGAGACTTTTTAATTTAATAACAGAAAAAGTCTTTAATCAAGCAGCTGCAGGGGAAATCTATTTCTGATTTCACAGGGAAGAACACGAAGAGTAAATGGTTACATATTGGTAGGTGATAATACAATCATATTGTTTACACAACAGTTATTTTATACAAGCAACAGTTCCGGAACACAATTGTCTTGTGTTAGGGTGCATACATACCTGGAGTCAGTTCCGGAACACAATTGTCTTGTGTTAGGGTGCATACATACCTGGAGTCAGTTCCGGAACACAATTGTCTTGTGTTAGGGTGCATACATACCTGGAGTCAGTTCCGGAACACAATTGTCTTGTGTTAGGGTGCATACATACCTGGAGTCAGTTCCGGAACACAATTGTCTTGTGTTAGGGTGCATACATACCTGGAGTCAGTTCCGGAACACAATTTTCTTGTGTTAGGGTGCATACATACCTGGAGTCAGTTCCGGAACACAATTGTCTTGTGTTAGGGTGCATACATACCTGGAGTCTGTGGAAGGCATGACATCACAGTCTAACACTGAGCATATCCCTCGAGAAGTTAGCTTACTCCACAATCTGCCTACAAACCATGGGCAACAGAATCAATGTTTATTTAAATGACAAAAATGTAGTCTAAAATAGAAGTGTTTAAATACGAAAGAGCTGCAGTCATCATTCATTAAATTAGCTTACTCCACAATCTGCCTACAAACCATGGGCAACAGAATCAATGTTTATTTAAATGACAAAAATGTAGTCTAAAATAGAAGTGTTTAAATACAAAAGAGCTGCAGTCATCATTCATTAAATGTGAGAACTTAAAATGTTCCTTCTCAAAAATGTTTTTGCTATATGGGAAAAAGTGATCATTTTGAAGGAAAATAACCCTTGAAATAGAAACAATCAACAATCTGAATGTCATGTGATACAATATGTAACGTAGAAACAAAACAAAAGTGATGCAATTAAGCATGTGCATGTTGAGTATGTCGACTAATGAGTAGGATTCTGTGTTCACATGCAAAAGTGATTACTTTTGATAAAAACGCTTTATCTGCCTTCCCAATGAAAACTAGCAATCCATTATCCACTAGGTGTGTGACAATTACTTAAGACCAGAAGGAGAGAACTGAAAAACCTGACAAGTCTCATCCAATGTGTAAGGGTATTCACACTGTGGAATGCTCCACCTGATGTGATGGCTTGTATCATGATGGTTTTAAAATCTTCATAAGAGGTTTGGTGTGCTGTGAGGAATGTGATTGTGTTTGAGCTAGCACTGACTGTAGTGCTAGAGTGTGCACTGGAATTCGGACTTGACCCTCATGGTCAAATTTGAAGACAGTTTTATAGACCTCCTGTTCAGACAGCAGTAGTGGCTTGTACCCCTGACCCATCAGCCATTGCATAACTTTAAGGACAGTGGGAACGGTTTGTCAGGATGGCTCCACTTCCTGTCCATCTTCTTCCTCTCCTACTTGTTCACCTGCTGAATCCTTTTTCTTCATTTCTCCTGAAACACAAAGTCACCGGTGTGTGTTTGTGATAGTGACAATGTGAGAATGTCCATGTGAAAAACGATGCTGTGTTCATAATATGTTCTATGGCTTTTCAAAGCAAAGTAAGCTAAAAGTAACTAAGTAATTGGACTATGTTACTGAGTAAGTAATCCAATAGATTTTACCATTATAATGCTTTTTACTGCAGAGTCCCTAGTCCCACTCAACATGCCTCAGATACCTCTTTTGTCCCACCTCCCACACATGCGGTAACCTCACCCAGCATTTTTTTATTTTATTTTATTTCACCTTTATTTAACCAGGTAGGCTAGTTGAGAACAAGTTCTCATTTGCAACTGCGACCTGGCCAAGATAAAGCATAGCAGTGTGAGCATACAACAAAGAGTTACACATGGAGTAAACAATTAACAAGTCAATAACACAGTAGAAAACAAAGGGGGGGTCTATATACAATGTGTGCAAAAGGCATGAGGAGGTAGGCAAATAATTACAATTTTGCAGATTAACACTGGAGTGATAAAAGATCAGATGGTCATGTACAGGTAGAGATATTGGTGTGCAGAAGAGCAGAAAAGTAAATAAATAAAAAACAGTATGGGGATGAGGTAGGTGAAAAGGGTGGGCTATTTACCAATAGACTATGTACAGCTGCAGCGATCGGTTAGCTGCTCAGATAGCTGATGTTTGAAGTTGGTGAGGGAGATAAAAGTCTCCAACTTCAGCGATTTTTGCAATTCGTTCCAGTCACAGGCAGCAGAGTACTGGAACGAAAGGCGGCCAAATGAGGTGTTGGCTTTAGGGATGATCAGTGAGATACACCTGCTGGAGCGCGTGCTACGGATGGGTGTTGCCATCGTGACCAGTGAGCTGAGATAAGGCGGAGCTTTACCTAGCATAGACTTGTAGATGACCTGGAGCCAGTGGGTCTGGCGACGAATATGTAGCGAGGGCCAGCCGACTAGAGCATACAAGTCGCAGTGGTGGGTGGTATAAGGTGCTTTAGTGACAAAACGGATGGCACTGTGATAGACTGCATCCAGTTTGCTGAGTAGAGTGTTGGAAGCCATTTTGTAGATGACATCGCCGAAGTCGAGGATCGGTAGGATAGTCAGTTTTACTAGGGTAAGCTTGGCGGCTTGAGTGAAGGAGGCTTTGTTGCGGAATAGAAAGCCGACTCTTGATTTGATTTTCGATTGGAGATGTTTGATATGAGTCTGGAAGGAGAGTTTGCAGTCTAGCCAGACACCTAGGTACTTATAGACGTCCACATATTCTAGGTCGGAACCATCCAGGGTGGTGATGCTAGTCGGGCATGCAGGTGCAGGCAGCGACCGGTTGAAAAGCATGCATTTGGTTTTACTAGCGTTTAAGAGCAGTTGGAGGCCACGGAAGGAGTGTTGTATGGCATTGAAGCTTGTTTGGAGGTTAGATAGCACAGTGTCCAAAGACGGGCCGAAAGTATATAGAATGGTGTCGTCTGCGTAGAGGTGGATCAGGGAATCGCCCGCAGCAAGAGCAACATCATTGATATACACAGAGAAAAGAGTCGGCCCGAGAATTGAACCCTGTGGCACCCCCATAGAGACTGCCAGAGGACCGGACAGCATGCCCTCCGATTTGACACACTGAACTCTGTCTGCAAAGTAATTGGTGAACCAGGCAAGGCAGTCATCCGAAAAGCATCTCTGGACGCATAACTAATGCGTCCAGAGATGCAACCTCTCTCTCTTTGATAGACTTTAGCCGCACCCTCATCCGACTCCTCCTCTGCTCCTCGGCTGATGTGGAGGTTAACCCAGGCCCTGTGTGTCCCCAGGTCCTCTCATTTCTTGACTTCTGTAACCGTAAAAGCCTTGGATTCATGCATGTTAACATCAGCAGCCTCCTCCCTAAGTTTGTTTTACTCACTACTTTAGCACACTCCACCAAACCTGATATCCATGCCGTGTATGAATCCTGGCTTAGAAAGGCCACCAAAAATTCTAAGATTTCCATCCCCAACTACAACATTTTCCGTCAAGATAGAACTGCCAAAGGGGGAGGAGTTGCAATCTACTGCAGAGTTAGCCTGCAAAGTTCTGTTATACTTTCCAGGTCTGTGCCCAAACAGTTTGAGCTTCTAATTTTAAAAACTATTCTCTCCAGAAATAAATCTCTCACTGTTGCCGCCTGTTATAGACCCACCTCAGCTCCCAGCTGTGCCCTGGACACCATATGTGAATTGATTGCCCCCATCTATCTTCAGAGTTTGTTCTGTTAGGTTCTGTTAAACTGGGATATGCTTAACACCCTGGCCGTCCTACAATCTAAGCTAGATACCCTCAATCTCACACAAATTATCAAGGAACCCACCAGGTACAACCCTAAATCAGTAAACATGGGCACCCTCATAGATATTATCCTGACCAACTTGCCCTCCAAATACACCTCTGCTGTTTTCAATCAGGATCTCAGAGATCAATGCCTGATTGCCTGCATCCGTTATGGGTCCGCGGTCAAACGACCACCCCTCATCACTGTCAAACGCTCCCTAAAACACTTCTGCGAGCAGGCCTTTCTCATCGAACTGGCCTGAGTATCCTGGAAGGATATAGACCTCATCCCGTCAGAGGAGGATGCCTGGTTGTTCTTTAAAAGTAATTTCCTCACCATCTTAAATAAGCATGCCCCTTTCAAAAAATGTAGAACTAAGAACAGATATAGACATTGGTGGCCCTCGACTAGCACAAAAACATCCTGTGGCATTCTATATTAGCATCGAATAGCCCCCCGATATGCAACTTTCAGGGAAGTCAGGAACCAATATACTCAGTCAGTTAGGAAAGCAAAGGCTAGCTTTTTCAAACAGAAATTTGCATCCTGTAGCACTAACTCCAAAAAAGTTTTGGGGCACTGTAATGTCCATGGAGAACAAGAGCACCTCCTCCCAGCTGCCCACTGCACTGAGGTTAGGAAACACCGCAGATACCACAGATACATCCACGATAATTGAGAATTTCAATAAGAATTTCTCTATGACTGGCCATGCTTTCCTCCTGGCTACTCCAACCCCAGGCCAACAGCTCCGCCTCCCCCGCAGCTACTTGTCCAAGCCTCCCCAGCTTCTCCTTCACCCAAATCCAGATAGCAGATGTTCTGAAAGAGCTCCAAAACCTGGTCCCATACAAATCAGCTGGGCTAGACAATCTGGACCCTCTCTTTCTAAAATTATCCGCTGTCATTGTTGCAACCCCTATTACCAATCTCTTCAACCTCTCTTTCGTATTGTCTGAGATTCCTAAAGATTGGAAAGCTGCCCCCTCTTCAAAGGGGGTGACACTCTAGACCCAAACTGTTACAGGCCTATATCCATCCTGCCCTGCGTTTCTAAAGATCACTGACCTTTTTGAATCACACCGTACCTTCTCCGCTGTGCAATTCTGTTTCCGAGCTGGTCACAGGTGTACCTCAGCCACACTCAAGGTATTAAACGATATCATAACCGCCATCGATAAAAGACAGTACTGTGCAGCCATGTTCATCAACCTGGCCTAGACTTTCGAATCTGTCAATCACCATATCGGCAGACTCAACAGCCTTGGTTTCTCAAATGACTGCCTCGCTGGGTTCACCAACTACTTCTCAGATAGAGTTCAGTGTGTCAAATCGGAGGGCCTGTTGTCCGGACCTCTGGCAGGCTCTATGGGGGTACCACAAGGTTCAATTCTCGGGCCGACTCTTTTCTCTGTATACATTAACGATGTCACTCTTGCTGCAGGTGATTCCTTGATCCACCTCTACGCAGACAACACCATTCTGTATACATCTGCCCCTTCTTTGGACACTGTGTTAACTAAGCTCCAAATGAGCTTCAATGCCATACAACAATCCTTCCATGGCCTCCAACTGCTCTTAAACGCTAGTAAAACTAAATGAATGCTCTTCAACTGATTGCTGCCCGCACCCGCCCCCCCCCCCCCCCCCCCCAACTAGCATCACTACTCTGGACGTTTCTCACATAGAATATGTGGACAACTACAAATACCTAGGTGTCTGATTAGACTGTAAACTCTCCTTTGAGACTCATATTAAGCATCTCCAATCCAAAATGTAATCTAGAATCGGCTTCCTATTTCGCAACAAAGCCTCCTTCACTCACACTGCCCTCGTAAAACTGACTATCCTACCAATCCGCGACTTTGGCGATGTCATTTACAAAATAGCCTCCAACCCTCTACACAGCAAACTGGATGCAGTCTATCACAGTGCCATTGGTTTTGTCACCAAAGCCCCATATTCCAACCACCACTGGGACCTGTATGTTCTCGTCGGCTGGCCCTTGCTACATATTCGTCCCCAGACCCACTGGCTCCAGGTCATCTATAAGTCTTTGCTATATAAAGCTCCGTCTTATCTCAGCTCACTGGTCACCACAACAACACCCACCCGTAGCACTCGCTCCAGCAAGTATATCTCACTGGTCATCCCCAAAGCCAACACCTCCTTTGGCCACCTTTCCTTCCAGTTCTCTGCTGCCAATGACTGGAACAAATTGCAAAAATCGCTGAAGTTGGAGACTAATATCTCCCTCACTAACTTTAAGCATCAGCTATCTGAGCAGCTTACCGATCGCTGCAGCTGTACACAGCCCACCTGTAAATAGCCCATCCAACTACCTACCTCATCCCCATATTGTTTTTGTTTACTTTTTTAAAATCTTTTGCACACCAGTATTTCTACTTGCACAGCATCATCTGCACATCTATCAATCCAGTGTTAATTTGCTAAATTGTAATTACTTCGCTACTATGGCCTATTTATTGCCTTACTCCATTTGCACACACTGTATATAGATTTTTCTATTGTGTTATTGACTGAACTTTTGTTTATCCCACGAGTAACTCTGTTTTGTAATTTTTTGTCGGACTGCTTTTCTTTATCTTGGCCAGGTCGTAGTTGTAAATGATAACTTGTTCTCAACTGGCCAACCTGGTGAAAAAAAGGTGAAATATATATATATTTATTTTTAAATACCTGGTAATCAGCAACTGAACACATTATCGGTTATCTTCTCAACCCTGTTGGTTTATGACCATTGATGTTGACAATTTCAACAACAAGAAAATACAAGGCTGAAGCTCACCTGCAGTTTCCACATCTTGAACAAAGTCCTGAAAGTAGTTTATTATCTGACTCTATGGCAGCCATGGAGGTTCACATAGTCTATATAGTCAACATCTGTCTGAAAAAGGATCAATTAAATTTAGAAATATATCTGACTGTCTCGTACAACATAACTAGTAATAAAACCAATTCACTAACTGTGGAATCTTCCCCAGGGACAAAGCGACTATTGCAGAGATTTGACTGCTTCTGAAGGATGTCCAGGAAGCTGCACAACTTATTATTTTTTATTTTTTTATTTAACCTTTATTTAACAAGGCAAGTCAGAATTACATATTTTTACCTTGTCAACTCTGGGATTTGATCCAGCAACCTTTCGGTTCCTGGACCAATTTAGGACGTATAAAATGACAATAAAAGGTTTCCAGACCTATGTAGTCTTTGCCTGGTGTTCCCGGAAGAAGGGTGAGAGAGAGAAGTAATACATCCTTTACAGATTATTGGCTGAATTGATCAATCATCAGAACAGTGGCTAAACCCTATGATGTTTTGCATATAGACAGTAAAATGAACATTTTCCTGTATTCTGGGACCATTGATATGCACCTGGCCATCTCCTGGTTACTGGAGGAATGCAGCTCTCTGTCTGCTGATGATGCCCCTTATCATGAAATTGATGCACCTGAGCTTGCTGATGCAGTGGCACTGGACTCTGACCCTGATAAACAGTCCGGGTCAGCACAGAGATGAGTCTGTGTGCAGCCGAAACCACCTCTGAATACTCTCTCTGCTGAACACAAAGTGAACATTAGCTTGATGAATGGACAAGGGAAAAGCATTAACCTACTTGACCAAATTTGAATGTCTCTATCTTAAACAGCCAGCTAGTCCAGAACATTTTGCTAAGGATAATTCAGATACAATCAGATCTGTATGACTAGTTTGAATATGTGCTTTCAGTTAAGCAGGTAGCTGTCCATAAAGAGCGAAATGTGAATTCAATCTCATGATGTAAGAGTGTCGTCATGGTGGACACATGTAACGTTACCTAGCTAGCTAACTGTCCACATTCTCCAAGCCTTGGTCTTCTCTCACCCTAGATGATGACATACTGACAGACACACACACTAGGATTAAAATCAAGACAACTGTTCATCATAATTCAATGTGCAGTTGAATCAGTCTCCTCTACGTGGTGTATGAAACTTGGTCAACGTAAATATGTATCTGTCTTGATAGACAAGGCCTCAGTCAGACCTGGCATTCGAGACCATATACAAAGCAACCAGCGGTGTCCATATACAAACAAATGCCTGATTCCACACAGCACTACTGATGGAATGAAGCTGTTACCTTAATGGAAAGCCATGCTTCTCTACATCAATCGGTTACCTTTTATGAGAAGCAGTCTATGCCACCAAATATTACAAAGCCATATCTGTTGAAAGAACATTTTGTATACTTGCCAAATCAGCCATCTTGTGGTGAAATATAAAATACGCAGCATTATATGGGCAATGAGTTACATGACTAAATGTGTACCCCTAAGATGAAGGTGGTCTAAGCTTACAATCTCATTGGTGCAGATAAAATGTAAGTAATCAAGATACAGAGGAAGGTGTTGCAACTCAACCTGTACAGGAGCATCTCCATAATGCGCCTCCCTATCACCTGTGACGACGGTCATTTGAAATGTGGGAAATTGTCATTTGAAATTATATCAACCAACCAGCTGGTATCAAGAAAGATTGGGTCTTGGCTTCAGGTATTGATATGGGAATAGCTATTTATTGTTGTTTCTGTTTCATCTCACTCTCTCATACATGGGCGCACGCACTCACTCTCACTCACTCTCACACACTCACTCACTCTCACTCACTCACTCTCACTCAGTCATTCTCTCTCTCACTCACTCTCACTCACACACACACTCACTCTCACACACTCACTCTCACTCAATCACTCTCACTGCTTCACCATGTTTAGAACAGGGAAAGTTTTTACATATAGTGGTGACATCAGACCTTCTGATTAAGTAGCCAATAGAGAAAAAGCCATTTGATTGGTTGTTTTTTGATTTCAATATCCATTACTCCCTCGAAAATATCAAGATTACATTTTCAACTTTATTTTTCATGTTTACGGTTTATTTTATTGTAAATTCGATACATATGGCTTGAAATTTGGCCCCATAGAACTGTAGCACTTCAGTGCTCTATCATCATTGTGTTATCATCAGCAAATAGATAAAAGGCTTCTGTGATTAAACACATCAGCAAAAAAGGGAAAAAAGTTTGAGAAAATTTAGAAAATTGATCAAATCTACTTAAGAGTCAGGTAGCCTAGTGGTTAGATCTGTCGTTCTGCCCCTGATCAAGGCAGTTAACCCACTGTTCCTAGGCCGTCATTGAAAAGAAGAATTTGTTCTTAGCTGACTGTCCTAGTTAAATCAAGGTAAAGGTATTAGTCACATGCACATATGTAATTGTAGGGTACAGTGAATTTCTTAAGCGTTGAGCTCCAACAGTGCAGGTCAAGATAAGTAAATGGGACAATAATAAAATACCTATTTACAATGATAAATGTCCATTGGGGGAACAGGGGAACAGGTAGCTGACTAGTGGCGACTATTCAATGTGATGTAAGCGGGGAGAACAGGCCATGGCTTGGTGGCTGAGGTCCCCGGTGATTTTTGGGGACTTCCTGCAACATCTGGCTATGCCATCAATGGATGCTTCCATGCCAATAGTTGTCACAGCTTATGATTGGGTACGAACATCTGTTTGGTTAGCTGTGTTATTAGTCATAGTCACACAGTCGTTTTAAATGAGCTCAACCACCAATTCTTCTCTTGTTCTCACACGGTGTGACTCACAGGAAGCTGGGACTGAGATGGTAAATATAACGGATCCAGCTCGATAATGGGGTGAGAATAACACTCCGACTCTCCAGTGAGCGACAACTGTCACACAACAACCAGCTTTAGAAACGTTCCCGACCACTCAGTCTGCTAGTTAATAGACTGAACCTCTCTCATTTGAGGAAGTAATTATAACAGCAGTCAATGTCTCTTAATTACGATGTATTGTGATGAGCTGTGTGTCAAGCGGAATTTGAGATGAATTCTCAGTCACTTATCTCGAAATCGTTTATAGACCATTCCTTGGACAGCGTGGTAAAATACAGATACATTTTCCAATGTTTATTCTGTGGAAAATGTGCTGTTGAAATGACAGATCAGACAATAGTATTTTTTGAGATAGTGTGGACTAGAGTGTCCTTTTAACTGGCTAGTGGCTGTAGTTAAATTAACACTCAGATAATCGTCAGCACCAACTGCAGGATGCATAAACAGCAAATCATGAGAGACTTCACCTCAAAATACTAAATCCATCTGTGTTATTCTGTCAGTATTTGTAAGCATAAGCTGATCCTCTTCCAGTAAAACAATGCAAAAACATTTATGATAAAATGTTGACAACATGGGCCATTAAAATCTTACATTGCGAAGAACAGGGGGGCTTTTTAATCAAACTGAATAATTGCAGCTTCAGGGGTAAGTTCAAACTCTCTGCAGCTAGACAATGAATTAATATGCTGATGAGTTTCTTTGCGCAATGTAAATCAGATTTTTCTCCTTGAAATCAATCATGTATGAATGAATACGGCCACACACACACACACACACACACACACACACACACACACACACACACACACACACACACTTCCCCCGTTAATGTTGGTTTAGTCAGAGGGATAGACTAATGGTAGGGCAAGATCTCCTGTTTTGCAGAGATTCAACTCACCTTCTGCCTATGTGCGCACACACAAACAGCTTTCCCCTGGCCCTGGAACTAACTGACACTATTAATCAGGGCACAAACACAGCGTGGAGGCTGAGTTTATGAGCACATTTCCTGCTAAGCCTGTCAATGAGGCGTGTGTGTATGTCTGTGCGTGTATGTCTGTGTGTGTGTGTGTGTGTGTGTGTGTGTGTGTGTGTGTGTGTGTGTGTGTGTGTGTGTGTGTGTGTGTGTGTGTGTGTGTGTGTGTGTGTGTGTGTGTGTGTGTGTACGTGTGTGTACGTGTGTGTGTGTATGCGTGTGTCCCAGGGAAGTCACCGTCGAGGGCTTGAAAGTAATAACAGCCCCTTGCCAGGTCCAGAGGTTAAACAGACATTTAGATAGGCTTGGCTAATGACAGATGAGTGTAAATCTGTCTGACAGGCAGAGTTAGAGAGGCAGCAGTCCAAATGGTACCCTATTCCTTGTATGGCTCTTGTCAAAAGTAGTGTACTATATAGGGATCAATGACAACGATGAGACAGGGTATAGGGAGGAGGTCAGAGACCTGGCAATGTGGTGCCAGGACAACAACCTCTCCCTCAATGTAATCAAGACAAAGGAAATTATCATGGACTACAGGAGAAGGAGGGCAGAGCATGCTCCCCGTTCTCATCAACAGGGCTGTAGTGGAGCAGGTTGAGAGCTTCAAGTTCCTTGGTACACATCACTAACGAACTATCATGGTCCAAACACACCAATAAAGTGATGAAGATGGCATGACAACGCCTATTCCCCCTCAGGAGACTGAAAATATTTGGCATGGGTCCTCAGATCTTCAAAAGGTTCTACAGCTGCATCATCAAGAGCTGGTTGCATCACCGCTTGGTATGGCAACTTCTCGGCCTCCGACCATAAGACGCTACAGAGGGTCGTATGTACGGCCCAGTACATCACTGGGGCCAAGCTTCCTGCCATCCAGGACCTCTACAACAAGCGATGTCAGACAAAAGCCCTAAAACTTGCCCAAGACTCCAGCCACACTAGTCATAGACTGTTCTCTATGCTCTAGGCTTCTTAACAGCTTCTACCCCGTACCCATAAGACTCACAGCTAAATGAATAGCTAGTTAAAAGGCTATCCAGACTATTTTCATTGACCCCCCCTCACCCCCATTTTTACGCTACTGTTAATCTCTGTTTAGTATCTATGAATAGTCACTTTACCTACATGTACATATTACCTTAATTACCTTGACTAACCTTTGCCCCCGCACATTGACTCTGTACTGGTGCCCCCTGTATATAGCCTTATCACTGTTATTTTAGTTTTGCTCTGTAATTATTTATTTTTAATTTTTTTGTCAGACGAAGACCCTAAAAATGACCAAAGACTCCAGCCACACTAGTCATAGACTGTGTCTCTCTGCTACCACACGGCAAGCGGTACAAGTATTGTTGGTTAAGGACTTGTAAGTAAGCATTTCAGTGTAAGGTCTACACCTGTTGTATTCAGCGCATGTGACAATTTAATTTGATTTTAAGAGTGCTATTTGGGAAAGGTTCTTCTCTCTCAGTTAAAGGATGTTCAAATAAAATAAAATAACATGTTATTTATCACATGTGCCAAATATAACAGTGTAAATAGTCCAGGTGGCCATTTGATTAATTGTTCAGCAGTCTTTTGGCTTGGGGGTAGAAGCTGTTACGGAGCCTTTTGGTCCTAGAATTGCTGCTCTGGCACAGCTTGCTGAGCGTTAGCAGAGAGAACAGTCAATGACTTGGCTGACTGGAGTGTTTGACAATTTTTTGGGCCTTCCTCTGACATACAGAGTTATTACGAGACCATGGATGACCTCACAGTGGTGAATAACAATGTGTTGTAATGCCCAATCTGACCACTATAAGGTGGAATTCACATATTACATTTGGTACCCGGTTTCCTGGAAAGTTGGTGAGAATTCTACAGAATAGATTTTGCTTTCTCAAGTAATGAAAAACAACAGTTTCAGGGTGTGATTAGCAAGACACACATTCTACATGCCGTTATCTAGCCAGCGTATTTACAATGGGCAAAAAAGTTCCACGAAACTCGCTCTGCTGCATCACAATACCTGGTACTCTGGTCCTGGATCTTGAACCCGCTACTCACGCAGGTTCAGGATTTATGTCAGTCATGGTTCATTTGCTTTTCACACATGCTTTATAATGAGGATCAGGGTACCAAATGCTCCAGTATCCGGATCATAAGGGGATATGTCGAAGGGACTATCAGTGTATCGTGGAGATAAATTCCATTGCTGTTTGTAATGTGTTGTGGTGCCTACGGCATTCATTTGTGTTATGTAAACTGTAGCTTTGATGTGCAATAAATAGAGACTAGAATGCAGTACTCATACTGAGACAAATTCAAATGGAGAGAGCTCAAAACTCCCAGTTCAACTTATCTGCCTGTCAGTCAGTCTGTTGCTGTGGTGTTGGCAACCATTTCCATAGTGTTTTTTGTGTGTACCCCTTTCACCTGTCTGGATAAGCAGTAGTCCTGACCAGGCCTTCATCTCTCTCTCTCTCTCTCTCTCTCTCTCTCTCTCTCTCTCTCTCTCTCTCTCTCTCTCTCGGCATGCAGTCATTTTCACAAACACAACCCCTTGCATCTCTGCACCTAAACTCCTCCAGAGGTGAATACATGAATTCCAAAACACCCCCTACAAAGTCTGGCTTGCGTCCCAAACTGCACCCAATTCCCTACACAGTGCACTACTTTTGATCAGAGCCGTATGGGCCCTGGTCAAAAGTAGTGCCATAAAGGGAATAGGGAATAGGGAATAGGGTACCATTTGGCATTCTACCCTGTTTCTCTCATATTAGTCAAGGTCAATTTGTATTTGTATTTATTAAGCATCCCCATTATTAAGGATCCCCTGGCAGCATCTACTCTTCCTGGAGTCCAGCAACATTGTGGCAGTGATATACAATTTAAAATATTACATGACATTACATTTCATAACACTTTTCACAACACATTAAGTGTGTTCCCTCAGGTTCAGCAAATTGTGTGAGGGGTAGGAATAAGCGGATTTCTCCATTCCTTTCTCCAGCCATTGTATTGGGCAGTTCAATGGTGAGAAATGTCTTAGTCCCTGCAGCAAAAACGTTGTGCTAACTAGGAGCATGAGCACAGGACATCAATAAGCTGCTCCCAAACATTTTAAACCAGCATCAGGAAATTGAGTCTATTATAGTTAATGTGGGATTCAATGACATGATGAAGGGCAGTTGAAGATGGATTTTAAAGAACTGATTGGGTCACTGCTTGACAACAACAAACACCCCATAATATCTGGCCCTCTGCCCTCCCTAAATCGTGGCATTGAACATTTCAGCAGACTTCTAGCCCTCCATAACTGTCTACAAGAATATTGCAGCTCTGTGGATGTAACATTTATTGACAATTTTGATACCTTCTGGAAACAGAGCTTGTTTTATTAGGATGGGAGCCACCCAAATCATTTGGGTTCCTGGATCCTTTCACAGCATTGTAAGGCTGCATCGAGACAATGACTTATCAATGACCCAAGTCCAGCTCAGTTAATCCCTACCATTGTGTCACTTAGCTACCATAATGCTTCAGCAAATGTACATTATCCAGGGGGTGTTGGAAAACACAATGTAAATTACCTAATGTATATCCCTCTAACTGCTCTGAATGCCTCTGCTGATCCCACAGTATTGTATGCAGTAATCATGTGCTTTTGAACCACAGTTATACTGTTAACACTGAGGCGGTGTGGCCTAGTAGGAAGTCCACATTGTGCAGCTCACCCTGCACTTACATAAATAGCATGAGCATATCTACTTTTTTTAATCTAGGCAAGTCAGTTAAGAACAAATTCTTATTTTCAATGACGGCCTAGGAACAGTGGGTTAACTGCCTGTTCAGGGGCAGAACAACAGATTTTGTACCTTGTCAGCTCGGGGGTTTGAACTTGCAACCTTCCGGTTACTAGTCCAACACTCTAACCACTAAGCTACCCTGCCGCCCCCAACTACTTCTGCTAGGCTTCCCAGTAAAGCAATGAAAACAATCAAGCATTCCAGAAAAGTGCTAAAAATAGCCCAAATTAACATATGTAGCCTAAGAAACAAGGTTAATGAAGGCCATAACTTGCTAGTAACATAACATTCATAATCTGACTCTAAAAACGAACTTAGATAATTACTTGATGCAGTGATAGCAATACATAGAAAAGACAGAAATGCCAATGGGGGCAGTGTTGTGGTCTATAAACCAGATTCCTGTAAAGCTTAGAGAGGATCTCATGTCAAATACTGTTAAAGTAATATGGCTACAAATTCATCTGATTCACCTAAAGCCCATTTTTGTGGGAAACTAGTGCAGTTTGCCTTTTTTTCCGTAAATGAACAAATAAATATGCACAATCGTTTGTCTCTACATTAACTAACATATTCCTCTCAATTGTACATGATTTGCTTAACTGTCTTGCCTAGTTAAATAAAGGAATAAATAAAAAGTCACCAGCAAAGGTTGGATCACATCAAATTCATCATTGGAACCACTTGATATGATCGATCATATAAAAAACTTGGGACCCAAATGCATAATGAGTGCTTTATTTCCCCCTTGCGGTGTTCTGGAGCAATGAAGCTGTAGTGCTGTGTAACTCTAAGTCCTGCGGTATAAACTCACAGCATTTTAAGGAGGAACCACTGTATAGACTACCAAGTGCTAACAGTCAGTATCTGGATAATATGTGTGAAATGCTTGATAATGTATGTGATATTAACAGAGCGGTATATTTTCTGGGTGATTTTGCCCACTAAAGAAAAAGCTTCAAACTGTAATCAGTGCCTGGTTATCAGTCAACCTACCAGGTTAGTTACAAACAGCACAGGAATGAAATCATAAACATGTATTGATCACATCTATACTAATATAGTAGCCATCACAATATAGTAGCCAAAGTTCCAAAGGCTGGGCGTAATATCAAGTATAAGAGGTCATAGAATGAATTTTGTGTTGATTCTTATGTTGAGGATGTAAAGAATATTTGCTGTTCTTTGGTGTGGAATGAGGAGCAACCAGACCCTGCACTTGACACATTTATGAAGTTGCTTATTTCAGTTACTAATAAGCACGCACCCATTAAGAAAATGATTGTAACAACTGTTAAATCCCCTTGGATTGATGAGGATTTGAAAAATTGTATGGTTGAGCGGGATGAGGTATAGCAAATAATTCTAGCAGCACAACCGACTGGTAAACGTACTACACATTGTAAAATCATGTGACTAAACTGAATAAAAATATATAGTTGGAAACAGAAATAAATGATATAAAGAATGATAGTAAGAAGCTTTGGAGCACCTTAAATGATATGTTGGGCAAAAAGGCAAACTCAGCTCCAACATTCATTGAATCAGATGGCTCATTCCTCACAAAACCTACTGATATTGCCAACTACTTTAATTCTTTTTCGATTGGCAAGTATGGTGGCAAAAAAATTGCTCTGTATCTATGCATTTAACTAAAGTCACATAATGTACTAATGAGACTTGCTCCCTCTGCTAGAACACTTCCCCTTTGTCTACATGACTGTCTCATGGTTTTGCCACTCCTGTTTGCCAAATAAAATTGGATTTGATTTGATTTAAATACAAATATAGGTAGTGTTTTCAGTAGTTAATAACTTTTTTGCAATGTAGCAGTGTAGCTAACTACTGGAACTACACACTACTGTTTTACCATGTAGCGGTGTTGCTAACTACGGGAACTACACACTACTGTTTTACCATGTAGCGGTGTTGCTAACTAAGGGAACTACACACTACTGTTTTAACATGTAGCGGTGTAGCTAACTACTGGAACTACACACTACTCTTTTATCATGTAGTGGTGTAGCTAACTACGGGAACTACACACTACTGTTTAACCATATAGCGGTGGAGCTAACTACTTGAACTACACACTACTGTTTTACCATGTGGAGCTAACTACTGTTTTTGCAAAAAATAAAATAAAATATGGGTAAAGTAAGCAATAATTTCCATTCTATTTCGGCTTCAGACCTGCCTAATTTTCACTTCTCAATGTATTTAAGTTTTTAAGCTAAATTACACATTGTTAACATTTGAGCCCAAGGTGAGTTTTTCTTGCAATCTTTTGTCTATGACATTTCAGATTTACATATGATAACTGTTCACAAAGTAGTTTGGATGTAGTAAACTTTAGTTAAGTAAACATTTTTTTTAGAAGGGTAGCTTTAGTGTAGCTTAATTAATTCCAGTGTGAAGTAATTGGTAGCTTGGTAAACTATATGTTCAGAGTAGCTTCCCCAACACTGATTAGGAGATCTTTATCCAGGATGCCATGTCCTCATTGGGGATAATTCAAAACAGAGCCTCACAATAAACTCTAACAAGTCCCATTGCAGTAAGGCAGGGAGAAAAAGACAGAGAGAGAGAGAGAGACTTCTGAACAACTTGATAAATGCCTATCAAGACATCAACTGTCCGTCTGCCTCACTGAATAATGTATCCTATCTAGTCCATTCCGCCATTGCCAGTTTGTTCATTCTTAGCATTCTGTTTGGTTTTACATTCACTCTGATTTAGCTGCAGATCAAATTCAAACTTGCATGCAGCCCAGACTGTAAAGTGGGATTATATTTTCTTTGTTTGATGGGGATTTTTCCAACAAAAGCCAGAAAGACCCTCGGGCTTGTTGGAATGTGTAGTTGGCAAACGGGAGAGCTTTTAAAATTGAATTATGCATAATTGTCTTTGGTTTCTTCTTTGGTGCTTGAAATGTGGTCCAATCACTCACTCAAACGAGAACATGCTCCCCAGCCTCTGTTGTGCATCTTGAAATAGTTTCTCATCCACTCTTTGATTATAGAAAATAAAAGAGTTGAAAGAAAAAGAAGAGAATCACCTCTTACATAACATTGTGTAGTTGGATGAGTTAAAGACGATCAAGGGAGACTCTGTCGGTCCCCGGCCCAGGGTTTGCCCAGCACCACCCACTCATGGGTCTCTGTTTGGTGTCGTCATCAGGATTCCATATGATGCAACTGGAAGGAAAGACTGATTGATGGATTCCCTGCCCAGGGCTGCATTCTAGAACTGTGGAACTATAGTATGGCATTCCACAACAACACCTGTCATAAGTCAGTCTGTCCCTGGATTGTTCGCGGGCGAATACATTACAGGTGGTGATTAGATGTTTGTTTGTACTATGTGATCAAAGCCCAGTTACCGTAAGGTGGGTAATGAAAACCCATTGGATTTTTGGGATCCTTAAAAATCCTTAAGAGTTTATTGATGCACCAGTGTGTCAATCTAAGTAACACATGAAAAAAATCCCCATCAAAATACGGCAGTTTAAGCTAGATATATAATTTTCTTTGCATGGGCTGTGTCTCAATCCAACACCTAGCCTATGTTTTTAGAGGGTATATCAGCTTTAATTTTGCAGATAGATTGTAGCTTCTATCAATGTAATTGTTTGCATCATTTCCAATCCCACAAATATTTTTATTTTATATACATACAGTACCAGTCAAAAGTTTGGACACACCTACTCATTCAAGGGTTTTTCTTTATTTTTAATATTATCTACATTGTAGAATAATGGTGAAGATGTCAATACTATGAAATAACACATATGGAATTATGTAGTAACCAAGAAAGTGTTAAACAAATCAAAATATATTTTATATTTGAGATTCTTCAAAGTAGCCACTCTTTGCCTTGATGACAGCTTTGCACACTCTTGGCATTCTCTCAACCAGGTCGTCACCTGGAATGCATTTCAATTAACAGGTGTGCCTTGTAAAAAGTTAATTTGTGGAATTTATTTCCTTCTTACTGCATTTGAGCCAATCAGTTGTGTTGTGACAAGGTAGGGGTGGTACACAGAAGATAGCCCTATTAAGGTAGGGGTGGTACACAGAAGATAGCCCTATTAAGGTAGGGGTGGTACACAGAAGATAGCCCTATTTGGTAAAAGACCAAGTCCATATTATGGAAATAAGCAAAGAGAAACGACAGTCCATCATTACTTTAAGACATGAAGGTCAGTCAATCTGGAACATTTCAAGAACTTTGAAAGTTTCTTCAAGTGCAGTCGCAAAAACCATCAAGCGCTATGATGAAATTAGCTCTCATGAGGACCACCACAGGAAAGGAAGACCCAGAGTTACCTCTGCTGAAGAGGATAAATTCATTACAGTTAACATCTCAACATTAACTGTTTAGAGACTGCGTGAATCAGGCCTTCATGATTGAATTGCTGCAAAGAAACCACGACTAAAGGACACCAATAAAAAGACACTTACTTGGGCCAAGAAACATGAGCAATAGATATTAGACCGGTGGAAATCTGTCCTTTGATCTGATGAGTCCAAATTTGAGATTTTGATCTCAACGGATGATCTCTGCATATGTGGTACCCACCATGAAGCTTGTGTTGCCAGGTGATAAAAGTGCATAGCTGTATTCATTTATGTCCACTAAATGGTACTCTCCCTTTAAGAGAAACATAAATAATGCGTGCTAGTGTTTATTGGGTTGCGCATGTGCAGTGTGTAAGAGCGAGAGCAAGCAATTACACTGGAGACCTGTTGAAATCCATTGTGGGTCCAATGTTACTTCAGATGGGTATATAATACGTTTTGTCTTACTCTTGTGCCAGAATATATCATATTTTGCATAATCTGCAGTGTATAAGAGTTATTTTGTAATATTTATGTCAGATGGTCGTGTTAGCCTGTTGATACTTTCAGATTAACATGAGGATGTTTGCTGCTTGCTAGCTGAATACCAGTGCTCTCAGAACCACGTTGTGGAGTTGATGACAACATTATTTGTAGTGTGAGCAATTATCAGATTGACATTCTATTCCGTGTAAAGCTTCAGGGTGTTGCATTTTGTTTCATTTTTGAATTGTAACTTATCTGTTGATATGACATTTCCCCCAGTGCAGTATGGGAGAGATGAGGATTTACTGTTCCACGTGGGGTTAGGGCATTACCTGGACAGTGTGTCTGTAATTATTCGTTATTTGTTTTATGACAAAGTGTATTTTGGTTTTTCATGCACTACAATGTAATTGTATTTATGGACATCTTGTACCCAGATATTTGAAATGTTAGAAAGTCCATTCAGTGAGGATTGTGGTCTCTGATATTTTCTTATGTTTTTCTGTATAAAGCAGAGCCACTACCGTTAAGGCATTTCACTTTGTACTTATTGTACTCAGATTGTTTTTATTCACTTTACTAACAGATTTATTTTACTAGATGGTGATTTAGACTGATGGTGACATCATCTTGTGGTGATTTCCCTTCTACAGTATCCTGTTTTAAATGTAAGCTTCGACAGAATAAACAACCCCAAATTAGTTTGTGTCCTGTGCTGGTTTTCCTTTTGCCAGGCTACACATGGAGGTGTGATGGTGTAGGGGTGCTTTGCTGGTGACACTGTCAGTGATTTATTTAAAATCTAAGGCACTCTTAACCAGCATGGCTACTACAGCATTCTGCAGCAATATGACATTCCATCTGGTTTGGGCTTAGTGGGACTATGATTTGTTTTTCAACAGGACAATGATCCAAAACACACCTCCAGGCTGTGTATGGGATATTTGACCAAGGAGAGTGATATAGTGCTGCATCAGATGACGTGGCCTCCACAATCATACCGACCTCGACCCAAATGAGATGGTATGAGATGAGTTGGACCGCAGGGTGAAAGGAAAGCAGCCAACAAGTGCTCAGCATATGTGGGAACTCCTTCAAAACTGTTGGAAATGCATTCCTCATGAAGCTGGTTGAGATAATGCCAAAATTGACCAAAGCTGTCACCAAGGCAAAGGGTGGCTACTTTGAAGTATATAAAATATAGTTTGATTTGTTCAACACGTTTTTGGTTACTACATGATTCCATATGTTATTTCATAGTTTTGATGTCTTCACTATTATTCTAGATTGTAGAAAATAGTAAAAATAAAGAAAACCCCTTTATATATTTTTTTTAATATATTTTCCTTTACTATTTCCCCTAACCTTACCACCCCTCCCCTAATTGGAGTAAACTAATGGACACAACACTTAGGCTTCTACTTCCAACTTATACACACTACATACATTTTAAGGACACAGCGGTGTTTGTCAGACCATGAGACATCTCAAAGATTTGGCCTACAAACTAATATGACCACTCTGTAAAGATGAGACTCTCACGAATACAATGATGTTCTCCGTTTTGCTCTTGTGGGGGTCATCTGAAGGTAACCGGTACTGTTAAAAAATGTAATGGAAGCATGTATGTCGTTTTTTTATAACTAAAGGGGTCCTAAAATGTTATATGAAATAGCTAAATGGTATGTGTCACGACTTCCGCCGAAGTTGGTTCCTCTCCTTGTTCAGGCGGCATTCGGAGGTCGGCGTCGCCAGTCTTTGAGCCATCATTGATCCACTTTTCATTTTCCATTTGTTTTGTCTTGTCTTCCCACACACCTGGTTTCAATACCATCAATACATGTTGTGTATTTAACCCTCTGTTCCCCCCCATGTCCTTGTCCGGAATTGTTTATTGTAAGTGCTTGTGCTCGTTATGTCTGGTGTGCGATGGGTTTTGTACCCATTATAGTTTTGTTTACGGTGATTTTTATTATTAAACTGCGCCGTTGTAACATAGTTTTTGCTCTCCTGCGCCTGACTTCTCTGCCATCAGTACACACCCCTTACAGTATGACCATCTTAAAACAATTCCAAAAGTTAGCTTAGAGGAACCCCTCCCCCCAGCGGTTTAGACTTTTAGAGATTAAGCATGCAATAATCATTACAATATATAGAAATGCTGTGTACTAACCAAGAGGGACATATTACAGTGTTATTACTATGTAAATACATTGCTGTATTCTTTACTTACAGCTACTCTACTTCTGTATAGGAGTTTGCAGTCTTGGTTTGACTTTGTTGCTGCGTTTCTTTCAGATATTCATGGAACTATAAGCTACATGGGAAATACTTCGTTTCTTTTCGACAACTTATGCATGCATTATTTCATGTCTTTGGGGTAAATGATCTGTTTCAAAAACTGATGGCCAGTGTGATATTTCAAAAGGTTACGCTGTGTCGGGCTCAGCGATTGTTTCAGCTGATTTATATTTATATAAAGAAGGGTTGTGGTTGTCAGTGATAACAAATGCTCTTGACAAATACCTGGGCAGGGTGCCATTTGGAATTCATTTAACAGGCAAGGAAACGATAAAGCCCCCTGTCTGGGCTCCAGTCGGTAAATCACATAACAGATACAATGAATTACACAGGTGAAGTAGTCCCTTCTAAAGAACAAACAGCACCACCGCAGACCTAGATTCAAGTACTATTTCAAATAATTTCAAGTACTTTAGATGTCCAATAAAATAGTCCCAAAACTGCATACACTGCCCATCTGGCACTCTAGGTAAGCTAGAAGAAATGCCCATTGTATTTGAAATATTTCAAATAGTATTTGAACCCAGGTCTACACCACAGACTACATGTAGGATCTTATTTTGATCACCCTGTTGCAGGAGAACTTGCAATGCAGGATATTTTAAACTTGTAGTGTATTTGAGGTTAAAAAAGGCTTCTGAAGTTTGTAATTTTCACTTTTTCACTAGATGATTTTCCCTCATGAAAAACGTATCAACACCTACAAAATTGTCCATTAATTATAATCCACATCATTTATATTTCCTGTTGCTTCAGGATTATTTTCCTGCTGTAGAAAACTGGCTCAAATTAAGATCCTACATCTATCTGGATGTTTATTTACTAGAGCCCAGCATTCCATCAACTGACACAATATTTCACGCTCACTTCCCCAGAACGCCACCATTCTGTCCTTTAGGAAAGGATAGTGCAGCCAGCCATAAATGGAGTAAAAACAAGATCTTACATTTACATCTCAGGTTTCATCTCTATGAATTTATCCTAAGATTATTCAAGGCAATCCATTTCAATCATAAAATGACCCTGAGGAGAGGAGAGAAGAGAGCACACGCCGGAAGAACTAAACTTGCCAGGCTTACCTTCTGGACCATCTGAGGTAGGCCCAGCTACTGTTCACATAGCCTCTTCCCAAGAACCAGGAGTCTGGCAAGACATACTAGGATAGACAGACCCATTCTGTCTTGTTAGACTAGGATAGACAGGCCCATTCTGTCTTGAGAGACTAGGATAGACAGGCCCATTCTGTCTTGAGAGACTAGAATAGACAGGCCCATTCTGTCTTGAGGGACTAGGATAGACAGACCCATTCTGTCTTGTGAGACTGGGATAGACAGACCCATTCTGTCTTGTGAGACTAGGAATGATAGACCCATTCTGTCTTGGGAGACTAGAATAGACAGGCCCATTCTGTCTTGAGAGACTAGGATAGACAGACCCATTCTGTCTTGTGAGATGGATAGACAGGCCCATTCTGTCTTGAGAGACTGGGATAGACAGGCCCATTATGTCTTGAGATACTTGGATAGGCAGGCCCATTCTGTCTTGAGAGACAAGGATAGACAGGCCCATTCTGTCTTGAGAGACTAGAATAGACAGGCCCATTCTGTCTTGAGAGACTAGGATAGCCAGACCCATTCTGTCTTGTGAGAGTAGGATAGCCAGACCCATTCTGTCTTGAGAGACTGGGATAGACAGACCCATTCTGTCTTGTGAGAATTGGATAGACAGACCCATTATGTCTTGTGAGACTAGGATAGACAGACAGGGTCATTCTGTCTTGTGAGACTAGGATAGACAGACCCATTCTGTCTTGAGAGACTAGAATAGACAGGCCCATTCTGTCTTGAGAGACTAGGATAGACAGGCCCATTCTGTCTTGTGCTAAGTACCAGAAGATGTGCATTATCTTATAACCACAAGTGGAGACAGCTTATAGCTGAATCTAGATATTCTCCATATACCCTGTCATCTTTGATTAAGACATGGTTCTGGAATGTCATGTCATGGTTCTGTCGGTGACTAATTGATTTCACGCTTTGTAACAAAGGGACACAACATTTAAAAAAAAAGTACTTTCATAACTTCTGTGTGCATCTACAGATGTAGGATCTTAATTTGAGGCAGTTTGCTACAGCAGGAAAATAATCCTGCAGCAACAGGAAATGTAAATGATTATGTGGATTATAATTAATGGACATTTTTGTAGAGGTTGATAGCTAAAAATGTTTGTTTTTTCCAAAGTGGAAATTACAAACTTTAGAAGCCTTTTTAAACCTCAAAATTCCATGTACAGACATTTAGTTCCATGATATTCCCATCTTTCCACAAGATAGTGCTTCAGTTCCAACTAGCTAAGCAAACCCATACATGATGCACCCTTGTGTTTGAATACGTATGTGATGTGTGGATATGGGGATATGGATATACTGTATTTTGTTGAGAGTGATAGATCAAAGGGTTTAACCATGGGTTCAGAACAATAGAGGACTACCTTCTGTTGACATTCAAGCAGTACACCCCCCACCCCAACCCCCCCCAAAAACACACACACACACACACACACACCCTCCCCAATGCAATTGCTCCATAAGTACCGGGCCTTGCCTCTCTGGTCTGTCTACTGGTGTGTTAGGGTTCTCTCTCTCTCTCTTTCTGTCTCTGTCTCTCTCTCTCTCGGTGCCATGCAGCTTCACTCCATGGCGAGCTCTGAGCAGAGAGAGATAGAGAGAGAGAGAGAGAGAGAGAGAGAGAGAGAGAGAGACGCTCATTATGCGGTTTAGAGGAGAGAGCAGGGCAGGCACTGGGAACATCCCACACACTTCCACACCAGGCGGCATAGTGTTGCACGAGGCTGTCAATGACAGCAGTCAAGCGGGTGTGTGCCTTGCCCTCCGGCTCTGTGAATAAGTGCCAGTGTGCCGGCTGGCTCACAGATCCCTGCTCCCTGTCGTGTGTGTGTGCGGCTCCAGGTGGCAGCTAGTACTCTGCTTGGGGCATAGGGGGAAGGCTTTACCAGGCTTTACAAGCTGTGTGTTGTGTGGTGGGACTGGGTACTGTGACAGCAAACATTCCAAACTTTCAGCCTGGCCTCAGAGCCATACGAAACATACTTTATGTATTTCCGAGCACCTCCAAGATGGATGATGCACTCTTAGAAACAAGGTGCTATCTAGAACCTGAAACGGTTATTCAGATGTCCCCATTAGAGAACCCTTTGAAGAACCCTTTTTGGTTCCAGGTCGAACCCTTTTCACAGAGGGTCTCTACATGGAACCCAAGTGAGTTCTACCTGGAACAAAAAAGGGTCTCCTATAGGGACAGCCGAAGAACCCTTTTGCAACCATTTCTAAGAGTGTACCTATTAATTGTCTAGTTACTTTAGACAGAAACTAAAGTAGGGAGGTTGGTCGTGGAGGATGGGTGGGGGTAATCCGCGACAGTCTAACAATTCAAAGCGGTTGCGTCTTCAAGTCGCGTCGGGGAAAACTGTAGCATTTTAGCCAACCCTTCCCCTAAACTGTATTCTAATCTTAACTCAATTCACCTAACATTTGTTGTTTTAGTTCTCCTAACCTTTTACATAAATTATCCTAACCTTGGTCATTGGTTTACCTAACAGCCAATGTAACAGCCAATGTAAATTCTCCCCATAATTATCCTTTGTTGTTAGCTGAGATAAGCAACCTGGTCTCAGAAAAAGACGTATAATAATATCAGCCTCAAAGATGTATGGTAAATGATGTCATCCAATTCGTATGCTATTATTTGGCCAGGTAAGACGTATGATACTATACATCCTATACTTCGAGAAAAACTATTCAGTTCAAAATGTAACCTAATATACAGTATCATACTAAATGGTGCATTACAGATATATGTATAGAATAATACGAATTGCCCTGAGACCACAGTGAAACGTTCGATATCTCTGTAAAATGAATCAATAAAGATTGTTTGGTTTTGTTCCTCCGGGAGGATGGATGGATGTACTGTACGGATGGATCCACAGATTGGGAAGGAAGACAGATGTAACTGACAACCAGTGTGTGTCAGCGAGATGGGGTGAGTTGCCTCTATCGTACCTCACGTCCTTGTCCAGAACTCTCACAGAGCTTTTAGCACTTCGGCTTATATGAACAATGTTGGTCTGGGTTAAGTGATGAAAGAGTTATATACAGGGCCTTCAAAAAGTATTCACACTCCTTTACTTTTTCCACATTTTGTTACAACTGAATTTACTATTTATTAACTTGAAATGTTGTGTCACTGATCAACACACAATACCCCATAACGTGAACTTGGAATTTTGTTTGTAGCACATTTTAGAAATGAATAAAACATTTATAGCTGAAACTTCTTGACTCAATAAGTATTCAACCCCTTTATTATGGCAAGCGTAAATAAGTTCAGGAGTAAAAATGTGTTTCACAAATTGCTTAATAAGTTACATCGACTCATTTGGTCTGTTCAATAATAGTGGTTAACATGATTTTTGAATTACTATTCCATCTCTGTACCCCAGAAATAGACTTACTTATCTGTAAGTTCCCTCAATCGAGTAGTGAATTTCAACCACAGATCCAACTATAAAGACCAGGAAGGTTTTTAAATGCCTTGCAAAGAAGGGCACCAATTGGTAGATGAGGGATAAAAGATGAGGGACTAGGATAGACAGACCCATTCTGTCTTGTGAGACTGGGATAGACAGACCCATTCTGTCTTGTGAGACTAGGAATGATAGAAGAAGCTGAATATCCCTTTGAGCATGGTGGATATTAATTACACTTTGGATGGTGTATCAATACACCCAGTCACTAAAAAAGATACAGGCCTCATTCCTAACTTGCCGGACAGGAAGAAAACTGCTCAGGGATTTCACCATGAGGCCAATGATGATTTTAAAACAGTTACAGAGTAAAGGCTAGGCATCCCGCTAGCGGGACAGCTTCTGGTGGAATTGGAGGGCGTGCAATTCAAATAAATAATCATACAAATTATGGATATTGTCACGTTCTGACCTTTATTTCCTTTGTTTTGTATTTAGTTAGTATGGTCAGGGCGTGAGTTGGGTGGGCAGTCTATGTTTGTTTTTCTATGTGTTGGGGTATTTCTATGTTTCGGCCTAGTATGGTTCTCAATCAGAGGCAGGTGTCATTAGTTGTCTCTGATTGAGAATCATACTTAGGTAGCCTGGGCTTCACTGTGTGTTTGTGGGTGATTGTTCCTGTCTCTGTGTTTTGCACCAGATAGGGCTGTTTAGGGTTTCACACGTTTCTTGTTTTTGTAATCAGTTGTTCATGTGTACGTTTACGTATTAAAAGAACCATGGACACTTACCACGCCGCATATTGGTCCTCTGATCCTTTTCGCCTCTCCTCTTCGGAACAAGAGGAGGAAATCCTTGACAGAATCACCCACCCAAATCGGACCAAGCGGCGTGGTAAACAGCAGCGACGACAGCAGCAGCAGCAGCAACAACAGCGGCCAGCATCACAGGACTACACAACTTGGGAGGAGATAGACAGGTGGGCGGTCGACCCAGGGAGAGTGCCGGAGCCCGCCTGGGATTCAATGGAGCAGTGCAAGGAGGGTTACAGGAGGATGAGGTTGGCGAAGCCAGCACGGCAGTGCGACAGGTACGAGAGGCAGCCCCCCCCAAAAAAATTGGGGGGGCAGACGAGGTGTGGTACTAAGCCAGGTAGCAGACCTGAGCTCACTCCTCGTGCTTATGATAAGCAGCGCATTACTGGTCAGGCACCGTGTTATGCGGTTAAGCGCACGGTGTCGCCAGTGCGTGCCCATAGCCCGGTGCGCTATAGGGCAGCCCCCCCGAAAGTGCCATGCGAGTGTGGGCATTGAGCCAGGGCATATGGTGCCTGCTCAGCGGGTCTGGTCGCCGGTACGCAGTTTTGGTCCAGGTTATCCTGCGCCGGCTCTGCGTGCTGTGTCTCCGGGGCGCTGGGAGGGTGCAGTGCGTCCTCTGCCTGCGCTCCGCTCGTGTCGGGCAAATGTGGGAGTGGAGCCTAAGGGAGAGGTGCGTGTAGTAAGCACTAGATCTCCCGTGCTTACCCACAGCCCGGTTCAACCTGTGCCTGCACTCTGGAGGGTCAGGGCTAGAGTAGTTGTCCAGCCTGGGGAAGTGGTGCCAAGGTTGCGCACCAGAGCTCCAGTGCTCCCCCACAGCCCGGTCCTTCAGGTGCCTCCTAACACCAAGCCTCCTGAAGGTCTCCCCAGCCTGGTGGTTCCTGTGGCAGCCCCACGCACCAGGCTGTCTCTCTGTCTCCTCCCTGCAGGTGGTCCCACCTGTCCGGCGCTGCTGCCGGAGTCTCCCGCCTGTCCGGCGCCACTGCCGGAGTCTCCCGCCTGTCCGGCGCCGCTGCCGGAGTCTCCCGCCTGTCCGGCGCCGCTGCCGGAGTCTCCCGCCTGTCCGGCGCCGCTGCCGGAGTCTCCCGCCTGTCCGGCGCCGCTGCCGGAGTCTCCCGCCTGTCCGGCGCCGCTGCCGGAGTCTCCCGCCTGTCTGGCGCCGCTGCCGGAGCCTCCCGCCTGTCCGGCGCCGGAGTCTGAGGCGCCAGAGCCCCTCAGCCCAGAGGCGCCAGAGCCCCTCAGCCCGGAGGCGCCAGAGCCCCTCAGCCCGGAGGCGCCAGAGCCCCTCAGCCCGGAGGCGCCAGAGCCCCTCAGCCCGGAGGCGCCAGAGCCCCTCAGCCCGGAGGCGCCAGAGCCCCTCAGCCCGGAGGCGCCAGAGCCCCTCAGCCCAGAGGCGCCAGAGCCCCTCAGCCCAGAGCTTCTGCCCCTCTGCCCAGAGCTTCTGCCCCTCTGCCCAGAGCTTCTGCCCCTCTGTCCAGAGCTTCCGCCCCTCTGTCCCGAGCTGCCCCTCTGTCCAGTGGGGTCATTGAGAGGGGTGGCCATAGTTAGAAAGCCACAGAGGCGGACAATAAGGCGGACAAAGACAATGGTTAAGTGGGGTCCGCGTCCCGCGCCAGAGCCGCCACCTCGACAGACGCCCACCCAGACCCTCCCCTATAGGTCAAGGTTTTGCAGCCGGAGTCCGCACCTTTGGGGGGGTGGTACTGTCACGTTCTGACCTTTATTTCCTTTGTTTTGTATTTATTTAGTATGGTCAGGGCGTGAGTTGGTTGGGCAGTCTATGTTTGTTTTTCTATGTTTTGGGTTATTTCTATGTTTCGGCCTAGTATGGTTCTCAATCAGAGGCAGGTGTCATTAGTTGTCTCTGATTGAGAATCATACTTAGGTAGCCTGGGTTTCACTGTGTGTTTGTGGGTGATTGTTCCTGTCTCTGTGTTTTGCACCAGATAGGGCTGTTTAGGGTTTCACACGTTTCTTGTTTTTGTAATCAGTTGTTCATGTGTACGTTTACGTATTAAAAGAACCATGGACACTTACCACGCCGCATATTGGTCCTCTGATCCTTTTCGCCTCTCCTCTTCGGAAGAAGAGGAGGAAATCCTTGACAGATATTAAACATTTAGGTACATACAAGGGTCTTATCGGTTAAAAGCTTAAATTCTTGTTAATCTAACTGCATAGTCCGATTTACAGTAGGCTTTACAGTAAAAGCATGACATGCGACTGTTTGAGGACGGCACCCCACATCAAAATATTTTTCCACCGGCACAGGTTTCATAAATTCACAAATAGCGATTAAATATTCACTTACTTTTTGAAAATCTTCCACTGATTTGTCATCCAAAGGGTCCCAGCCACAAGATGTAGTGTCATTTTGTTAGATAAAATCCTTCTTTATTCCCAATTTGGCCCTCAAACCATCATGGTCACCTAATAATCCCCAGTTTACAATTGGCTCATTAATCCCCCTCCTCTCCCCTGTAACTATTCCCCAGGTCGTTGCTGCAAATGAGAACATGTTCTCAGTCAACTTACCTGGTAAAATAACGGATAAATAAAATAAAAAAATTGAAAATAACCCCAAAAGTCATTTTAGCTGTCGCCATCGATTTGAAAAATCCACTCGTTCAAGAAAGGAATCCAAAATGCTACTGCTAAACTTTGTTAAAACAAGTCAAAATATGTTTCTATTTAATCCTCAGATACCCTAAAATTTAAATAAACTATAATATTTCATACAGAAATAAGTATGTTCAATAGGAAAACGATATTAGCAGGTATGTTTCCTCTTCGTCGCGTGCGCATACACGAATTTCCAAGTCTGTGTCCCTGTGTCAAAACTCATTATTATTCCTCATTTTGGAAGAAACAAGCCTGAAACCTTGAAGAAAGACTACTGACACCCAGTGGAAGCCATAGGAATTGCATACTGGGAGCTAGATTACATTTTTTTCCCCCATACGTTCCATTGGAAGAGCATGTGCTCTCAAAACAAATAATTCTGGTTGGTTTTTCTTTAGATTTTCTCCTACCATATCTATTGTGTTATAGTCTCCTACATTATTATAACATTTCTACAAACTTCAGAGTGTTTACTTTCCAATGGTACCAATTATATGCATATCCTGGCTTCAGGGCCTGAGCAACAGGCAGTTTACTTTGGGAATGTTAGTCAGGTGGAAATGGGTTTTTAAGTAATACTGAAAAAAAGTGTCAAAGAAATGAACTTTCTCTTACAAAGAGTTATGTTTGGGGCAAATCCTACACAACACATTGAGTACCACTCTTCATATTTTGAAGCATTGTGGTGGCTGGATCATGTTATGGGTATGCTTGTCATTGGCAAGAACTAGGATGTTTTTGGGGATAAAAATAAATGTAAAACAGCTATAAACACAGGCAAAATCCTAGAGGAAAATGTGGTTCAGTCTGCTTTCCAACAGACACTGGGAGACGAATTCACGTTTCAGCAGGACAATAACCTAAAACACAAATCCAAATCTACACTGGAGTTGCTTACCAAGAGTGGCCTAGTTACAGTTTTGACCTAAATCGTCTTGAAAATCCATAGCAGGACTTGAAAATGGCTGTCTAACAATGACCAACAATAAACTTGACAGAGCATGAAGAAATGTTAAAATAATAATGTCAGGATAAGTCGTAATTGGGTGAGGTTGTAACTGATCATGTCAGGATGAGTCTTGACTGGGTGAGGATGTAACTGATAATGTCAGGCTGAGTTGTGATTGGGTGAGATTGTAACTGATCATGTCAGGCTGAGTCTTGACTGGGTGAGGTTATAACTGATCATGTCAGGCTGAGTCTTAATTGGGTGAGGTTGTAACTGATCATGTCAGGCGGAGTCTTGACTGGGTGAGGATGTAACTGATAATGTCAGGCTGAGTTGTGATTGGGTGAGGATGTAACTGATCATGTCAGGCTGAGTTGTGACTGGGTGAGGATGTAACTGATAATGTCAGGCTGAGTTGTGACTGGGTGAGGATGTAACTGATAATGTCAGGCTGAGTTGTGACTGGGTGAGGATGTAACTGACAACCAGTGTGGTTCAGCTGGGGAGGAGCCTCTTTCTGTCCTGTGTCAGGCCCTTGTCTAACAACACACAGACCCTCATGAAGTCCCACTCCTTAAGTGCTGCAGTATATCAACAATAAAGTGTTGCAGGATCAACATTATACGACATTCAAGATTTTGTGTTCAAGTACTGTATCTGTATTTTGGCAGAATATGTCAGAAGCGACAGATCTGTGATTTTTTTCATTATTAAAACTTCTACAGACATGCAGAGAGATAAACACTTACCAACCAATACATGCAGAGAGATAAACACTTACCAACCAATGTATGCAGAGAGCTAAACACTTACCAACCAATACATGCAGGGAGATAAATACTTACAAACCAATGCATGCAGTGCAGTGAGATAAATACTTACAAACCAATGCATGCATGCAGAGAGATAAACACTTACCAACCAATGCATGCAGGGAGATAGACACTTACCAATCAATGTATACAGAGCACACACACAGACCTAAAGTACAAACACTAGTGAAAAGATTAGGATTACTTACACAAAAACCTGCTGCTTGCACAACATGCAGCCAGACATATACACACATGCATACAAATAAACCCATATACCCTCACATAGGAATATGTCTACCCATATACCCTCACATAGGGACATGTCTTCCCAAATACCCTCACATAGGGACATGTCTACCATTAAGGGATTGATAGAGTAGCCAACGGCTTCAGACATTTCAGTGGTCTGTTCAAGGTCTATTTGAAATCTCCCTCGACATCCCTACACAGACTCTCAGCCTAGCAACCTGTTTTAGCATGCTCCTCTCTGTCAGAGTCTGTTATTCCCGCTCTCTCCCAGTCTACCTCCTCCCTCTTTCAGTTTCCCTTCTTACCCTATTCCCCACTTCCCTCCCTCTTTTTCTCCTCATCCCCACAGCATGTTTCTCTGTCGGTTTCTCCCTTCCTCCTCCCAAACTATTTTCTATCTCTCTTCATCTTGCTCTCTCCTCTTTCCCCCTCCTTCCCCTTTCTCCCTCTCTATGCCTCCCTCCTCTTCTCTCTCCATCTTACCCCTGTCCGTCTCTCCCTTACCTGTTCTTCCCCCTATCCCTCCCTCCCTCTCCCCCTATCCCTCCCTCCCTCTCCCCCTATCCCTCCCTCCCTCCCTCTCCCCCTATTCCTCCCTATCTTAAGCAGTGTCCTGGCTCCTTCTTATCTCCAGTCTCCATGTAGTGACGCCAACCATGACCAAACACACCATGACCAAACACAGAGACTGCAGTCTTCTCTCTCTTTGTCTTTCTCTCACTCTCTTTATCTCCCCCTTCTCTCTATTGATCTCTCTCTCTCTTTCACTCTCTCCTTCTCTCTCTCCTTTCCTCTCCCTTCATCTCTCGCTCTCTCTTTTTCTCTCTGTTTCTCCTTCTCTTTCTCTACCTCTCTCTCTCTTTTCCTCTCCCTTCATCTCTCTTTCTCTTTCTCCCGCTGTCTCTGTCTCACAGTCAGTCTAAAGAAATCAAAACTAATGCCCTCAACTAGTCTTTGAATTGAATGAATGGTTGGTACCCTTCCCACCGTACCTGTTTCCGGAGTTGGATATCTAAAAATGTAGGATCTTAATTTGACTTATTATTATCACAGCAAAAGAATCCTGCAGAACATAATGTGGCTTCTGGCAAAGGGTGCCAACACATTGATGCAGCATTGAAGGTTTCCAAGAACACAGTGGCCTCCATCATTCTTAACATAATGTTGCTTGATCGGTGGTGAAGCTATTAGCTGGCCAAAAGTCGGCTACATATATATATATATATATATAATATATACAAAATGCATTTTATTTCCCTCATCAATCTAAACATAATAATCACAAAGCAAAAACTGTTTTGTAAAACATTTTTGCAAATGTATAAAAAATGTCAAATAGAAATACCTTATTTACGTAAGTTTCCAGACTCTTTGCTATGAGACTCGAAATTGACCTCAGGTGCATCATATTTCCACTGATCATCCTTGAGATGATACTAAAACTTGATAGGAGTCCACCTGCAGTAAATTCAACTGATTAGACATGATTTGGAAAGGCAACAACCTGTCAATGTGAGGTGAGGTTAAAGGAATTGTCCGTAAAGCTCAGAGACAGGATTGTGTCGAGGCACAGATCTGGGTAAGGGTACCAAAATATTTCTGCAGCACTGAAGGTTCCCAAGAGCACAGTGGCCTCCATCATTCTTAAATGGAAGAAGTTTGGAACCAACAAGACTCTTCCTAGAGCTGGCCGCCTGGCCAAACTGAACAATCGGGGGAAAAGGGTCTTGGTCAGGGTAGTGACCAAGAACCTGATGGTCACTGCAGAGTTCCTCTGTGGAGATATGAGAACCTTCCAGAAGGACAACCATCTCTGCAGCACTCCACAAATCAGGCCTTATGGTAGAGTGGCCAGACGGAAGCCACTCTTCGGTAAAAGACACATGACAGACCGCTTGGAGTTTGCCAAAAGGCACCTAAAGACTCTCAGACCATATGAAACAAGAATTTCTGGTCTGAACTCTTTGGCCTGAATGCCAAGTGTCACGTCTAGAGGAAACCTGGCACAATCTCTATGGTGAAGCATGGTGGTGGCAGCATCATGCTGTGGGGATGTTTTTCAGCAGCAGGGGCTGGGAGACTAGTCAGGATTGAGGGAAAGATTAACGGAGCAAAGTACAGAGAGATCCTTGATGAAAACCTGCTCCAGAGTGCTGAGGACCTCAGAATGGGACAAAGGTTCACCTTCCAACAGGACAACGACCCTAAGCACACAGCCAAGACAACACAGGAGTGGCTTCATGACAAGTCTCAGAATGACCTTGAGTGGCCCAGCCAGAGCCCGGACTTGTACCCGATCAAACATCTCTGGATAGACCTGAAAATAGCTGTGCAGCGACGTTCCCCATCCAACCTGACAGAGCTTGAAAGGATCTGCAGAGAAGAATGGGAGAAACTCCCCAAATATAGGTGTGCCAAGCTTGTAGCGTCATACCCAAGAAGATTTGAGACTGTAACTGCTACCAAAGGTGCTTCAACAAATTAGGGTCTGAATACTTATGTAATTGTGTGATTTTATTTATAATTTTTTTTCAAACATTTCTAAAAACCTGTTTTTTCCTTTGTCATTTCGGAGTACCATGAACCACTGAATGACTTATGAATACGATATTTCATAGATAGCTTATCCGCCCTTGATTCATCAGAATTTAACTATATCCCCATTACTGGGAAAAATGTATGGAAAGAGGCAAAACAGACTCCCCAGTTGAAAAGAAACCCTATCACCACCACCCATTGTAGGCTGTGGAACACATAGGAAGAATTATTGACAAGGATCCGTCTCCATCGAGCCAATAAAATATATTATGTGAGAATCACGTTTCTAGATGAATGGTGAAACATCGCAATCTGGTGCTACAGAACCTGCTATCTGCAGTGGGGAGACACAGCAAATAAATGTCTGACTTCAGCGCCTGTCAGCAGCCAAGCCGATACCTTTTGAGTCTGTATCAAAACATAATTATGACACCCATGCATACATTATTGCTACCAGGCTTTCTATCATACCCAAACAACGTGAGCCCCGGGAATATAAATAACAAACACACATTTTTATCTATCTGTACTGGAAGTAATTAATTATTGAATCCAGGTGGAGACAGACTGGAGAATTCTCCTCTGGGTTTACACTGCCATCTAGAGGTGGACTGAGGTGTGTGTGTGTGTGTGTGTGTGTGTGTGTGTGTGTGTGTGTGTGTGTGTGTGTGTGTGTGTGTGTGTGTGTGTGTGTGTGTGTGTGTGTGTGTGTGTGTGTGTGTGTGTGAGAGAGTGTGTGTGTGTGAATGTGAGAGTGTGTGTGTGTGTGCATGTGTGTGTGTGTGTGTGTGAGAGAGTGTGTGTGTGTGTGTGAGTGAGTGAGTGAGTGTGTGTATGTGTGTGTGTGTGTGTGTGAGTGAGTGAGTGTGTGTGTGTGTATGTGTGTGTGTGTGTGCGTGCGTGCATGCATGCGCATCCGTGTGTATACTTGCCTGCGTCCATGTCTGAATGGAATAAATATCAGGAGCAGTGAAATATCAGTACCCAAGGATGCTGGCCCATCCTGATTTGGTGGCTGGATGTTGTTCCTTCCAGGGGAATGTAGCCTGGACGATTGTTCCCGGTGCCATGGTGTGTCGGTCGGGGCCCAGGCTGCCTGGCCATCCCAGCGGTGCTCTGGTGGAGTGGAGTGTGCCCAGGGCTGCTACGGGCCCCTGCGTCTGGCAGCTGCATCGCCCTCCAGATGGTCCCTGGAATTATGAGTAGGTACAGTGAGTAGACACACACATACACACATAGAGAGAGAAAAACACACACACACACACACTCACAGCAGCCTTCCAGCTCACTGCCCCTGTCAAGGCAAGAAGCCATGCATGAAGTTTTATCAGCTTGTCAACACCAGCAGAGTGATTATCCCTCGGCGGTGGAGAGGCACTGCAGATAGATTTTTCTCATTTTTGGTATCTGGTAACAGCTCAACAGTTTCCGGCCTCCCCTGGCGTGCTGATGTCTCTCTCCTGTCTGTGGTGTGGTCCTCCCTGTCCCTGACACCTTTAAGACTACCTCGCTCCCTCTCTCCCCTGACATTTTGTCACCAGGCACAATGATTCTTTCTGTATTGTTAACTACTCCCCTTCCCACTCACACCATCACTGCCACCTTCCTCTCTCTGCAGATGCTTTGAGTCAAGGTACAAGGAGTTTTTCTGTTTTTGTTAACAACAGGCATGCTCTCCCTGGTATACATGCACAAGTGCGCATGCACCCACACACTCAGCCCCACACATACAACCATCTCCCCTTGGCACCAGCTGTTCCAACCTGTTGTTGTGGCCAGACTAATGGTTGTTGGTGTTTAATGCTGGCAAGGCTTGAGATGTCACAGGCTGAGCACCTTCCCAGATAGCAGGAACCGGCAGCCATTTTAACTTCCGTCCCCCCCTACATGCTTCTCCAGTCTGCATTTAGTTGTTGGTTGGGTGTGTTTGAGTTTGAGAAAACAGGTATAAGATTGCAGGAATGAGTTAAAAAGTCACTGATGCTGGTGCTTTGGCCACTCTCCTCTATGAACCTCTCCTCTCCTGTAGCTGAGACTCATAGAGAACGGCCGCTGCACCACACAGCACAGCACCACACAGCACAGCACCGACAGGAAAGGAAACTTTTAATTGGCTACACGAAGCACAGCTGTGTTTTGTTGTTCTCTAGAAAAAAAAGGAAAATCTATTTGCCAGAAGTGCAGACTGCAGTAATACTGAGGCAACACCTGAAACTAATACCAAACAGAAACATGTGTCCCAAATGGTTCCCTATACCCTTATAGTGAACTACTTGGTCCTGGTCAAAAGTCGTTCCCTGTATAGGGAACAGGGTGCCGTTTGGAACTAAACCTATGGATTTACTGAAGCACATTCATATCGGAGCTATCAATCAGATTTTATCTGAAGCACAGGGGACCGTTTATCTGTAAACCAAGGGAGGAGTAGAATCCCTCCTTCCTCTAAATAGTATCAGCATCATCGTCTGTTCTGAGATGGAACATCATAAATATGCTTATTCATTCATTGTGACTCTGGTGTTGCAGAGGGTGGAATGTTTTACAGATTCCTGTTCCAATCAGTCAACTGTGGATAAGTCTCAAATGGCAACCTATTCCCTATAAAGTGCACTACTTTTGACCAGGCCCCATAGGGTTACGTTCAAAGGTAGTGCACTATATAAGGGGTAGGGTAGGGTGCCATTTGCACCATTTTACTAATCATTATTCAGATGGGATTTGTTTTATTCACCCTCCCTCTGAGCTTTACTGTATAAACGGTTTACAGGGGGGTGCTGTGAGGCTTTTTGTTATTTTGTATTATGTATGCTGCCCCCTGGACAGTACTTGAACAGTCCCAGAGTCCCCCACAATAGGCTTATGACTGCAGACGGAGGAAGTGCTATTTTATTTTTCCTTTCCTTTTTCTCTGGCTCTCTGGGATTCACTTCACGGTCATAAAGAAAATGAAATCCACCTGAATGGGGCCTTTTGGGTAATTTGCATGCCAGTAGTGCTTTGAAATGGAATGAGATATGACACGACAATTTAATTACGGCTTCAGGAGGGCTTCACAATTGTCTTCCCTTATAGAATAAATATTGAATAAAGGATTCTCTCTTGCTTTCCTTCTCTCTGCCTATGTTCCTTCTCTCTCTCTGCCTCAATTCCTTCTCTCTCTCTGCCTCAATTCCTTCTCTCTCTCTGCCTCAATTCCTTCTCTCTCTCTGCCTCAATTCCTTCTCTCTCTCTGCCTCAATTCCTTCTCTCTTTCTGCCTCAATTCCTTCTCTCTTTCTGCCTCAATTCCTTCTCTCTCTCTGCCTCAATTTCTTCTCTCTCTCTGCCTCAATTCCTTCTCTCTTTCTGCCTCAATTCCTTCTCTCTCTCTGCCTCAATTCCTTCTCTCTCTCTGCCTCAATTCCTTCTCTCTCTTTCTGTCTCAATTCCCCCTCTCTCTCTACCTCAATTCCTTATCTCTCTCTCTGCCTCAATTCCTTCTCTCTCTCTGCCTCAATTCCTTCTCTCTCTCTGCCTCAATTCCTTCTCTCTCTGCCTCAATTCCTTCTCTCTCTGCCTCAATTCCTTCTCTCGCTCTGCCTCAATTCCTTCTCTCTCTCTGCCTCAATTAATTCTCTCTCTGCCTCAATTCCTTCTCTCTCTCTCTGCCTCAATTCCTTCTCTCTCTCTCTGCCTCAATTCCTTCTCTCTCTCTGCCTCAATTCCTTCTCTCTCTCTGCCTCAATTCCTTCTCTCTTTCTGCCTCAATTCCTTCTCTCTCTCTCTGCCTCAATTCCTTCTCTCTCTCTGCCTCAATTCCTTCTCTCTCCCTCTGCCTCAATTCCTTCTCTCTCTCTGCCTCAATTCCTTCTCTCTCTCTCTGCCTCAATTCCTTCTCTCTCTCTCTGCCTCAATTCCTTCTCTCTGTCTGCCTCAATTCCTTCTCTCTCTCTCATTTTTTTAATATATATCTCTCAAAAACACACTCTCTCTCGCCCTCGCTCTCAATATTGTCTTTCTCTCTACCCCTCCCTCGAAGCAAGTTTTCTTTCCCTCTCTTTTTTCTCTCTCTCTCCCCTCGTCTCCATCTCTCTCCACTTCACTTCCCAGTCAGTCCCTCCACTCAGTATTCAGTAAACACCAGGTGATGGTGATTGGTGATGCATATCGTGCTGTGGGGGGGCCAGCTCAGAGACCTGCTTTGAGAGGTCCCACATTCATGAGTTTCCACCCAGGTCCTGGCCAAGCTGAATGTGAGGTTACCACAACTCAGTATGCATACCCACGCTCCCCACCATAATGACCTCTGAAAATACACACCATTTCCAAAGCAATAGGCTTTAGAAAATGTAAATGGAGACACTCGGGGCATGGGCACACCTTTACAGCAGAGGGGAGCCAAACCAGTGGGGAGGAGGGCTGACAGTGTACGCGTACGTGTGCACGCATTAATGTGTTTGAGAGACTTCACACACAGCCTCCCTTCATCCGCCAGCAGGCAGTGTGTGGACTCTGACCCCTCCGCTCCTCCGTTACCCCCGAGGGTCCATTGGGTCAGCCTCTTAGAAAACCTCACCTCTCTGAGAGTCTCTGTGAGAGCTTCCCCACTGAGAGGAATAGGCCTGCTTAGGAATTCACTGTCCATGTTTAACCACCACCGCAACTCAGAGAAAATGAAGGAGAAGAAGAAGAGGAAGAAGCATTATCTCAACAAAGTTTAGCATCATTGAGTCAAATGAACATCTGGTCGCCTCCACTCATTGGAGCGTTGACTGAAAGAGTTGTCAACATATTCTTATTCGCTTCTACTCACTTAAACGACTATTCTCAGGACCACACACACTCACGCACACGCACACACACACACACACACACACACACACACACACACACACACACACACACACACACACACACACACACACACACACACACACACACACACACACACACACACACGCACACACTACAGACAGGCCATTAGGGCACATCCTCTTTCAGGGTCCTCAAACTTCCATTTTCTAATGGCTCACTCATGTGAATCATTACAATATAGCCTTAAGAAAGGGTGACAGCGTTTGCCAGCTTGACGCATTGTTAACACCATGTCACAGAGTGAGCGGAGACAGAGTTTCGTCCCAAATGGCGGCCTATTCCCTACAAAGTGCACTACTTTCGACCATGGCATGGGGCAATGGTCAAAAGTAGTGCACTATGTAGGGAATAGGCTGCCATTTGAGATGCAACTAGGACCTGCCAGAGGATTAATCCGCCTCACAACACAGAAGGTCAGGGGCCGTCGACGTCGCGCTGCAATTCTAATCAGATGCCTACCAACGCTGACAGTCAGTACAGGCAGGAAGGAGAAATTAATATTACACAAGTCGTCTATTTTCATTCCTCTTCTCTTTTTTTCTTGTCCAGTGAATGATTCATGTGTCATGAATACATTAACGGTGTAGCATAGCCGAAAGAGGAAGAATGGAAGATTGAAAGAAAGACAGAGAGAGAGAGAGATTAGGTGAAAGATTTGAGGCGATTAGGCAGCGAGTCCACGGGGATCTTGCAAACAAGCTCGTTCGACAACAGCAATCTCTGATTCCATATTTCTATCAATTTTCAAAGGCTTCTGTTGAGATACTGTGTTTGGATCAGTTTCCATCTCAGTGAGTGTGTGTGTGTGTGTGTGTGTGTGTGTGTGTGTGTGTGTGTGTGTGTGTGTGTGTGTGTGTGTGTGTGTGTGTGTGTGTGTGTGTGTGTGTGTGTGTGTGTGTGAGTGTGTGTGTGTGTGTGTGTGTGCCAATGGTTTACCATAATGAGATGAACACCTCCCAGCACTAACCCTTAGCCATGATTGAAGGCTACAGAAGGGCTGGGAAAAAAGGATGAAAAAGGATGACAGATTTAATTGTTTCAATCTGATTGGACTGCATGGAGATGGTATTGTTGCCAGGCGAATTCCATGCCTTGCATGTTAACATACAGTATATGCAGGCCTACTTCTCTTACAGGGAGGCATGGGTCCTTCATAGCAGTAGCAGTTTCTGATACACAATGAACATGGTGCTGTGCATTCAATCAAACATGGACTGGTGATGCCAATAGCATACAGTAAGCTATATGCCAACCTCTTGGTGATCCATGAGCACTCTAACAGGTAGAATACACTGCAAGACTGTTGACGCTAATAGCATCCAGGACGAACCAGCCTCTCTGACTCTATATTCCCACTACTTAAAGAAAGAAGGTGGCTCTCCGGAGGCGACGGCTGACTTCAGGTCTCATGGTCTGAGAGAAGGTTGCTGACCTAACCGTTTGAGGACACTGTGCTATCGTGCTGTCGTTCATTTCCGCTTCGCCAGCTCCTTATAGAGCGCTAACGATTATGAAAAGGGCAAATAGAATTCTGAGACCTGAAATGACAAAGTAAACCTTTCAATGTGAAAAGAGTTGTAAAAGACGTGGGAAGATGTCTCCTCGGTTATGTAGCTATGACTATACAATTTGACTTATCTTTCGTGGTTTGGCCTCGCCGGTCACTTCCTGTGGAATGGAATGGAAGGGAAAAAAACAACCTTGAATCATTTGAATGTGAATGGAGTTTAGATTCATCTTTTCAGTTATCATTCCCAACAGAGCTGGAAAAATGGGGAGGAAGGGAGTGGGCATTTTCAGTCCATAAACTGGAGCAAATTAAAACCTCCAGGCAGAATAGAGACATACTCAACCTTGATAAATATTTCATTTTCCCATTCAGCGGTAGCCCACTGTACAGCTGGACTTGATTCATGGTGTAAAAAATCTACCCTTAAGTGGAACACAGAGATGTAGTCCAGAATAAGTACTGTACATATGTAGGATATTCATTTGAGCCAGTTTTCGACAGCAGGAATATAATCCTGCAGTAACAGGAAATGTGAATTATTATGTGGATTATAATTCATGGACATTTGTGTAGGGGTAGTGTCACCAAAGGACCAAGCAGCGTGGTAACGGGCAGCCGCAGCGATCTCCAGACTCCTGGACATGGGAGGAGATCCTGGATGGCACGGGACCCTGGGTACAGCCGGGAGAGTATCGCCGCCCCAAGGCAGAGCTGGAGGCAGCGAAAGCCGAGAGGCGGTGGTATGAGGAGGCAGCACGGCAGCGCGGTTGGAAGCCCGAGAGGCAGCCCCAAAAATGTATTGGGGGGGCACATGGGGAGTGTGGCTAAGTCAGGTAGGAGAACTGAGCCAACTCCCTGTGCTTACCGTGGAGAGAGGGGCACGTGTTATGCCGTGAGGCGCACGGTGTCCCCGGTGCACAGGCATAGCCCGGTGCGGTACATACCAGCTCCTCGTATCGGCCGGGCTAGAGTGGGCATCGAGCCAGGTGCCATGAAGCCGGCTCAGCGCATCTGGTCTCCAGTGCGTCTCCTCGGGCCGGGGTACATGGCACCAGCCTTACGCATGGTGTCCCCGGTTCGCCAGCACAGCCCAGTGCAGGCTATTCCACCTCGCCGCACTGGCCTGGCTACGGGGACACCGTGCGTGTCCCCATATCGGCAAGACAGAACAGCAATCTCTGGTCAGACATGGGGCGGGGGCCTATGAATTTATGTAAAAAAACAGCTTGTGCACGATATCTAAGGAAGTCTCAAGGTTTTGCTGAGGTAGAGTATCTCATGATAAGCTGCTAAAATTAAATCAGTTTTACCGAATTTCTATCAGCATGTTAAATGAGTAAACCATCTTTACTCCACAAACAGGGACGTGTACAAAGCTCTGCCTCGCTCTCCATTTGGCAAATCTGACCATAGCGCTATCCTCCTGATTTCTGCTTAAAAGCTAAAATTTAAGCAGGAAGCACCAGTGATTCGGTCTCCTTCACTGCAGCTGACGTGAGGAAAACATTTAAACGTGTTAACCCTCGCAAGGCTGCAGGCCCAGACGGCATCCCCAGCCGCGCCCTCAGAGCATGCGCAGACCAGCTGGCTGGTGTGTTTACGGACATATTCAATCAATCCCTATCCCAGTCTGCTGTTCCCACATGCTTCAAGAGGGCCACCATTGTTCCTGTTCCCAAGAAAGCTAAGGTAACTGAGCTAAACGACTACCGCCCCGTAGCACTCACTTCCATCATCATGAAGTGCTTTGAGAGACTAGTCAAGGACCATATCACCTCCACCCTACCTGACACCCTAGACCCACTCCAATTTGCTTACAGCCCAAATAGGTCCACAGACGATGCAATCTCAACCACACTGCACACTGCCCTAACCCATCTGGACAAGAGGAATACCTATGTGAGAATGCTGTTCATCGACTACAGCTCGACATTTAACACCATAGTACCCTCCAAGCTCGTCATCAAGCTCGAGACCCTGGGTCTCGACCCCCCCCCCCCCTGTGCAACTGGATACTGGACTTCCTGACGGGCCGCCCCCAGGTGGTGAGGGTAGGCAACAACATCTCCACCCCGCTGATCCTCAACACTGGGGCCCCACAAGGGTGCGTTCTGAGCCCTCTCCTGTACTCCCTGTTCACCCACGACAGCGTGGCCACGCACGCCTCCAACTCAATCATCAAGTTTGCGGACGACACAACAGTGGTAGGCTTGATTACCAACAACGACGAGACGGCCTACAAGGAGGAGGTGAGGGCCCTTGGAGTGTGGTGTCAGGAAAATAACCTCACACTCAACGTCAACAAAACTAAGGAGATGATTGTGGACTTCAGGAAACAGCAGAGGGAGCACCCCCCTATCCACATCGATGGAACAGTAGTGGAGAGTGTAGTAAGTTTTAAGTTCCTTGGCGTACACATCACAGACAAACTGAATTGGTCCACCCACACAGACAGCATCGTGAAGAAGGCGCAGCAGCGCCTCTTCAACCTCAGGAGGCTGAAGAAATTTGGCTTGTCACCAAAAGCACTCACAAACTTCTACAGATGCACAATCGAGAGCATCCTGGCGGGCTGTATCACCGCCTGGTACAGCAACTGCTCCGCCCACAACCGCAAGGCTCTCCAGAGGGTAGTGAGGTCTGCACAACGCATCACCGGGGGCAAACTACCTGCCCTCTAGGACACCTACACCACCCGATGTCACAGAAAGGCCATAAAGATCATCAAGGACAACAACCACCCGAGCCACTGCCTGTTCACCCCGCTATCATCCAGAAGACGAGGTCAGTACAGGTGCATCAAAGCTGGGACCGAGAAACTGAAAAACAGCTTCTACCTCAAGGCCATCAGACTGTTAAACAGCCACCACTAACATTGAGTGGCTGCTGCCAACACACTGACTCAACTCCAGACACTTTAATAATGGGAATTGATGGGAAATGATGTAAAATATATCACTAGCCACTTTAAACAATGCTACCTAATATAATGTTTACATACCCTACATCATTCATCTCATATGTATACGTATATACTGTACTCTATATCATCTACTGCATCTTTATGTAATACATGTATCACTAGCCACTTTAACTATGCCACTTTGTTTACATACTCATCTCATATGTATATACTGTACTCGATACCATCTACTGTATCTTGCCTATGCCGCTCTGTACCATCACTCATTCATATATCTTTATGTACATATTCTTTATCCCCTTACACTTGTGTCTATAAGGTAGTAGTTTTGGAATTGTTAGCTAGATTACTTGTTGCTTATTACTGCATTGTCGGAACTAGAAGCACAACCATTTCGCTACACTCGCATTAACATCTGCTAACCATGTGTATGTGACAAATACATTTGATTTGATTTTAAAAAGTGGTCAGATGAAGCAGATGATAGACTACAGGACTGTTTTGCTAGCACAGACTGGAATATGTTCCAGGATTCTTCCGATGACATTGAGGAGTACATCACATTAGTCACTGGCTTTATCAATAAGTACGTCGTCCCCACTGTGACTGTACGTACATACCCCAACAAGAAGTCATGTATTACAGGCAACATTCGCACTGAGCTAAAGAGTAGAGCTGCACTTTCAAGGAGCGGGACTCTAACCCGGAAGCTTATAAGAAATCCTGCTATGCCCTGCGACGAACCATCAAACAGGCAAAGCATCAATACAGGACCAAGATCGAATCATACTACACCGGCTCCGATGCACGTTCGATGTGGCAGGGCAAGCAAACCATTACAGACTACGAAGGGAAGCACAGCCGAGAACTGCCCAGTGACACAAGCCTACCAGACGAGCTAAATAACTTCAATGCTCGCTTCGAGGCAAGTAACACTGAAACATGCAGGAGAGCATTATCTGTTCCGGATGAGGTCAACATTCACAAGGCCACTGGGCCAGACGGATTACCAGTACGTGTACTCCTCTCTCTGTCTGAGTCTGTAATACCAACATGTTTCAAGCAGACCACCATAGTCCCTGTGCCCAAGAACACTAAGGTAACCTGCCTAAATGACTAATGACCCATAGCACTCATGTATGGAGCCATGAAATACTTTGAAAGGTCATGGCTCACATCAAGACCATTATCCCAGAAACCCTAGACCCACTCCAATTTGCATACCACACTAACACATCCACAGATGATGCAATCTCTATTGCACTCCACACTGCTCTTTCCCACCTGGACAAAAGGAACACCTATGTGAGAATGCTATTCATTGACTACAACCCTGGGAATAAACACCTCCCTCTGCAACTGGATCCTAGAACTTCCTGACGGGCCGCCCCCAGGTGGTAAGGGTGCGTAACAACACATCCGCCATGCTGATCCTCAACACGGGGACCCCTCAGGGGTGCGCGCTCAGTTCCCTCCTGTAATCCCTGTTCACCCACGACTGGATGGCCAGGCACAACTCCAACACCATCATTAAGTTTGCCAATGACACAACAGTGGTAGACCTGATCACCGACAATGATGAGACAGCCATTAGGGAGGTCAGAGACCTGATCATGTGGTGCAAGGACAACAACCTCTCCCTCAATGTAATCAAGACTAAGGATACGATTGTGGACTACAGGAAAAGGAGGACTGAGCACGCCCCCATTCACATCGACAGAGCAGTAGTGGAGCAGTTTGAGAGCTTCAAGTTCCTTGGTGTCCACATCACCAACAAACTAACATGGTCCAAACACACCAAGACAGTTGTGAAAAGCGCACAACATAACCTATTCCCCCTCAGGAGACTGAAAAGATTTGGCATGGGTCCTCAGATGCTCAAAGGCTTTTACAGCTGCACCATACAGGTCATCCTGACGGGTTGCATCAGTGCCTGGTATGGCAACTGCTCGGCCTCCGACCGCAAGGCACTACAGAGGATAGTGTGTACAGCCCAGTACATCACCGGGGTCAAGCTTCCCACCTTCCAGGACCTCTATACCAGGCGGTGTCAGAGGAAGTCCCTAAAAATTGTCAAAGACTCCTGCCACCATAGTCATAGACTGTTCTCTCTGCTACCGCACGGCAAGCGGTACCGGAGCGCCAAGTCTAGGTCTAAGAGCCTTATCAAATGGTTACCCATACTTTTATTTCCCGCTGCTCTTAAATGATTTGTTTTTCTTATCTCATACTTATTTATTACATTTTTCTGGGGGGGGATTTTCTTCAAACTGAATTGTTGGTTAAGGGCTTGTAAGTAAGCATTTCACTGTAAGGTCTACACTTGTTGTATTCGGCACGTGACAAATAAAATTTGATTTGATTTAATTAGATGTCTCATCTCTAAATCTACAGAGGTTTCATTCAGCCAGTCAGATTGGACCGATCAATTGGAAAACACCTTTACCTTTTTACTTGTACTGAACAATGAAGAATTCTCTCTAATGTAATTCACTCTAGGAATTTAAATTAATAGTCAAGAACATTTATAGTTTTCCACTGAGACCATAAAATTACGTTTTCCCAGGTCACCACAAAGCTCGTTTCACAAGGTCATCTGCTTTACCACTCCAGTGCCCCATAACTCAGAAGGCACTGAGAAAATACACTTAGGTTACCAAGTCAAAAAGCTTGTCTGGAACGTAATGAAGCTCACAACATCCTTAAGCCTCCAGTTACCGGGGCCCAGCTTCCAATTTCCCCCTATCTGAGCAGCAGGTGTGTGTGTGTGTGTGTGTGTGTGTGTGTGTGTGTGTGTGTGTGTGTGTGTGTGTGTGTGTGTGTGTGTGTGTGTGTGTGTGTGTGTGTCACCATATTGCCCAAGCAAGAGCAGCCAGCGTCAACTCAGCTGTTACATTTGCCTGCGCTCTCCAAATCCCTCTATAATTCCTGGGTCAAGCAGCTGGAACGGAGAAACAGAACATGTTGGAGTTGTGAGTTAGAGGGGCAAGCAGCTGGAACGGAGCAATAGAACATGTTGGAGTTGTGAGTTAGAGGGGCAAGCAGCTGGAACGGAGAAACAGAACATGTTGGAGTTGTGAGTTAGAGGGGCAAGCAGCTGGAACGGAGAAACAGAACATGTTGGAGTTGTGAGTTAGAGGGGCAAGCAGCTGGAACGGAGAAACAGAACATGTTGGAGTTGTGAGTTAGAGGGGCAAGCAGCTGGAACGGAGAAACAGAACATGTTGGAGTTGTGAGTTAGAGGGGCAAGCAGCTGGAACGGAGCAATAGAACATGTTGGAGTTGTGAGTTAGAGGGGCAAGCAGCTGGAACGGAGAAACAGAACATGTTGGAGTTGTGAGTTAGAGGGGCAAGCAGCTGGAACGGAGAAACAGAACATGTTGGAGTTGTGAGTTAGAGGGGCAAGCAGCTGGAACGGAGAAACAGAACATGTTGGAGTTGTGAGTTAGAGGGGCAAGCAGCTGGAACGGAGAAACAGAACATGTTGGAGTTGTGAGTTAGAGGGGCAAGCAGCTGGAACGGAGAAACAGAACATGTTGGAGTTGTGAGTTAGAGGGGCAAGCAGCTGGAACAGAGCAATAGAACATGTTGGAGTTGTGAGTTAGAGGGGCAAGCAGCTGGAACGGAGAAACAGAACATGTTGGAGTTGTGAGTTAGAGGGTCAAGCAGCTGCTGCAGGTGGTGAAGGTGCTAATGCACCATCAGACCTGGTTTTAAATATTATTTCAACAAGCCCAATCAGGCACAGATAAAGTATTTGATGGATAGTGATTGGTGGATAGTGATGGGGATACTTGCTCAAAGTCTGCTGACAATGTTAGAGAGCATTCATTTAGAAATGTCTCCAAATATCCTATCAGCAAATGAGGTAGAGTATGATGAAGAGTATGCTGTGCTAGTTGTGATTTTAAAAAAGGGCAGGGCAGGCAGTCATGTATGAATCTGTTTAAAAGATCCTGAAGAAAGCTATGGAGATGAATTGTATATATGGTATCATGGTTTTAATGGTAAAGGACTCACAGCTGTTATATTGCATCTACATTCTGAATCCCATTAACACTTTAATGAAGCATGACAGCTGAGATCAAAGTTCGACTGGTTGCCATAGCTACGGCTGGACTGGAGAGAGAGCTGACTTGCAATACTGATGGAAATATTATACCATACATACCCCATCGCTGTACCCCGTCCACCTATTTCGCCATCCAGATAAGATAGCAATTATGGTATGGTAGAATGGTAAACAATAAGCAATTGTTAAGTGGACTGTAATTGCCTGTACAACATGTACAATGCTTAGTGGCTTCTTTCAAAGTGGCTACATACAAAACCTGTCATGTAGTAGGAAAATAAATGACTGATGTAGTAAATCAATGCATAAGATTGAAATGTTCCTGGCTCTCATAAAGTGTCCTGTGGGAGGAGAAAAGCAACCATCCAGCCAAGGTAAGCCAGATGAGACCAGATGAGCCCATCTGCTGAGAGAAATTATATCTCCCATATGACCCTCACTTTCGAGATGCTGCTAACACCGATAGGATTCCACATAGGATGAAACCATCATTTCACACACACACACCCCAAGTCACTTGTGAACCTTGCTCTTCTCCATTGATGCCCGAGTCTTTTCATTCAGGAAACGTGTTTAGGTCATAGCAATACCAGTTTACCAGCAATGTTCTTCTTCAAGACCAATTGAAATCTGAGCTACTACTGGTACCACTGGTACCTATTCACATCTTAGGGATGTGTCATGTAGACCATTTTGTAGACTCATGGTCATAATTTAATTGAAATTCCATTGACAGTATTATAAGAAATACAAATTATGTTCATTGTTCATCTTGACACACCGGATGGTAACAAAGCAACAACACTATCTATACCTATTATGATTCCTACATTTCTTTTGCTTACTATATCTAATTATGTGTAAAACATAATTAATTAATTGCAATTTGTTATAGAATCTCATCAGAGGAGTATGTTTATAGCTTTGGTTTAAATGTAAACATCCCCAAGGTTGGGGTGTTGTCACGATCATTGTCCTCCTCGTCTGAGGAAGGGTAGTTGGAAGGATCGGAGGACCAAAATGCAGTGTGGTATGTGCTCATCGTGAATTTAATGAACAGAGAACAAATTATTAAAAACAATAACGACCGTGACGCTATAATAAGAACTGTGCTGACACAAGCAACTAACATAGACAATCACCCAGAACCCACAATGACAAAACAGGCTACCTAAATATGGTTCCCAATCAGAGACAACGACTAACACCTGCCTCTGATTGAGAACCATATCAGGCCAAACACAGAAACAGACAAACTAGACATACAACATAGAATGCCCACTCAGATCACACCCTGACCAAACAAAACATAGAAACATACAAAGCAAACTATGGTCAGGGCGTGACAGGTGTCTGTTTTTCTGTCTGTCCAGTGCTATTACAGTTGTCAAATAAAATATTACAAAATACATCAACAGACAACAATGTTGTCCAATCCTCCAATCTGAGAGGAGATGTGGCTTGAAGTGAACATCAATAAAAAATAAAAAATAATCAAGGTGAGGAGAAAATATTGTAGAGTAACCTGCTGAATTGGCTTTTTCTTTTGAGAAATACTGTCGGCTAGTTCAAATATTTTGATACCTAGTTTTACATTGGTGTTGCAATCGAAAAGCAACACAATTGTGCTTCTATAGCAGCAGCAATAACATAAAAAGTGCATCTGAAAACACCAAAACATAACGCAGCAAAGCATCCCTAGTAACACTAAGGGTACATCCTAAAATGGTATCCTATTCCCTATACAAGGCACTATTGTTGACTAGGGCTCATAGGGCTCTATTCAAAATTAGTGCACTATTTAGGCATTAGGGTGTGATATGCGACACCTGCTATGATGTATGATCATTGTGTAGGATCCTCTGTAGTGTGGGGGCCTATACTTCAATTACACTCACCTCAGCCCCTCAGCTAAAGCTACAGGACTAATGATAAAGTCTGTTGAAGTAGAAGGCCTTGAAGCTTCCTGCCGCTGACCAAGTGTATAGAGGATCCTACACAATGATCCATACATCATCGCATCTAGGGGGATACAACATATATCTGTAATATCTTTCATATAGTCCAATCTTTGTGAAGTTTGGGGGTATTGTATTAAAGGATAAGAGCATCATCAATCTGTCATTGTCTCTGATCTCCTGGAAGTCCTGGAACTGTTTCCGGCAGTCAATTAATCAAAATAACAGTTATTGCCAAATTACAGACTCAAGTTCAGAGATGGATGGCTTCTGGCTGATGGGAACTGACAGCTCTGAGAGTGATTCATTCTGCTTTACTCCAGTGATTGGCAAGAGAGTAAAACTGGACCCGGGTGGGTGGTATGCTTCATGATTTATTTTCAGCATCCTGATTCTGCAGCACACGAGAAAGGCTAAAGCCCACATACCACCCTCCTTCACACATACACACAACCAGACTTGGGTTCAAATAGTATTTGCATTCTTTCAAATACTTCAGCTGCACATGATTGAGTTTTCCTGTACAGAGCCAGTGTAATTGCCATAACAGTACAAATCCATGGCCCTACACACAGCACACTGCACACTGCAGATTTAACTCTCTCAGAGTGAAAAAAAAACACATGGGAGGGGCCTCAATATCATATTTCCGAGCATGCTTTGTTGCAGGTTGCTTTTTAGAATATTTTGTTTTAACATTCATGTTTCTGCATGAACATTGATTGATTAATCCATCTTAAACTACACAAAGATAAATAATATTAAAAAATCTGAACTAATCCAAACTGTAAATTGTTGGACTTATTTCATTTGTTTTTGAAATGGTGTCGTGGAAATTCAGTACTGAGAGAGACTTGGTCATTTCTTCAAACAATCATCTTTATTTAATATTGATTATTTATTGCGACAATGAAACCGTCTGTAAAGCCTACCCTTTACACACCATGCTCTTCCTTATATACCTCATACCAAGATTAGTGGCGCGGCAGGTAGCCTAGTGGTTAGAGCATTGGGCCAGTAACTGAAAGGTTGCTAGATTGAATCCCCGAGCTGACAAGGTAAAAATGTATTGTTCTGCCCCTGAACAAGGCAATTAACCCAGTGTTCCTAGGCCGTCATTGTAAATAAGAATTTGTTCTTAACTGACTTGCTGTCACGTCCTGACCATTGAAAACCTGTATTTTCTGTGGTAGAGTAGGTCAGGGCGTGACTAGGGTTTTTTTGTTCTAGTTTATATTTTCTATGTGGGGTTCTAGGTTTGATTTTCTATGTTGGTGATTTGTATGATTCCCAATTAGAGGCAGCTGGTTATCGTTGTCTCTAATTGGGATCATACTTAAGTAGCATTTTTTGTCCACCTGTGGGTTATGAGATATTGTTTATGTTTAGTTGCCTGTTAGCACTGAATTGTCATCACAGTTAGTTTATTCTTTATTGTTTTGCTTAAGTTTCACTTTATTCATCAAAATATGTGGAACTCTACGTATGCTGCTTGGTCCGACCATCATTATCCTGTCTTTATTGGCACCTGGTGTTATCTTAACCCCCGACCCTGGCCTAATTTCCCAGATGCCGGAATGTCTAAGAACCATTGAAGCCTTTGTTCTACTTCTCTCTATCCCAGTTACAACCCCACATCCTGTCACTGGAATGCCAGCTATAAGATTTATCACCAAGTCAATCAATTGTCAGCTAGAGCTTTCTCTAGTAAACCATACGCCTAGTTTAGCTGCAGGGTGCTAGAGTGGAGACCATAAAACACAGCATTAGCAGGACAGAAATATCTTACTGTTAAGTAAATAATTGTTAAATATCCAACAAATCAGGTAAATATGTAATTTTTCTATCACATTCCCCTCTCAAGAAGCTAAGCTTCTTCTGGAAAAATGTAAGGGTATAAGCATTACATGATTTTTTTGCCTGACATTTCATCCATGGTAAACAACATTTCTTTGGGTTGCTGAGTTTTAGACCTTTCTGGAACAGAAAATTCAACATAAAAAAGAACTTTGTACACTCAGCAGGAACATGAGCTATACATCTGGGTCCTTATGCTCAGAATTGGGGTCCTCATCAGAGATGTAGTCATGAATAGGTACGGGAAATCATTCAGTTTCCAAATCATAATCAAAACCCAATTAACTATCCAACCAAAATGACATTGCTCAGTGATTCACACTGGTTCTATCACTCAAAATGAAAACCCTCAACTTAACATACATCAATACTGGCAGAATGTACATTTATATTAACCATACAATATATTAATCTCATAATTCTAGTATTTTTTTCAAATATATTTTTTATTTATTTCACCTTTATTTAACCAGGTGGGCTAGTTGAGAACACCTTTATTTAACCAGGTGGGCTAGTTGAGAACACCTTTATTTAACCAGGTAGGCCAGTTGAGAACACCTTTATTTAACCAGGTAGGCTAGTTGAGAACAAGTTCTCATTTGCAACTGCGACCTGGCCAAGATAAAGCATAGCAGTGTGAACAGACAACACAGAGTTACACATGGAGTAAACAATTAACAAGTCAATAACACAGTAGAAAAAAAGGGGGAGTCTATATACAATGTGTGCAAAAGGCATGAAGAGGTAGGCGAATGATTACAATTTTGCAGATTAACACTGGAGTGATAAATGATCAGATGGTCATGTACAGGTAGAGATATTGGTGTGCAAAAGAGCAGAAAAGTAAATAAATAAAAACAGTATGGGGATGAGGTAGGTGAAAATGGGTGGGCTATTTACCAATAGACTATGTACAGCTGCAGCGATCGGTTAGCTGCTCAGATAGCAGATGTTTGAAGTTGGTGAGGGAGATAAAAGTCTCCAACTTCAGCGATTTTTGCAATTAGTTCCAGTCACAGGCAGCAGAGTACTGGAACGAAAGGCGGCCAAATGAGCTGTTGGCTTTAGGGATGAGTTCCTCATCGGGGTTAAAATTACATATCAGTATCTCAATGCATTATTTCAAATCAAAGTTTATTTGTCATGTCCACCGAATGCAACAGGTGAAGACCTTAGAGTGAAATGCTTACTTACAGGCTCTAACCAATAGTGCAAAAAAAAGGTATTAGGTGAACAATAAGTAAAGAAATAAAACATTAAAAAGACAGGCTATATACAGTAGCGAGGCTATAAAAGTAGCGAGGCTACATACAGACACAGGTTAGTCAGGCCTAAATCCTTATACATTTAGCCGTGTGAATCTCCAAGTCTAAATCAATTACAGGCACAATTGACGAACCCCCTCCCTTCTCCGGCACTCAATCTTCTGGCATTTCTTAATTGTTCTTCAGATAGCTTCACAGTTCAAAGTGGATGGCCCATGATAATGTCACAACTTCAACGTCTCACCTGAACCCCACCACAACTCATTATATCTTGTCAATTTGCCAACCAGTATAACCAGCAATATGAGAGACGTTTTGGAACGGATCTCTCCCCCTGTTCACTCCACGTGGACTTCTGTTGCACTCCAGAGAGAAAAGGTAGTTGATAACTTCAACTGGATGCTGTACACATCAGAAACTAACTGAACTGAATTGTTGTTCTGATCTGTCCTTTCACGAGGTTTTGGTGGAGATGCATGGGAAGAATAATTTGACCAAACGGGTTGGACCTCAAAACCCCCTCTAACCTGCCAAAGAAATGGCATTCACTACGGCTGGCTTGGACTTAGGTCTCTCGATAGAAGTGGTGCAAATTTTTAAATGAGTTATACTACCTTATCACACCGTCAACCTCATTGCAGACTCATAGGATCAGTCACAGAGTCAGGAAGTTATCCTGATCATCCAGCAGACCCAATCTGGTGAGATTTATCAAAACAAAACAGAACAAACAATGCAACAATACACTCCTTCCTATATCACTCAATAAAACTTCAATCCAAAAACCCTCAAAAGACTGGTAATTCCCCCATTTTGACACATCATTCACATCATGACTAATGTGTAAAAACAGCAACACCACAAATCAAATTCAAATTACTACCCATAATAACAAACAAAAAAAGGCTCCCATAACTTCATTCAAGAAATAGAAAAATAGACTAGAGACAGGTCTATCCTTCTCGTGGTCCTACTAGATATAAAACTTCCCCGTAATTATCAGCATTACAAATTACCTTTAAATCAGTATTAAAATCGAATTAAACCTTATTTACGACCTAATCCGGATACCTTTACACCTAGAAAACTGCTGAATTTCACTAGCTCTTTTCCCAAGACCATAGCCTCAGGAAACATTTCAAAGAGCGAGAACATGACTACCCCCATTCTCTTGGAAGAGGAAGTGTTACATTATTTTAGCATTCACTATACTGATATCATAATCAGCAACCCAAAGGTTTTAACTACAAACAAAACATGACAATAATAAGTCCTTTGTACTCCCTCAAATCATGAATCGTTTGTTTTGATATACCCCAATGTTTATGTGCGCTTAATTTAGCATGTGCTACCCTTAGACACAGCAAAATGTATGTTGCCCCTGAGTCTAACAATTCACTCCCATATCATATTATATGATTGCTCTCTCTTTTCCATAACCATGTAAAATGATCCTGGTATCATTACTAGGCCAATGTCCAACAACATATGTAATAGCTGTTTCGCATTAGATTGTTCCTGTTAACCATGATTTAACTAGGCAAGTCAGTTAAATCTTCTTGAGTGTAGGGGGCAGTATTTTGATGTTTGGATGAAAAACGTACCCAAATGAAACTGCCTATTTCTCAGGCCCAGAATCTAGAATATGCATATAATTGTCAGATTAGGATAGATTACACTCTAAAGTTTCCAAAACAGTTGAAATATTGTCTGTGAGTATAACAGAACTGATATTGCAGGCAAAAACCTGAGGAAAATCCAACCCGGAAGTGCTGTTTTTCCTGAAAGCTCTCTGTTCCATTGCCAGCCATGATAATGTCTACCCTAACAATATTACTCTATATTTTTATACCAACCTCTGCTTCACATTAAACATCTTATTTTAAGATGAACTTGTAATGGCCAAATGTACAAAATACATCAGCCAAATCTTAATCAATCCTAACAATTCAAATTCGAAATTATTTTTTCAAATGGAGTTACTCTCCTTTGTTACCTTCACTGTGTAATGAGTCTGTGTGTAGCTGGTGAGATGAGTCAGGCGCAGGACAGCAGATATGAGGGGGTAAAAAGCAATTCAATTTTAGAATAAGGCACTGTATCTCCAGCCCTTCTCACAACACATACTGCTCACACAAGGAAACCAAATAGACAAAACACTATATGACCAAATCTGGACACCTGCACGGCCAACATCTCATTCCAAAATCATGGACATTAATATGGAATTGGTCCCCCGTTTGCTGCTATAACAGCATCCACTCTTTTGGGAAGGCTTTCCACTAGATGTTGGAACATTGCCGCAGGGACTTGATTCCATTCAGCCACAAGAGCATTAGTGAGGTCTGGCACTGATGTTGGGCGATTAGGCCTGGCTCGCATTCAGCGTTCCAATTCATCCCAATGGTTTTCAATCGGGTTGAGATCAGGGCTCTGTGCAGACCAGTCAAGTTCTTCCACACCAATCTCGACAAACCATTTCTGTATGGAACTCGCTTTGTGCACGGGGGCATTATCATGCTGAAACAGGAAAGGGCCTTACCCAAACTGTTGCCACAAAGTTGGAAGCACAGAATCATCTTGAATGTCATTGTATGACGTGGAGTTAATATTTACCTTCATTGAACTAAGCCCAAAACATGAAAAACAGCCCCAGACCATTATTCCTCCTCCACCAAACGTAAAGTTGGCAATATACAGTTGAAGTTTACATACACCTTAGCCAAACATACATCTTAGCCAAATATATATAAACTCAGTGTTTTATCATTCCTGACATTTAATTCAAGTAAAAATGCCCTGTCTTAGGTCAGTTAGGCTCACCACTTTATTTTAAGAATGTAAAATGCCCTGTCTTAGGTCAGTTAGGCTCACCACTTTATATTAAGAATGTAAAATGCCCTGTCTTAGGTCAGTTAGGCTCACCACTTTATATTAAGAATGTCAAATGCCCTGTCTTAGGTCAGTTAGGCTCACCACTTTATATTAAGAATGTCAAATGCCCTGTCTTAGGTCAGTTAGGCTCACCACTTTATTTTAAGAATGTAAAATGCCCTGTCTTAGGTCAGTTAGGCTCACCACTTTATATTAAGAATGTAAAATGCCCTGTCTTAGGTCAGTTAGGCTCACCACTTTATTTTAAGAATGTAAAATGCCCTGTCTTAGGTCAGTTAGGCTCACCACTTTATTTTAAGAATGTAAAATGCCCTGTCTTAGGTCAGTTAGGCTCACCACTTTATTTTAAGAATGTAAAATGCCCTGTCTTAGGTCAGTTAGGCTCACCACTTTATTTTAAGAATGTAAAATGCCCTGTCTTAGGTCAGTTAGGCTCACCACTTTATTTTAAGAATGTAAAATGCCCTGTCTTAGGTCAGTTAGGCTCACCACTTTATTTTAACAATGTCAAATGCCAAAATAATAATAGAGAGAATGATTTTCTTCCTCTTTTATTTCTTTCCAGTTGGACAGAAGTTTACAGACACTCAATTAGTATTTGGTAGAATTGCCTTTAAATTGTTTAACTTGGGTCAAACATTTCAGGTAGCCTTCCACAAGCTTCCCAAAATAAGTTGGGTGAATTTTGGCCCATTCCTTCTGACAGAGCTGGTGTAACTGAGTCAGGTTTGCAGGCCTCCTTGCTTTCACACGCTTTCTCAGTTCTGCCCAGACAATATCTATAGCGTTGAAGTCAGGTCTTTGTGATGACCACTCCAATACCTTGACTTTGTTGTCCTTAAGCCATTTTGACACAACTGTGGAAGTATGCTTGGGGTCATTGTCCATTTGGAAGACCCATTTGCGAGCAAGCTTTAACTTCCTGACTGATGTCTTGAGATGTTGCTTCAATATAGCCACATCATTTTCCTCCCTTATGCCGCCATCTATTTTGTGAAGTGTACCAGTCCTTCCTGCAGCAAAGCACCCCCACAACATGATGCTGCCCCCCCCCCACCCCCTCCTCCCGCTTCAAGGATGGGATGGTGTTCTTCGGCTTGCAAGCATCCCCCTTTTTCCTCCAAACATAACAATGGTCATTATGGCCAAACAGTTCTACTTTTGTTTCCTCATTTTTCCAAAAAGTACAATCTTTGTCCCCATGTGCAGTTGCAAACCATAGTCTGGCTTTTTTATGACAGTTTTGGAACAGTGGCTTCTTCCTTGCTGAGCGGCCTTTCGAGTTATGTCGATATAGGACTCGTTTTGCTGTGGATATAGATAATTTTGTATTTGTTTCCTCCAGCATCTTCACAGGGTCCTTTGTTGTTGTTCTGGGATTGATTTGCACTTCTCGCACCAAAGTACGTTCATCTCTAGGAGACAGAACGCGGCTCCTTCCTGAGCGGTATGATGGCTACATGGTCCCATGGTGTTTATACTTGCGTACTGTTGTTTGTACAGATGAATGTGGTACCTTCAGGCGTTTGGAAATTGCTCCCAAGGATGAACCATACTTGTGGAGGTCTACAATTTTCTTCTGAGGTCTTGGCTGATTTCTTTAGATTTTCTCATGATGTCAAGCAAAGAGGCACTGCGTTTGAAGGTAGACCTTGAAATACATCCACAGGTACACCTCCAATTGACTCAAATTATGTCGATTAGCCTATCAGAAGCTACTAAAGCCATGAAACCATTTTCTGGAATTTTCCAAATTGTTTAAAGGCACAGTCAATTTAGTGTATGTAAACTACTGACCCACTGGCATTGTGATACAGTGAATTATAAGTTAAATAACCTATCTGTAAACAATTGCTGGAAAAAGTACTTGTGTCATACACAAAGTAGATGTCCTAACCGACTTCCCAAAACTATAGCTTGTTAAAAATACATTTTTGGAGTGGTTGAAAAACAAGTTTTAATGACTCCAACCTAAATGTATGTAAACTTCTGACTTCAACTGTACATTCGGGCAGGTAGTTTTCTCCTGGCATCCACCAATCCTAGATTCGTTCTTCGGACTGCTTGAAGCGTGATTCATCCCTCCAGAGAACGCATTTCCACTGCTCCAGAGTCCAATGGTGGCGAACTTTACACTACTCCAGCCGACGCTTGGCATTGCGCATGGTGATCTTATGCTTGTGTGCAGCTGCTCGGCCATGGAAACCCATTTCATGACTCTCCCAATGAACAGTTATTGTGTTGACGTTGCTTCCAGAGGAAGTTTGGAACTCTGTAGTGAGTGTTGCAACTGAGAAAATAAGATTTTTATGGGCTCCCCGCTTCAGCACTCGGTGGTCCCATTTTGTGATCTTTTGTGGCCTGCTGTCTCACCAGGTCGAATCCAGTCATTTGAAGGGGTGTCCACATACTTCTGTATATATAGTGTAAGTAGAAGGACTTTTCATTAATATTTATGACAGTGAATTCACAATTCAGGACACTGAAACTAAATTCACTATAGGCTCCAAGTACAGGGATTAAAGCAAAACAAAATCCCATGACTCAAATTTAAGTCAATCTCAGATCGATTGTCTGTGGGGGCAAGTTATCCTCCTCTTTCATGTAAAAAAGGGTTAGGGTTAGGGTTAGGTTAGGGCTAACCCAATTTAAATAAATTCATTAGGGCCTAATTTATGGATTTCACATGACTGGGCAGGGACGCAGCCATGGGTGGGCCTGGGAAGGCACGGGCCCAGCCAATCAGAATGAGTTTTAAGAGAAATAAGCTTATACGTGCATGGAAAATATTGGGATTTTTTATTTCAGCTCATGAAACATGGGATCAACACTTCACATGTTGCATTTATATTTTTGTTCAGTGTATATTATGTATAGATATAGGCTAAATGCCAGTCATGATCGACAAGTATAATGTAGGATAATTAACATTTACATCCAAAGGCTTGATTGTGTCGACAAAGGCCTTTGAGGCATGTCTTACTTTGTTTCAAAGAAGCCTAGCCAAAATCCAACCATAATGATTTAGGGAATTATATAAACACTTCCTCCTATGCCATTGAAACCAGCATTTATCTCATGTTCTATTGGTTTTCAAATCAATTTTCTTTCATTGTCCAGTAGCCAAAGGCACAATCCTAGTCATATTAGCAACACATGCTAGTTGATGACAATCCTAGTCATATTAGCAACCCATGCTAGTTGTTGCATCTTTAGATCTCCCCTCTTTCAAGATGTTTAACTGATATTTTCATATAGGTCACATGAAAGCACTAGCACTCCTGCACGAGCACTACTGCTGCACTTATAATGTGAATAAATAATAGTTTATCAACATTAAGCTAAACGTCTTCAGCTGTTGCATGAGCTTCATTGCTTTTCGCTTTTTTTTTTATGTGCAGTGGTTTTATGAATTTGGGATTTATCATCCCACGACTGTCCCGGAGTCTGTTTAGAATATTTATTTCTCGCACAGAATGACACGTTTCTATGGAGGATAGAACATTGGCAAAGACTAGTGATTTTGCTGTTCGTTTACTCAAATCAAATCACATTTTATTTGTCACATACACATGGTTAGCAGATGTTAATGCAAGTGTAACGAAATGCATGTGCTTCTAGTTCCGACAATGCAGTAATAACCAACGAGCAATCTAACCTAACAATTTCACAACAACTACCTTATACACACAAGTGTAAAGGAATGAAGAATATGTACATAAAAATATATGAATGAGTGATGGTACAGAACAGCATAGGCAAGATGCAGTAGATGGTATCAAGTATAGTGTACATATATGAGATGAGTAATGTATGCAAACATTATATGAAGTGGCATTTTTTTTAAGTGGCTAGTGATACATTTTTCATCCATTTTTACATTATTAAAGTGGCTGGAGTTGAGTCAGAATGTTGGCAGCAGCCACTCAATGTTAGTGGTGGCTGTTTAACAGTTTGATGACCTTGAGATAGAAGCTGTTTTTCAGTCTCTCGGTCCCTGCTTTGATGCACCTGTACTGATCTCGCCTTCTGGATGATAGTGGGGTGAACAGGCAGTGGCTTGGGTGGTTGTTGTCCTTGATGATCTTTATGGCCTTCCTGTGATATTGGGTGGTGTACGTGTCCTGGAGGGCAGGTAGTTTGCCCCCAGTGATGCGTTGTGCAGACCTCACTACCCTCTGGAGAGCCTTACGGTTGTGGGCGGAGCAGTTGCCATACCAGGCAGTCATACAGCCCGACAGCATGCTCTCGATTGTGCATCTGTAAAAGTTTGTGAGTGCTTTTGGTGACAGGCCGAATTTCTTCAGTCTCCTGAGGTTGAAGAGGCGCTGCTGCGCCTTCTTCACCACGCTGTCTGTGTGGGTGGACCAATTCAGTTTGTCCGTGATGTGTACGCCGAAGAACCTAAAACTTACTACCCTCTCCACTACTTGTCTTTTCAGCTGAAGAAAAGTAAATGGGGACAATTCTTCTAGCATATTCAAAGTGTGCCTCTTATTTTGATAAACAGGATGCGTTACCTTGCATCCCTGATGTGTCTACCTTCACTTCTATTTCGGAGCTGCGAGGCCTGTGAGAAGAACCCGATCACGTGACGGGCATTAGCTAATAAGAATATCTGAGACAGCCATTTGAGTGAAAGGTGCTTTGGTGCACACCGATTGGCAGCCGTGAGAAGGGAATTATAATTATTATATTCAGCCTTATAAGGGCACAATGGCCACTTTGGCATGGAAATCCCCCCTCCCCCCCCCCCCCCCCTCCCGAACTGGAGATTGTTATTGCAGATCTCATAAACGACCTCTCCAGAATCCGTGACAGAACTTTAACACCTGCATTTATTCCACCATTCCTTAACTTTGTTTTATACATTCTCATCCTCCCAGATCAGTAACAGACCAATGAAATTCATTAACAGCCTTTAGTGTCTATCGTGCTGTAAAGTTGCAGCAGAGCTGGGGCTGTGGTTGGCATGGAAACACGGGCTGTAGGAGAAGGTTACAGTGGTGTCTAACCTGCTAGGACGCACGTACAAACAGGATAATTCTTGTCTGGCTATCATCAGCACATAGAATGCAGGGGAGGTGTGTGTGTGTGTGTGTGTGTGTGTGTGTGTGTGTGTGTGTGTGTGTGTGTGTGTGTGTGTGTGTGTGTGTGTGTGTGTGTGTGTGTGTGTGTGTGTGTGTGTGTGTGTGTGTGTGTGTGTGTGTGTGTGTGTGTGTGGTGGGGGGAGGGGGGGTTGTTGTTTATCTAAAAGCGAAAGTTTCCAAATTAATGCATGGTGCTGACTGTAAATACCTGACTATGTTGACAATGGCAAATAATGCAGAAAGATGACTATTCTCAAGCACTACTAAAGTAATGCAATACCTTGAATACCAAAACACTTGAATGTGATTCAGCCTTTACTGCTCAAATGTTTGTATGCTGATTTAATTTCAAAGCCACCAGCAACAACCAACAGTTCATAATTTCATAACTGTGAGGTATAGTCTCTTCCTTTGCTATTGCTACCCCTCTAAGATGTAATCCAATACATGACTGCATCCGAAATGGCACCTGTCAAAAGTACTGCACTATATTAGGAATAGGGTGCCATTTGGGATAAACACATATTGACGTATTTACCTGAGAGCACCACATGCACAGCATAAGAATTCACATAAACAGGTGTTTATCGAACTCCAGCTAGTACCACCTGCTGAAGTATCTTACAGGTGTGTGTGTGTGTGTGTGTGTGTTTGTGTCTGTTTTGTGAAAAGTGCCTGTACTTAAATCTATTCCAACAGACGTGGCACGGCTCTGAATGTGTCACTGATGAGATGACAAGACAACCAGTAAACCATTTGCATCATTAGAGGCATGTGAGCTTGTCACACTCCCACCGTAAATGAGTCATAGTACATTGTGTAGCAACATTGAAATTTATCAGCCACCTCAGTCTAGTAGAGAGGATATAAGCTGTGTACAAAACATTAGGAACACCTTCCTAATATTGAGTTACACTCCCTTTTGCCCTCACAACAGCCTCAATTTGTCAGGGCAGGGACTCTACAATGTGTCAAAAGCATTCCACAGGGATACTGGCCCATGTTGACTCCATTGCTTCTGACAGTTGTGTCAATTTGGCTGGATGTCCTTTGGGTGGTGATCTGGTGGACCATTCTTGATACACACGGGAAACTGTCTTTGGCCATTTGATGGACATAATTGGTAATGAAATGTAAAATAATGGTAGTATCCTTGTGTCCCCAATGAAAAACATTGCATCATGCTAAATAAACGAGGTACAAAAGGCTACATCTGAGCCTGCTTTGAGAAATACTGTCTAGGTAGTGGCTGTCTGACAGAGCCTACCATGAGATTTCTGTCTAGGTAAAGGTTGTCTGATAGAGCCTGCCATGAGATTTCTGTCTAGGTAGAGGTTGTCTGACAGAGCCTACCATGAGATTTCTGTCTAGGTAGAGGTTGTCTGATAGAGCCTGCCATGAGATTTCTGTCTAGGTAGAGGTTGTCTGATAGAGCCTGCCATGAGATTTCTGTCTAGGTAGAGGTTGTCTGATAGAGCCTGCCATGAGATTTCTGTCTATGTAGAGGTTGTCTGACAGAGTCTGCCATGAGATATACTGTGTAGGTAGAGGTTGTCTGACAGAGCCTGCCATGAAATTTCTGTCTTGGTAAAGGTTGTCTGACAGAGCCTGCCATGAGATTTCTGTCTAGGTAGAGGTTGTCTGATAGAGCCTGCCATGAGATTTCTGTCTAGGTAGAGGTTGTCTGACAGAGCCTGCCATGAGATTTCTGTCTAGGTAGAGGTTGTCTGATAGAGCCTGCCATGAGATTTCTGTCTAGGTAGAGGTTGTCTGATAGAGCCTGCCATGAGATTTCTGTCTAGGTAGAGGTTGTCTGATAGAGCCTGCCATGAGATTTCTGTCTATGTAGAGGTTGTCTGACAGAGTGCCATGAGATATACTGTCTAGGTAGAGGTTGTCTGACAGAGCCTACCATGAGATTTCTGTCTAGGTAGAGGTTGTCTGATAGAGCCTACCATGAGATTTCTGTCTAGGTAGAGGTTGTCTGACAGAGCCTGCCATGAGATTTCTGTCTAGGTAGAGGTTGTCTGATAGAGCCTGCCATGAGATTTCTGTCTAGGTAGAGGTTGTCTGATAGAGCCTGCCATGAGATTTCTGTCTAGGTAGAGGTTGTCTGACAGAGCCTGCCATGAGATTTCTGTCTAGGCAGAGGTTGTCTGATAGAGCCTGCCATGAGATTTCTGTCTAGGTAGAGGTTGTCTGACAGAGCCTGCCATGAGATTTCTGTCTAGGTAGAGGTTGTCTGACAGAGCCTGCCATGAGATTTCTGTCTAGGTAGAGGTTGTCTGATAGAGCCTGCCATGAGATTTCTGTCTAGGTAGAGGTTGTCTGATAGAGCCTGCCATGAGATTTCTGTCTAGGTAAAGGTTGTCTGACAGAGCCTGCCATGAGATTTCTGTCTAGGTAGAGGTTGTCTGACAGAGCCTGCCATGAGATTTATGTCTAGGTAGAGGTTGTCTGACATAGCCTGCCATGAGATTTCTGTCTAGGTAAAGGTTGTCTGACAGAGCCTGCCATGAGATTTATGTCTAGGTAGAGGTTGTCTGACATAGCCTGCCATGAGATTTCTGTCTAGGTAAAGGTTGTCTGATAGAGCCTGCCATGAGATTTCTGTCTATGTAGAGGTTGTCTGACAGAGTCTGCCATGAGATATACTGTGTAGGTAGAGGTTGTCTGACAGAGCCTGCCATGAGATTTCTGTCTAGGTAGAAGGTGTCTGACAGAGCCTGCCATGAGATTTCTGTCTAGGTAGAGGTTGTCTGATAGAGCCTGCCATGAGATTTCCGTCTATGTAAAGGTTGTCTGACAGAACCTGCCATGAGATTTCTGTCTAGGTAGAGGTTGTCTGATAGAGCCTGCCATGAGATTTCTGTCTAGGTAGAGGTTGTCTGACAGAGCCTGCCATGAAATTTCTGTCTTGGTAAAGGTTGTCTGACAGAGCCTGCCATGAGATTTCTGTCTAGGTAGAGGTTGTCTGATAGAGCCTGCCATGAGATTTCTGTCTAGGTAGAGGTTGTCTGACAGAGCCTGCCATGAGATTTCTGTCTAGGTAGAGGTTGTCTGATAGAGCCTGCCATGAGATTTCTGTCTAGGTAGAGGTTGTCTGACAGAGCCTGCCATGAGATTTCTGTCTAGGTAAAGGTTGTCTGATAGAGCCTGCCATGAGATTTCTGTCTAGGTAGAGGTTGTCTGATAGAGCCTGCCATGATATTTCTGTCTAGGTAAAGGTTGTCTGACAGAGCCTGCCATGAGATTTCTGTCTAGGTAGAGGTTGTCTGATAGAGCCTGCCATGAGATTTCTGTCTAGGTAGAGGTTGTCTGATAGAGCCTGCCATGAGATTTCTGTCTAGGTAGAGGTTGTCTGATAGAGCCTGCCATGAGATTTCTGTCTAGGTAGAGGTTGTCTGATAGAGCCTGCCATGAGATTTCTGTCTATGTAGAGGTTGTCTGACAGAGTCTGCCATGAGATATACTGTCTAGGTAGAGGTTGTCTGACAGAGCCTACCATGAGATTTCTGTCTAGGTAGAGGTTGTCTGATAGAGCCTACCATGAGATTTCTGTCTAGGTAGAGGTTGTCTGACAGAGCCTGCCATGAGATTTCTGTCTAGGTAGAGGTTGTCTGATAGAGCCTGCCATGAGATTTCTGTCTAGGTAGAGGTTGTCTGATAGAGCCTGCCATGAGATTTCTGTCTAGGTAGAGGTTGTCTGACAGAGCCTGCCATGAGATTTCTGTCTAGGTAGAGGTTGTCTGATAGAGCCTGCCATGAGATTTCTGTCTAGGTAGAGGTTGTCTGACAGAGCCTGCCATGAGATTTCTGTCTAGGTAGAGGTTGTCTGACAGAGCCTGCCATGAGATTTCTGTCTAGGTAGAGGTTGTCTGATAGAGCCTGCCATGAGATTTCTGTCTAGGTAGAGGTTGTCTGATAGAGCCTGCCATGAGATTTCTGTCTAGGTAAAGGTTGTCTGACAGAGCCTGCCATGAGATTTCTGTCTAGGTAGAGGTTGTCTGACAGAGCCTGCCATGAGATTTATGTCTAGGTAGAGGTTGTCTGACATAGCCTGCCATGAGATTTCTGTCTAGGTAAAGGTTGTCTGACAGAGCCTGCCATGATATTTCTGTCTAGGTAGAGGTTGTCTGATAGAGCCTGCCATGAGATTTCTGTCTAGGTAGAGGTTGTCTGATAGAGCCTACCATGAGATTTCTGTCTAGGTAGAGGTTGTCTGACAGAGCCTGCCATGAGATTTCTGTCTAGGTAGAGGTTGTCTGATAGAGCCTGCCATGAGATTTCTGTCTAGGTAGTGGTTGTCTGATAGAGCCTGCCATGAGATATACTGAGTAGGTAGAGGTTGTCTAACAGAGCCTGCCATGAGATATACTGAGTAGGTAGAGGTTGTCTGACAGAGCCTGCCATGAGATATACTGAGTAGGTAGAGGGTGCCTGAAGGTAAGGAGACAAATCTCTCTCCAGAGGCTTGTGATTGCCACAAAACTACGGTTAATATGAATGGCTGGTGGTTGTGTATTTATTCACACACCTCAAGTATCAATCAGTGTCTCTGCTTCCTGTCTTGCTTTCAAAGGCTCCCCCCAAAGCCCTGGACCACAAAGGCCCTTTCAAACAATATCTTCTAAGGATTCAATGGAATGACCAAGGACTTTTACATCTCTGTGAAGTTTCCAGATCCACCAGAGAGCCTGCTGCTCTGCCAATCTTTAATTAAAATCTGACTATGCACACCTGCAGGGAACACACATTCTTCAGAGGGAAGAGATATTGAGATATTGTCACCATTCCAGCTATTTGATCATTGTGATTATTGAATTTGCGGTGGCCATCTCGTTTGGGATCCATTTCGGTTTAGCCTGCTATTAATTTGGCTAAATAATTCCATAGGATCTTTCTATTGATCTGAATGCAATGAGGGTCACCCTGTGATCATTACCAAAAAAGGAGGGAGAGCGAGCCAAGGAGGATGTTTTTGTGTTAACAGAAAGCATCCTAGTATTCATGGTGTGAGGACACGTGTGTAGCCTAGATGGTGTTAGTTGCCTGTATGCTTCAGTCTATTCTACTGTACCACAGCTAGCAGGTGCTGTGTACATCCAATATGTAATCCAATATGATTTCAGGTGAAACACGCAGGAGATTTTGGAAGGGTAATTGATAAGGGGATTGCCTAACAACGGATTTTTTTGGAGGGGGATTACACGTTCCGGAAAGCAAGAGGATTTAGAAATGAAGTGACGAGAGGATCTGAGTCACAGCGCATGCACACACACACGCGCACGCAGACGCGTACACACACGGTGTCTCGTCTAACTGCTACCACATTCTGCCTAATATTGCTGAATGGGGAAAGAGGAAAGAGATTTTCCCAGAAATCTCTCAGTAAGACCCTTATCAAAAGCTTAGAGCAGTTGCCTGCTTGCTGCAGTGAGTCCCTCTCTCTCTCCCTCTTTCTCTCGCTCCCTCTTTTTCTCACTCCCTCTTTCCATCTTACTCTCTCGGTGTCTCTCGCCTGTCTCTCTCTCTCTCTATCGCTGTCTCAAAAAATACTCTCCTCACAAAGACACAGCCTGCTGTGTAGAGAGGGGCCTGCTTGTGCCGTGTTTGGATTTGACATTATACATGTGTTTTAAAAGAGGAAGACACGACCCCACTATAGCCTTGAGACACTCACAATCCTCACAACGCTGTTAATGAGCCAGGTCCCCTTCAAGTTAAAACAGACCCAGACGAAGAGATTATTTCATACCCAAAATAAAAAATTAAACTGCAGCCAGATAACTCAGTGAGAATGCAAGAAAATGCCTGCAGTCATATCTTTAAAAAAACAGCAAAGGAGAAACAACTCCCAACAACAGGTGAACATGAGTTGTATTTAAATGTGTTTGGCTCAGATTAATTTCACCTATCATATCACTGCATGTCAATGTTAATAAGCTTTCCATGCCTACAGGGATCCATTTCGATGGCACTGGCAGTAAAAATAGTACTCTGTCAAACTGCCTATTCATCTTATGCAATGATCCTATCATCCCACTGTCATCACAAGTCACAAAGCATTAGTCCAACTTCCGAGCTTTATTTAATGTTCCTCATTAGAGGTAAAGGGACATAGTACACAGGGTCATTAGAAAGTATTCACACCCCTTTACTTTTTATACATTTTGTTGTGTTGCAGATTGTGTTACTGATCTACACACAATACTCCATTATGTCGAAGTGGAATTTTGTTTGTAGAACATTTTTGATTTTTTTGATTTTTTATTAAAAGCTGAAATGTCTTGAGTCAATATGTATTCAGCCCCTTTATTATGGCACGCCTAAAAAGTTAATGAGTCAAAATTGGCCTAACAATTAATACGTTGCATGGTGTTTAATAGTGTTTAACATGATTTTTGAATTACTAACTCACCTCGGTACCCTACACATAGAGATCATTGTAAGATCCCTCACTTGAGCAGTGAATTTCAAACACAGATTCACCCACAAAGATCAGGGAGGGTTTCCAATGCCTCACAAAGATCAGGGAGGATTTCCAATGCCTCACAAAGATCAGGGAGGAGTCCAATGCCTCACAAAGATCAGGGAGGATTTCCAATTTCTCACAAAGATCAGGGAGGGTTTCCAATGCCTCACAAAGATCAGGGAGGATTTCCAATGCCTCACAAAGATCAGGGAGGGTTTCCAATGCCTCACAAATATCAGGGAGGATTTCCAATGCCTCACAAAGATCAGGGAGGGTTTCCAATGCCTCACAAAGATCAGGGAGGATTTCCAATGCCTCACAAAGATCAAGGAGGATTTCCAATGCCTCACAAAGATCAGAGAGGATTTCCAATGCCTCACAAAGATCAGGGAGGATTTCCAATGCCTCACAAATATCAGGGAGGATTTCCAATGCCTCACAAAGATCAGGGAGGGTTTCCAATGCCTCACAAATATCAGGGAGGGTTTCCAATGCCTCACAAAGATCAGAGAGGATTTCCAATGCCTCACAAAGATCAGGGAGGATTTCCAATGCCTCACAAATATCAGGGAGGATTTCCAATGCCTCACAAAGATCAGGGAGGGTTTCCAATGCCCCACAAAGAAGGACCTCTATATGTAGATTTTAAAAAAATAATCTGACATTGAATATCCCTTTGAGTGTCATGAAGTTATTAATTACACTTTGGATGGTATATCAATACACCCAGTCTCTACAGCTGCCAGAGAGGAAAGAAAGCGCTGAGGGATTTCACCTTGAGGCCATTGGTGACTGAAAACAGTTGCAGAGTGTGATGGCTGTAAAGGAGAAAACTGAAGATGGCTCAACAACATTGTAGTTACTCCACAATACTAACCTAATTGACAGAGTGAAAAGAAGAAAGCCTGTACAGAATACAAATATTCAAAAACATGCATCCTGTTTGCAACAAGGCACTAAAATAAAACTGCAAAAAATGTGGCAAAGAAATTAACTTTATGTCCTAAATACAAAGCGTTATGTTTGGGGCCAATCCAACACAACACATCTCTGAGTACCACTCATATTTTCAAGCATGGTGGTGGCTTGTGATGGGTATGCTTGTTATCGGCAAGGACCAGGGAGTTTTTCTGGATAAAAAGAAACAGAATAGAGCTAAGCACAGGCAAAATCTTAGAGGAAAATCTGGTTCAAACTGTGAGAAAATGTCACCTTTCAGCAGGACAATAACCTAAAACACAAGGCCAAATATACACCAGAGTTGCTTAATAAGACGTCATTGAATGTTCCTGAGTTGCCTAGTTACCGTTTTTTTTACGTAAAATCAGCTTGAAAATCAATGGCAAGACTTGAAAATGGCTGTCTAGCAATGATCAACAACCAACTCGACAGAATGATCAACAACCAACTCGACAGAATGATCAACAACCAATTCGACAGAATGATCAACAACCAACTTGACAGAATGATCAACACCCAACTCGACAGAATGATCAACAACCAATTCGACAGAATGATCAAAAACCAACTCGACAGAATGATCAACAACCAACTCGACAGAATGATCAACAACCAACTCGACAGAATGATCAACAACCAACTCGACAGAATGATCAACAACCAACTCGACAGAATGATCAACAACCAACTCGACAGAATGATCAACAACCAACTTGACAGAATGATCAACAACCAACTCGACAGAATGATCAACAACCAACTCAACAGAATGATCAACAACCAACTTGTAGAATTTTAAGAATAATGTGCTAATATTGTACAATCCAGGTGTGCAGCGCTCTTAGAGACTTACCCAGAAAGACTCACAGCTCTAATCGCTGCCAAAGTTGATTCTAACATGTATTGACTCAGGGGGTTGAACACTAAGATATATTACTGTATTATTTTTCATGATATGTTTTACAAATGTTCAAATGTTTCTTCCACTTTGACATTACAGAGTATTTTGTGTAGATTCTTGACAAAAAATAACAATGAAATCCATTTTAATCCCACTGTGTAACACAACAAAATGTGGAATGAATTAAGGGGTGTCAATAGTTTCTGAAGGCACTGTAAATAGCTCAACATGTGTTCTAAATGTTGTTGTTGTTTGTTGTTTGTAAACAACAACAAGGTCAGGGTCAACACAACTAAGAACATTGTATTTGGCACAAATCATTCCCTAAACTCTAGACCTCAGCTGAATCTGATAATGATTGGTGTGACTGTTGAACAAGTTGAGGAGACTAAATTACTTGGTGTTATCTTGGATTGTAAACTATCACAGTCAAAACAGATAGATTCAATGGTTGTAAAGATGGGGAGAGGTCTGTCCGTAATAAAGAGATGCTCAGCTTACTTGACACCACACTCCACAAAGCAAGTCCTGCAGGCTCTAGTTCTGTCTTATCTTGATTATTGTCCAGTTATGTGGCCAAAAGCTGAAAGGAAAGACCTAGTTAAGCTGCAGCTGGCCCATAACAGAGCGGCATGTCTTGCTCTTAATTGTGATCAGAGGGCTAAAATTAATACTATGCATGCCAGTCTCTCTTGACTAAGAGTTGAGGAGAGACTGACTAAATCACTTCTTCTTTGTAGAAGAAAAATTGTGTTGAAAATTCCAAATTGTTTGCATAGTCAACTTACTCACAACTCTGACACACACCCTTATCCCACCAGACATGCCACCAGTGGTCTTTTCACAGTCCGCAAATTCAAGAAAGCGTACAGTATTATATAGAGACATTATTTAATGGAACTCCCTTCCATCTCATATTGCTCAAATGAACAGCAAACCTGGTCTCAAAAAACAGACAAAGCAACATCTCACGGCACAACACCTCTCCCCTATTTGACCCAGATAGTTTGTGTGTATGTATTGATATGTAGGCTACGTGTGCCTTTTTTAAATTGATGTAGTTCTGTCCTTGAGCTGATATTGTCTATTAATGTTCTGTATCATGTCATGTTTCATGTTTTTTTGTGGAACCCAGGAAGAGCAGCAGCTGCTTTCGCAACAGCTAATGGGGATCCTAATAAAAAAACAACACTACGGCTTGAATCCAGTCTAGCGCTGGCAGGAGTTCAGATCTTTGGCCTAACACTGTGTTGGGGGCCAGGGCCTCACGGCCAGAGCCGAGGTGGGTGGAATAAGAAAGAGGACAAACATGTACTCAGGAAGAGGTAGTGCCATATTCAGGAGAAGAGCATAACAGCGAGGGAGACCATTTTGAAGAAAATAACATAACAGCGAGGGAGAAGAGAATAGGTTAGAGGCAGCACGGAATATTTAAGAGGTAGATTATTGACATATTAGAGGCAGCATGGAACCTTTAACAGTGGTAGACAATGGAAATATTAGAGGCAGCATGGAACCTTTAACAGTGGTAGACAATGGAAATATTAGAGGCAACATGGAACCTTCAACAGTGGTAGATAATTGACATATTAGAGGCAGCATGAAACCTTCAACAGTGGTAGAGAATGGAAATATTAGAGGCAACATGGAACCTTTAACGGTGGTAGACAATGGAAATATTAGAGGCAACATGGAACCTTCAACAGTGGTAGATTATTGACATATTAGAGGCAGCATGAAACCTTCAACAGTGGTAGAGAATGGAAATATTACTCCCTTAGAAAAGGCAGAGTAGACACTCGCTCACACACAGAAATATACACACACACTGTGTAGCTAAGGTAACACACATCAGAGACTGAGTGAATATTAGCTGACAATGAGACTGGTGGAGGACCAACCACAGCTCAATTCACACTTGTGAACCAGAGGACCAAATTAATTCTCCATTGGTCCAGACCTCAATCATATGGTTTCTTCATTGTTCCAAACCTCAATCATAGGATTTCTCCATATAAATATTATTATTTTACATTCCTTTTCCTGACTAAATTTACCATGTCAGATTGTGAGCCATACTGGCAGAATCTGTCCGTTTGGGACCAGGCTAATAATTAGCTCTTTCACCTTTGGTTTCTGTCAGAAACTTTTGTGAGAAACTTACAAGGTTACAAGAAGTTTTTATTTTTTTCTATCACCCTCAGCTATAACCCTCAGCTTCCAGTAGCAGAACCACGGAAGCGACTAAAGGGATTAGACAGACAAGCAAACAGTGCCCAAATGTTTTCCCTTTCCACTTTAAGCCCAGGTGCCATTAAAGCAGCAGAAAAAAAGTCTATTTTTGCTTCATTTTCTTTCCCACTCACTGCTGCTAACTAAGCCTACCTTTCTTAATCTAAAACCACATGTACCTAGTTCATTCCACCATGCATTCCCATCCAACTCAATTTCTCTTGCTATGCTGCAGTTAGTGTTTTCAACCCCTTCCCTTTTCTTTCAAACTCAATTTCAAAGAGTCCCTGGAGACAGCAGTGGCCTCCGAGTTGGTCGATCACATTTTCTCATTAATTTAGAGGCGGTAGATGCCTTCCGATTACAGCATGAATAATAAATAGGCCTGTGAGTCTCACTGCAGTGGGTGTGCCAGGCAGACCTACTGTTTCATTTACTGTCTACCCAACAGTAATAGGGAAGCGGCTTCTCCAAAGTGGCAGCAGGAACACATTACATAGTTGTTCCAGACTTAATAAACAACCAGTCAAGTCCTGTTACTGTATGGATGGATGTTCCCAGAGAATCCCAGTCAGGGCCCCTAAGAATAGTCCTGTTACTGTATGGATGGATGTTCCCAGAGATTCCCAGCCCCTAAGAATAGTCCTGTTACTGTATGGATGGATGTTCCCAGAGAATCCCAGCCCCTAAGAATAGTCCTGTTACTGTATGGATGGATGTTCCCAGAGATTCCCAGCCCCTAAGAATAGTCCTGTTACTGTATGGATGGATGTTCCCAGAGAATCCCAGCCCCTAAGAATAGTCCTGTTACTGTATGGATGGATGTTCCCAGAGAATCCCAGCCCCTAAGAATAGTCCTGTTACTGTATGGATGGATGTTCCCAGAGAATCCCAGCCCCTAAGAATAGTCCTGTTACTGTATGGATGGATGTTCCCAGAGAATCCCAGCCCCTAAGAATAGTCCTGTTACTGTATGGATGGATGTTCCCAGAGAATCCCAGCCCCTAAGAATAGTCCTGTTACTGTATGGATGGATGTTCCCAGAGAATCCCAGCCCCTAAGAATAGTCCTGTTACTGTATGGATGGATGTTCCCAGAGAATCCCAGCCCCTAAGAATAGTCCTGTTACTGTATGGATGGATGTTCCCAGAGAACTAATTAGTTGATCTATGTGATGGTGGTTCTGGTTCTGATTGTTGCTTAAGTGTCCCTGTTCTATAATAATCACTGTAATCACTTTTCATTTGAGTCGAACAAATTGCATAAAATAGGCTAGTAGCAAGGCCTCCAAATTTGATACCCCTACCTGAGGTAGAACAAAGCACAAGCATGTTTTTTCACGTCTCTAATGCCTCCCATTTATTAAATGGATGGTTGTGTACAAATATCTTTCTGTAAAAGTGGTTAAAAATACAGAATGCCACAAACTCATGTAACGCAATATTACATGCTCTGATATTGCTAATATTTGGAATATTTGGAATATTTGGCATACAAGTAGTCAGTTGACTACCCAGATACACAAATACAGCATTAGGATATCTTAATGCATCTAGGACATGTAGAAAAGTAAACACAGAGATACAATAGACGGAAATATCAACTATGAATATTTAATGAATGTAAGCTTTACTTTTTGGTAGCTGATTAATAGACACATTTTCTCTCATTCAGTCCTGCATGGTAGCTGGCTCACAAAAATACATACAGTTACACGTCTTTTGATGCTGTCGTTATTGTAATTGGGTATAAGATGAACTAGCGTGCTCATACATCGTAAAAAAAGTACGAAGGTTCAAGGTTCTTTGAAGGATTTTGTGTCTTTAGCCCCTACTCATGCAATTTAGTCAAGGAGCCACCACACATTAGCTTTGGGGCCACCACAGATTGGGGCGGCAGGGTAGCCTAGTGGTTAGAGCGCTGGACTAGTAGCCGGAAGGTTGCAAGTTCAAACCCCCGAGCTGCCAAGGTACAAATCTGTCATTCTGCCCCTGAACAGGCAGTTCCTAGGCCGTCATTGAAAATAAGAATTTGTTCTTATCTGACTTGCCTGGTTAAATAAAAATATCTAAAAGATTAGCTTTGGGGCCACCACAGATTAGCTTTGGGGCCACCCTGGAGTTTTCCTCAAATCCCATAGAGCTGCCATAATACGATTTGATGGAGGTCAAATCGTCTCTTGGAATGACTACGTTTTGTTTGAATAGCTGAAGCCGAATAAAAAACATGAGCTGGCGCACACCTAGAAAAATGATTTGGTGTGGAGATGCTGACTAATGGTGAATAAACTATCAACTATAAAAATAAAGATTGTCGCACACTCCATATATAAACTCCCAGTAATTTATTGGGTAAATCACCAATGTTTCGCCATCACTGTGCCTTCTTCAGGGTAATGTCATGAATACTTGAACCAGGTTATGTAGACAAACAGTGTAATTAGTGCAACCAAGGACAATAGTGATGGGTGTGTCATAATTATTAAGTTCATTAGAATGAATTGAGAGAACATTTTCAAAAACAATAGTTTATGGCATATTACATATATTAGGCTATTGTTATCATATGGAAACATAATTGAATGTTGTACATAATATTAGCATCAACATACATTATTGTTTCATTAAATTTCACATATTTAATTGTTTCCTATTTCATTTCATATTTGTTACATGTAATCTTTTGGTTCAACCTTAATGCATAATAATACGCATCATCAACAGGGGGAACATATTTGGTTTACGCTAATAAGCTGTAGAAAGAATATATCAATTTGTAAGACTTGTTCATAAAAGAGAGAATTGTTCATAAGAAGGGCCAATATTCAGACCACTAGGGATCAATGTTTAAAGGTAGGATATCTAGTAAGCCTCCCTTTGTAGTAGTAGGATCTCGATGTTACCTCCTCTCCTTGGTAGAGAAACATGCTCAATGCCTGTGCATTTGAGGGAGGAGATTGGATGGTTAGTTTCAACAAAGTGAGCTGCTACTGGATAGTCAATGTTCTTACACCTGATTGAGCTGTGGTGTTCAGCTATGTGTTGTTTTAATTGTCTTTTTGTTTGTCCTACGTTGGCTTTCTCACATGAACAGGTGATGAGATAGATTACTCCCTTGGTCTTGCATGAGATGATACCCCTAACAGGGATTTTGTAGTTTCCATTTGGAATGGGTGTCAAGAGTGTCTGAGTGGGCTCAGGGGGCATGTCAGATCTCACCAAGATATCTCCAATATTGCAACCACGCTTACAGACCACCAGTGGGGGTTCCTTGAAGAGTTGTGAGATTGTTTTGTCTGATTGCAGAATATGCCAGTGCTTTTTCAGGATTGCTTTCATTTTCTCCGAACACTTGGTGTACTTGGTGCAAAAGACGGTTGCGTTGTTTTTCTTCTTTGGTTGAGTTTTTAGTAATTCCTTGAGATATTTTCATCATTGCAGCATCAAGAGTTTTGTCTTTGTAGCCTTTCATTTTGAATGTGTCTATCATTTCTTTAGCATTGCTGTCAAAATCTGTCTGGTGGCCACATTCGTTTAACCCTGCATTTCTGTCTATATGGTAGACCATTCCTGAGGGGAATGGGATGCATACTATCTGCACATAGCATGGTATTGCGGTCTGTGTGTAATGCATCATTCTCTTTGATGATCCATATTTCCAGGTAGTTTGGAATTAATTTAGTTCCTGCTGACTTCCTTCCCAGAGCGCAAAGATATCATCTATGTATCTCTTCCATAGGAGGATTTTAGAAAGTAATGGGTGTGTCTGTTTTGTAAAGGAGCGCTTCCTCAAATTGTACCACATACAGGTTCACATAGTTGGGGGAAAAGGGGAGCCAATGGCTACACCCCGAATTTGAAGGAAAAAGTCTGACTCAAAGACGAAGTAGTTATAGGATAATACCAGTTCATTAAGTTGTAAGATGCGATCATTGGATGGAGCAAGGGTAGGGTCTCTCTGCTGAAGGAAGTGTTGCAGTGTCTGCAAGCCTTCAGTGTGTGGGATGTTAGTGTACAAGCTCTCCATATCAAAAGTGGCCAGCAGGGTGCCCTCTGGGATCCTTCGTAAGCCCTCTATCAATGAGATCATGTGACTAGTGTCTTTGACATAAAATGGAAGATTCTCAGCCATCGGTTTAATGTGGTAATACACATTGGATGTGTCAGAGTCGATTGCTGCTACAATGGGTCTACAATGGGTCTACCTGGAGGAGGAGACACTGGGTCTACCTGGGGGAGGAGACACTGGGTCTACCTGGCGGAGGAGACACTTGTTTGTGTAATTTAGCGACTGTATAGAAAGTTGGTATCTTAGGAAATTTCACACAGAAATTCAACTTACTTTTTGGTGATTTGTCCTGATTCCAAACAGCTTTCCACTGTGGATGAGATATTATGCTGAAATTCTAGGGTCATAATTTATTTTGTAAAAGAAGTCACCTTCAGATACTTGTCGGCAACATTCATTCACATAGTTACATCTGTTTTGTATGAATAGCTGAAGCCAACAAGCTTTTCAATGTGTGTTCATGTTTTTCACGATACAAACACATAGTAGAATAACCAAGGTACCTGTAGCATACAGTGCATTTGGAAATAATTCAGAACCCTTGATTTGTTCCACATTTTGTTACGTTACAGCCTTATTCTAAAAGAGATTAAATCGTTTTCCCCCCCTCATCAATTTAGGTTTTCATCAAGGAACTCTCTGTATATGGCCCTGTTCATCTTTCCCTCGATCCTGACTAGTCTTCCAGTCCCTGGCTCTGAAAAACATCCCCACAGCATGATGCTGCCACCACCATGCTTCACCGTAGGGATGGTGCTAGGTTTCCTCCAAACGTGACGCTTGGCATTCAGGCCAACAAGTTCAAACTTGGTTTCATCAGACCAAAGTGTCTTGTTTGTCATGGTCTGAGAGTCCTTTAGGTGCCCTTTGGTAAACTCCAAGTGGGCTGTCATGTGCCTTTTACCGAGGAGTAGCTTCCTTCTTTCCACTCTACCACGAAGGCCTGATTGGTGGAGTTCTGCAGAGATTCTCCCATCTCCACAGAGGAACTCTGGAGCTCCCCTGATTGCTCAGTTTGCCCAGGCGGCCAGCTCTAGGAAGAGTCTTGATGGTTCCAAACTTCTTCCATTTAAGAATGATGGAGACCACTGTGTTCTTGGGGACCTTCAATGCTGCAGAACACCAGATCTGTTCCTGGACAGAATCCTGTCTTAGAGCTCTACGGATTCCTTCAACCTCATGGCTTGGTTTTTGCTCTGACATGGACTGTCAACTGTGGGACCTTAAATAGACATGTGCTTTCCTAAATCATGTCCAATCAATTGAACTTACCACAGGTGGACTCCAATCAAGAAACATTGTAGAAACATCTCAAGGATCCCTCCCAAGTGGCACAGTGGACTAAGGCACTGGAGTGCTAGCTGTGACTGACACAACTTGCCATTCTTCTTGAACTAACAATTACAACGATGAGAGATCCGAGGCCCTACTGAACAGGCAGCTTAATAAGTATTCAATAGCGCCTATCTGACTAGCATAACATTGTTTTATACATGTGTGTATTTGGCATACATAAATAACTTTCTAATTCTGTGAAGGGCGTCCTCTTGGTTCAGACAGAGATATGAGCTGCTTTTCTTCACCCTGTATTTTCAAGGTAGTATGTCTCCCTCTACAGATTACGAGGTGCATATTCACAACGTTTCCCAGTGACTCAACCAGAGGACCTATTAATTACATGCTGCACTGACAGGCAGGATAATCATGTAAATGTTGTTTTCGGCATTTCAATCAGTGCAATTAAATGTCTGTTTGTCATATTACATGTATTCAGTTGAAATACACCATCCTGACCCTCCAATGTCCTTAATACTGTATTATTTACAAATATTTCAAATCAAAGTTTATTGGTCACATACACATGGTTAGCAGATGTTAATGCAAGAGTAGCAAAAACGCTTGTGCTTCTAGTTCCGACAGTGCAGTAATATCTAACAATTCCCCAACAACTACCTAATACACACAAATCTAAAGGGGTGAATGAGAATACGTACACAAATATATGGATGAGTGATGGCCGAGCGGCATAGGCAAGGTGCAATAGATGGCATAAAATACAGTATATACATACATGAGTAATGTAAGATATTTAAGCATTGTTTAAAGTGACATTATTTAAAGTGATCCATTTATTAAAGTGGCTAGTGATTGGGTCTCTATGTAGGCAGCAGCCTCTGAGTTAGTGATTGCTGTTTGGCAGTCTGATGGCCTTGAGATATAGAAGCTGTGGGGAGATCGAGGGAGTAAAGGATGTCATGTTTTGATTTGAATCCAACTGGATAATGTAACTGTCTTTTTAACTGACCAACTACACACACAAAAAGGAAAGCAACAAGTAATCAGTAAATACTTGACATTTATTTGTATACCTGAAACTCACATGCGAATACATCTTTAAAACCTTCTATTCAAATGTGGCATTGTATTTTTATGAAAATATCAACAACCTTAAAATGACCCTGGAACAATCAAAAGGAAGTCAACACAGTTTACATTAACTCTGAAAGCTTTTCCTTCACCTTCTCTTCAATGTTCGCAAAGTATTTCATTTGGGCGAGAAGCGCTTTGGCAGCTTGAAGCTCTCCTGTTGAAAAGAAATAGACGTTGAGTGAAAGTTGAACCATGTCTCACCAGGGCATCAACAAGCATCTCCGAAGACTGAAGACAGAGGAGGGAAGAGTAACACTTTGCTCTCTGAGATAGTGCAGCATACCTTTGTTCAGGGATGCATCTATTTGTTCAGTCAAGTCTTTCAACTTCTCTGCAAGTAAAAAGGCAAACTAAAACATGAATACAGTTTGCATTTATGGTACAATTTCATCTCCCCCAAAAAATCTCATTACTCTCATTAATCTCATTATTCTCATTACATTACTGGAAAAGTAATTACTGGAAAAATAAGCAAAACACTGATCCGTTTCATTAAACTCACATCCTGCCGATTTCAAATCAACATACTCAAAAACAAAACAGAAGCAGCCGGAGTAAAATGACTTTTTCAACCCAGACCTTTCATAGAGGCGCCTATCTTGGCCGACTCTTCTTTGCTTCGTGCCTCATCCAGTGCTTGGTTGATCTCCATCAACTCCATAAGGAACAGAGGATCAGCCCCCGCATCAGTCCCCTCCTCTATCCCCATGCCATTCAGCTCCAGCTGAAATAGAAGCAGTAACTCACTTTAAAAAAATAACAATAATCTGACATTGAAGGGAACACAACATTCCACCAGGTTGTCACATATAAACATATCACTGACTGTCTGGCATGCTATAAAAATAAACAAGTACAGTAGAAAAACTGATGGGGGGTGGGGGGGGGGGGGGGGGTTGGCTTTGTGCTATTGATTGCTCTTAGGGGTTCTAGGTTACTAGGCTAGGTTACTCTCAAACAATGTGACAACTGTGGTTGTTAAAAGGGTTCTTGCTACGTTAATAATATTTAACTGATTGAATTGGTTTGAGAAAAAGGGATTGTCAAGAAAAACTGTGCTAACCACCGATGGTTGGTGGCACCTTAATTGGGGAGGACGGGCTCGTGGCAATAGCTGGAGCAGAATACGTGGAATGCTATCAAATACATGGTTTCCATTGCATCCACTCCATTCTAGCCATTATTATGAGCCGCCCTCCCCTCAGCAGCCTCCACTGGTGCTAACATTAATTCAAAGTGTGTCTATATAAATAATAAAATAAAATGTAAAACAAGGACATCAAACTCACCATGTAAAGGCCACGACTCAAAGGCTTGAGCAGGGTCCTGTATGCTTTGTTTACTAGGGCTGACTGGTATTCAGAGTACTCTTGTTCTTTCTGACAAAAGAAATAGACAACTTTAACTTACAAATAAAGATTCGGTACACCAGTACATTGGGCATATAGACTAACTACAGTACAGTGATCAGACAGACATCACATAATGGTAACATACAGTCACATCCAAAATTATCGGCACCCTTTACAAAGATGAACCAAAGTAGTAGATCTTCCAGCAATACAATAACCCCAAGCTCACATCAAAATCCACAAAGAAATTGTTTATTGAGCACAAAATCAACATTTTGCAATGGCCAGCTCAGTTTCTGGACTTGAACCCCATTGAAAACCTGTGGTATGAATTGAAGAGAGCAGTCCATAAGCACAGATGAAGGATATCAAGGATCTGGAAAGATTCTGTACGGAGGAATGCCTAATTTAGATTTATTAGGAACCCCATTAGCAGCAGTTAGTCTTACTGGGGTACAACACATGAAGAAAAAATACATTACAGACAAAAGACTTGACATTCATTTAAAACATGAGCATGTAGTGTGTGTGTGCATCTACCAGTTCTACCAGTTCCAACAACAATTAGATCACATGGGGGAGAGGAGTGGTGCCGTGAGGTGGTGCTTCATTTGTTTTTTGAAAACAGGTTTGCTGTGAATTTGTTCTGGACCTGGGGGATGTGAAAAGACCCCTGGTGGCATGTCTGGTGGGGTAAGTGTGTGTGTCAGTGTGTGTGTCAGTGTGTAAGTTGATTATGCAAACCATTTGGAATTTCCAACACATTAATATTTCTTATAAAAACAAGAAGTCAGTCTTTCCTCAACTCTTAACCAAGAGAGACTGGCATGCAAATTATTAATATTAGCCCTCTGATTACAATTAAGTCAGGCTGCTCTGTTCTGGGCCAGCAGCACCTTAACTAGGTCTTTCTTCAAGATGAGATCAAACTAGAGTCTGCACAACTTGCTTTGAGGAGTGTGGTGTCAAAAAAGCATCTCTTTATTAGACAGACATCCCAATCTTTACAACCATTGAATCTATCTGTTTTGAACATTACAGTTTACAGTAACACCAACTAACTTAGTCTCCTCAACTTGTTCAACAGCCACACCATTCATTACCAGATTCAGCTGAGGTCTAAAACTTAGGAAACGATTTCTACCAAATGCAATGCTCTTAGTTTTAGAAATGTTCAGGACCAGTTTATTCCTGGCCACCCATTCAAAAACAGACTGCAACTCTATGATCCCTCCCAGTGTGTTCTCCAATCATAGAAAACATTTCAGAAAAAGGGTCAGTGCCGTTATCCTCGTAAGCAGAGGGTGCCGGAGTATTGAAAACAGGGGTGCCAATAATTCTGACCTCTATCTAATTTATTACTTGTTAAACAAAATCTCTTTCTCTGAGCAATAATATTAGTATTAAAGAATCTAATTGTCAAAACAATGTTTGCATGCAATATAGAGTGTTTGTATTAGTTATTTTACAGTATTTTTTTGCTCATCTTAAATAAAGGGTACCAGTCATTTGGGATGTGACTGTATATAGAGAATATTGGACGTCAGACACACAAAAATAAACACAAACACATTTAACACATCTTTCCTCAAACTGTCAAACTGTCACAAATGTGGGAAAGACCATGTCACCATGGGAATTACATTACAAGTTATTTCACACATTGCCACCTCTCCGACTCAGAGGGATTGGGTTGAATGTGGAAGACACATTTCGGTTGAATGCTTTAAATTGTGCAACTGACTAGGTATTCCCCTTTCCTCTATATCCATTTATCTTTAAATGCCAAACCCTGGGTGATAATTAGATTCTTTACAGTGGGAAGCGGGTTGGAATGTGTCTGGATCCATCAGGGAACAGGTATAAGTGAGATGTGGTGGATGGTGTAACGGTGGATACAAGCTTAGTGTGCATCCCAAATGGCACCCTACTCCATCCAATAAAAAGTAGTGCACTACAAAGTGAATAGGGTGCCATGTGGGATGCCGTTTTGGAGATGGCTGACAGGCAGAGAGCATTTGCAGCTGTCAGGTCCTTCAAACCCAGGCAGGATCAATAGCCTCCAGTGGTGGCCAGAGGGGCTGTCATGTCAACAGTATGCCCTTTGTCTTTACCTGGATGCCTCAAATGCAACAGGAGCATCCTGGAAACCTTGTGATTGTAAGTAATGAGTTTTACCCCCTGTAGGACTGAGTCAAATTAGGGGAATGTAGCCAGGGGTGCTGATTTAATAATACAGTCGGAAAGTTGTGTAATGATTTGGTTGTGGTAGAGGAATCCTTGGCAGCATGTTTTGCGTTCAGTCCCATTGTGCAACAGTATAAGGTCAGCTAATTAGGTGATAACTGTCTAGTCCCATTGAAGTATAGTGGGTAATTTAAATTATATCATTATCCCAGCCGATGTAGATTATAACTGTCTAGTCCCATTGAAGAATGGTGTGTTATTTAAATTACATAATTATCCCAGCCTATTCAGATTATATCATTATCCCATGATATTACAGGGTCTAAAATGGTTAAGTGTGAAATGCAAGCACCCATTCCTAGTACTGTCCATTCCTAGAGTACTGTCAATTCCTAGTACTGTCCATTCCTAGAGTACTGTCAATTCCTAGTCCCGAGAGGCCTAGTATTGTCCATTCCCAGTCCTGAGAGGCCTAGTATAGTCCAATCCAAGTATTGTCCAGGCCTAGAATTGTCCAGGCCTAGTATTGTCCAGGCCTAGTATTGTCCAGGGCTAGGATTGTCCAGGGATAGTATTGTCCAGTCCAAGTACTGTACAGGCCTAGTATTGCCCATTCTGAGTCCTGTCCAGGTCTAGCATTGTCCAATTCCCAGTACTGTAGAGGCCTAGCATTGTCCATTCCTAGTATTGTCCATTCCTAGTACTTCTCAGGCCTAGTATTGTCCAGGCCTAGTACTGTCCAGGCCTAGTATTGTCCATTCCTAGTACTGTCCAGGCCTAGTACTGTCCATTCATAGTCCTGTACAGGCCTAGTATTGTCCATTCATAGTACTGTACAGGCCTAGTATTGTCCATTCCGAGTCCTGTCCAGGCCTCGTCCTGTCCAGGTCCAGCATTGTCCAATTCCCAGTACTGTAGAGGCCTAGCATTGTTCATTCCTAGTATTGGCCATTCCTAGTACTGCCCAGGCCTAGTATTGTCCATTCCGAGTCCTGTCCAGGCCTAGTATTGTCTAGGCCTAGTACTGTTCATTCCAAGTACTGTAAAGGGCTAATATTGTCCATTCCTAGAACTGTACAGGCCAGGTATTGTCAATTCCAAGTACTGTCAATTCCTAGTACTGTACAGGCCTGGTATTGTCCATTCCGGGTACAGTACAGGACAAGTATTGTCCATTCCTAGTACTGTACAGGCCTGGTATTGTCCATGCCTAGTACTGCACAGGCCTGGTATTGTCCATTACTAGTACTGTACAAGACAGGTATTATCCATCCCTAGTACTGTACAGGCCTAGAATTGTCCATTCCGAGTACTGTACAGGCCTAGTAATTGTCCATGCCTAGTACTATACGGGCCTGGTATTGTCCATTCCGAGTCCTGTCCAGGCCTCGTCCTGTCCAGGTCTAGCATTGTCCAATTCCCAGTACTGTAGAGGCCTAGCATTGTCCATTCCTAGTATTGGCCATTCCTAGTACTGCCCAGGCCTAGTATTGTCCATTCCTAGTACTGTCCAGGCCTAGTACTGTACAGGCCTAGTATTGTCCAGGCCTAGTATTGTCCAGGCCTAGTACTGTACAGGCCTAGTATTGTCCAGGCCTAGTATTGTCCAGGCCTAGTACTGTACAGGCCTGGTACTGTACAGGCCTAGTATTGTCCAGGCCTAGTATTGTCCAGGCCTAGTACTGTACAGGCCTGGTATTATCCATCCCTAGTACTGTACAGGCCTGGTATTGTCCATTCCTAGTACTGCCCAGGCCTAGTATTGTCCAGGCCTAGTAATGTCCAGACTAGTATTGTCCATTCCTAGAACTGTACAGGCCTAGTATTGTCAATTCCAAGTACTGTCCATTCCGGGTACAGTACAGGACAAGTATTGTCCATTCCTAGTACTGTACAGACCTGGTATTGTCCATGCCTAGTACTGCACAGGACTGGTATTGTCCATCCCTAGTACTGTACGGGCCTGGTATTGTCCATTCCTAGTACTGTACAGGCCTGGTATTATCCATCCCTAGTACTGTACGGGCCTGGTATTGTCCATTCCTAGTTCTGTACAGGCCTAGTATTGTCCATTACTAGTACTGTACAGGCCTAGTAATTGTCCATGCCTAGTATTGTCCATGCCTAGTACTGTACGGGCCTGGTATTGTCCATTCCTAGTACTGTACGGGCCTGGTATTGTCCATTCCTAGTACTGCACAGGACAAGTATTGTCCCTTTCTAGTACTGTACAGGCCTAGTATTGTCCATTCCGAGTCCTGTCCAGGCCTCGTCCTGTCCAGGTCTAGCATTATCCAATTCCCAGTACTGTAGAGGCCTAGCATTGTCCATTCCTAGTATTGGCCATTCCTAGTCCTGTCCAGGCCTAGTACTGTCCAGGCCTAGTATTGTCCATTCCTAGTACTGTCCAGGCCTAGAATTGTCCAGGCCTAGTACTGTCCAGGCCGAGTATTGTCCAGGCCGAGTATTGTCCAGGCCTAGTACTGTACAGGCCTGGTATTATCCATCCCTAGTACTGTACAGGCCTGGTATTGTCCATTCCTAGTACTGTACAGGCCTAGTATTGTCCATTCCTAGTACTGCCCAGGCCTAGTATTGTCCAGGCCTAGTACTGTCCAGGGCTAGTACTGTCCAGACTAGTATTGTCCATTCCTAGTACTGAACAGGCCTAGTATTGATCATTCCTAGTACTGTACAGGCCTAGTATTGTCCAGTCCTAGTACTGTACAGGCCTAGTATTGTCCATTCCTAGTACTGTACAGGCCTGGTATTGTCCATTCCTAGTACTGTACAGGCCTGGTATTGTCCATTCCTAGTACTGTACAGGCCTAGTATTGTCCATTCCGAGTCCTGTCCAGGCCTCGTCCTGTCCAGGTCTAGCATTGTCCAATTCCCAGTACTGTAGAGGCCTAGCATTGTCCATTCCTAGTATTGTCCATTCCTAGTACTGCCCAGGCCTAGTATTGTCCATTCCTAGTACTGTCCAGGCCTAGTATTGTCCAGGCCTAGTACTGTCCAGGCCTAGTACTGTCCATTCCTAGTATTGTCCATTCCTAGTACTGTCCAGGCCTAGTATTGTCCATTCCTAGTACTGTACAGACCTAGTATAGTCCAATCCTGGTATTGTCCAGGCCTAGTATTGTCCAGGCCTAGTATTGTCCATTCCTAGTACTATCCATTCCTAGTACTGTCCAGGCCTAGTATTGTCCATTCATAGTCCTGTACAGGCCTAGTATTGTCCATTCATAGTACTGTACAGGCCTAGTATTGTCCATTCCGAGTCCTGTCCAGGCCTCGTCCTGTCCAGGTCCAGCATTGTCCAATTCCCAGTACTGTAGAGGCCTAGCATTGGCCATTCCTAGTACTGCCCAGGCCTAGTATTGTCCATTCCGAGTCCTGTCCAGGCCTAGTATTGTCTAGGCCTAGTACTGTTCATTCCAAGTACTGTAAAGGGCTAATATTGTCCATTCCTAGAACTGTACAGGCCAGGTATTGTCAATTCCAAGTACTGTCAATTCCTAGTACTGTACAGGCCTGGTATTGTCCATTCCGGGTACAGTACAGGACAAGTATTGTCCATTCCTAGTACTGTACAGGCCTGGTATTGTCCATGCCTAGTACTGCACAGGCCTGGTATTGTCCATTACTAGTACTGTACAAGACAGGTATTATCCATCCCTAGTACTGTACAGGCCTAGAATTGTCCATTCCGAGTACTGTACAGGCCTAGTAATTGTCCATGCCTAGTACTATACGGGCCTGGTATTGTCCATTCAGAGTCCTGTCCAGGCCTCGTCCTGTCCAGGTCTAGCATTGTCCAATTCCCAGTACTGTAGAGGCCTAGCATTGTCCATTCCTAGTATTGGCCATTCCTAGTACTGCCCAGGCCTAGTATTGTCCATTCCTAGTACTGTCCAGGCCTAGTACTGTACAGGCCTAGTATTGTCCAGGCCTAGTACTGTACAGGCCTAGTATTGTCCAGGCCTAGTATTGTCCAGGCCTAGTACTGTACAGGCCTGGTACTGTACAGGCCTAGTATTGTCCAGGCCTAGTATTGTCCAGGCCTAGTACTGTACAGGCCTGGTATTATCCATCCCTAGTACTGTCCAGGCCTCGTCCTGTCCAGGTCTAGCATTGTCCAATTCCCAGTACTGTAGAGGCCTAGCATTGTCCATTCCTAGTATTGGCCATTCCTAGTACTGCCCAGGCCTAGTATTGTCCATTCCTAGTACTGTCCAGGCCTAGTACTGTACAGGCCTAGTACTGTACAGGCCTAGTATTGTCCAGGCCTAGTATTGTCCAGGCCTAGTACTGTACAGGCCTGGTATTATCCATCCCTAGTACTGTACAGGCCTGGTATTGTCCATTCCTAGTACTGCCCAGGCCTAGTATTGTCCAGGCTTAGTAATGTCCAGACTAGTATTGTCCATTCCTAGAACTGTACAGGCCTAGTATTGTCAATTCCAAGTACTGTCCATTCCGGGTACAGTACAGGACAAGTATTGTCCATTCCTAGTACTGTACAGACCTGGTATTGTCCATGCCTAGTACAGCACAGGCTGTACTCCTGTAGGGCACAGGCACTATAATATTAAAATATTTGAACGGACGTTAGAATTCGATTAGCCTACTTCTGGGAGTATTCAAAACATGACATAGGCCTATTTGAATAAAATGCTAAAGTGTAATTCAATTGTGGATGTGACATATTCGACATACAAGGATAGACCATGACATTTTTATCAAACAACAGTTTTAGAACAGTTATGACTATTAAAAACATATATATTTTTTTTAAATGTCATTTTTCACAGGTGCACCTTGTTATTGTCGGTCAATCAAAGCTGCACTCCTGTCTGAGGCACCATCTGTACCATGTGTAGCCCCTTGATCAACATCCATTATACTACACATAAGAGTCATTGGACGAAGGCGACTTCTGTACGGGGGAGTTTGTAAAGGGACCCAATGCTCGGTCTGAACATCTGCGTCTCCAAAACATCTGTGCGAACGGAAGACGGACACCACAAATGTATTTTACATTTGTGAAATTAATTTGGATGTGATATGAATGTAAAAGGATTTGTTTCAAGAAACGTACCGCAATTGAGAATCGATTGACGTTTAGATGGAGTATTTGGCTGTTTTGGCTTCCAGAGCCAATGTGCCTTTAAACAGAACATGTAAGGTTTTTGGACTATAAGGAGTAAAGTTAGGCTCCTTTAGTCCATTATTGGGCTACTCCATGTGTAGCAAGTGAAGTTGGAGATTTCTAATCAATGCAAAATGGAATTACAATTACGGAATAAAGTTGGCTAAATGTTTTATTTTTATTCACCTTTATTTAACCAGGTAGGCAAGTTGAGAACACCTTTATTTAACCAGGTAGGCAAGTTGAGAACACCTTTATTTAACCAGGTAGGCAAGTTGAGAACACCTTTATTTAACCAGGTAGGCAAGTTGAGAACAAGTTCTCATTTACAATTGCGACCTGGCCAAGATAAAGCAAAGCAGTTCGACACATACAACGACACAGAGTTACACATGGAGTAAAACAAACATACAGTCAATAATACAGTAGAAACAAGTCTATATACGATGTGAGCAAATGAGGTGAGAAGGGAGGTAAAGGCAAAAAAGGCCATGATGGCAAAGTAAATACAATATAGCAAGTAAAACACTGGAATGGTAGATTTGCAGTGGAAGAATGTGCAAAGTAGAGATAGAAATAATGGGGTGCAAAGGAGCAAAATAAATAAATAAATAAAATAAATACAGTAGGGAAAGAGATAGTTGTTTGGGCTAAATTATATGTGGGCTATGTACAGGTGAAGTAATCTGTGAGCTGCTCTGACAGCTGGTGCTTAAAGCTAGTGAGGGAGATAAGTGTTTCCAGTTTCAGAGATTATTGTAGTTTGTTCCAGTCATTGGCAGCAGAGAACTGGAAGGAGAGGCGGCCAAAGAAAGAATTGGTTTTGGGGGTAACCAGAGAGATATACCTGCTGGAGCGCGTGCTAAATGAGAAGTGATAGGCTACAATGATCAACCAATAGGTAGGCTGTTGTTTAATATCAATAGAGCTGTTGTGGCATTAGAACCAGGAGCACAGCAAAACTGCCTCAATTAGCCTTACTAACTAGCTAACTTAACTGGCTAGTGTAGCTTCTTTACATCGATTTGATGGTCATCACAAGTTACCACAGTCACAAAGTCATAAACCTAGGCTATTTCAAATATGTATCTGCATAAACATGAATTCAAACCTAACCTTGGCAAATACCATTAACCACACTGTTAATTTAAGGTTAGGCATAAGGTTAAGACCCAAAAGCTCATTTTTGTTTTCATGAATATTTACGATATAGCCAATTTCAACTTTGTGGCTGAGGTAACTATTAATGATAACCCGATTATTTGACAAGCAGAGAGCACACCGCCTCACCTGATTCGCACGAGCAAGTCCCCATTATAGTGTTTAAACTTTAAAAACACATGCATTTCAAATACCCAAATATCGCCCCAAAAATTGTATATCATTCTAATAGCGAAATCATTAAAAATGCCCATCCCTACTCAAAACCCAAGTGTTCCCAGCCTTATTGCTGTCAACTGACAAGCCCTGAGCCCTCCATCCATACCGCAGTTTTCTGGCTGAAGTTGTCAGGGTGAAGAGACCGCTGGAGCTTCAAGTATGTTTTCTGCAGCCTCTGGGTATCCAGTGCAAAGGTCTGGTCACTAAAAATAAGCAATAACAGAGGTTAAGCATCCATTGCACTGTAGGGTACTTTAGGATGAATCTGTCCTATTAAAGGCCTTTAAAGGTAGGATTGTGATTCCTACCCATGCATTTATTCCACATTTTGTTGTGTTACAGCCTGAATTCAAAATAGATTAAATACATATTGTTTTCTCAACCTTCTACACACAATACTCCACAATGAAAAAGTGCAAACATGTTTTTAGAAATGTTTGGAAATGTATTGAAAATGAAATACAGAAATATCTCATTTACATAAGTATTCACACTCCCTGTCCTTTACACTTGTTTGTATTCGGTAGTTGTTGTGAAATTATTAGATTCCTTGTTAGATATTACTGCACGGTCGGAACGTGAAGCACAAGCATTTCGCTGCACTCACATTAACATCTACTAACCATGGGTATGTGACCAATAAAACTGGACTTGATTGTATTGCACACAGAGTGAGTACATGCAATTATTATGTGACATGTTAAGCACATTTTTACTCCTGAACTTATTTAGGCTTGCATTAACAAAGGGGATGAATAATTATTGACTCAAGACATTTAATATTTTCATGTTTAACAGTGGTGGAGAAAGTACTCAATTGTCAAGATATCTTTTATAGAAAATGACTAAAGTAAAAGTCACTCAGTAAAATACTACTTGAGTAAAAGTTTGGTTTTAAATATACATTAGTATCAAAAGTAAATGCAATTGCTAAAATATAGTTAAGTATTAAAAGTAAAAGTATAATTCATTTAAAACTACTTATATTAAGCAAACCAGATGGCACAATTTTCTGGTTTTTAATTTATGGATAGTCAGGGGCACACTCCAACACTCCGACTCCATTTACAAATAAAGCATTTGTGTTTAGTGAGTCTGCCAGATCAGGAGGCCATGACCAGGGATAAGTATGTCCTTCTAAGCATTCAAAATGTAACGAGTACTTTAGGGTGTCCGGGAAAATGTATGGAGTAAAAAGTACATCATTATATTTAGGAACGTAGTGAAGTAAAAGTTGTCAAAAATATTAATAGTAAAGTAAATTACAGAACGTTTTTTTTGTAAAGTAGGACTTTAAAGTATTTTCACTTAACACCACTGATTTTTTCATTCATTTTTAAAGTGTTCTAAAACCATTATTCCACTTTGAAATGAGGGGGTATTGTGTGTAGGCCAGTGACACACAATCTCAATTTAATACATTTTAAACTCAGGCTGTAACACAAATAAAATGGAAAAAGTTAAGGGGTGTGAATACTTTCTGGAGGCACAGTTTGTGATGAGTGCAAACAAAATAGTGAATACAAACTAAATTAATAATAATAATGATAATAATAGGGAGCTTAGTGAGTGTGTAAACATAATGTAACATTTCAATTGAAAACGTCATATCACTCACCACTCCATAATCAGGAAATAGGACGCCCTCTCATCTGGAGGCTGGACAAAGTTACACGATAAACAGAAGAAGGCCGGAGTTTGTTCGATAGACTGGCTACAGTTCCAACAGTGTAGCTTCACAGAGGCTGTGCAGAAAGTCGTTTGCAGTGAACTAACATGTTTTACTATATTTTCGTTAAGTAATCTGAAGCCCGTGTGCCTCCTTGTGCCCTTACTGCTGAAGGTGATAGAGTTGTTGCATAGCGTTGCACGAGACGAAGCCTTTGATAACAATTGCCTGATAGCTAATAACTTTGGTGAATGCTGAAGAGCCTGAGATATGCAAATAACGCCTATATTATTCAGTGACAGCATTGTTGACAGGTGAAAGCATAGGTTAATTGTCTAAATGTTTATAATGGAGCACTTCCTGGAGAATGAGGTTTCTTCTTCTACTGTATGATAAGCGACAACAAAAAAAGGCGCACTACTGCCGCCTATCGGAAATGGGGATAATTGCAGGCTGCAATGCTCAACGACAACAGATGAAAAGAAGGCAACACTAGCTAGCTAACTCCACACCATCATGTATTTCTGTTAGCATGTGGTGTTCGCCAGGCTTGCTGCAGTGGAGCAAAACTGAGTAAGTTGTCTAGTAACTAGACGATAGTTAGTTAAAACGATAGTCAAGATGGGCCTTACTTCTCTGAGAGTTGTTTATGGTAATGCCGGTCGAGCTAACATTTGAATACTAAGAAATGTCAGCTAGCAAGCTACGCTAGCTAACGTTATAGCTAGCTAACCACTTTAATTACAACTGGTGTATATGTTTCTAAGCTAGCCATCACTGATTTGATAATATCAATAGCTATACACTGGCTAATGGATCATCGATTATAGGCTATCTAGCAGCTGAACTTCTCAATCGTCTGCATCACATACCGGTTTCATCTGGCATGACTTGGCCAACTAGCTACTTAGCTACCATTAGTTACCTAGCTAGCTGTCATTAACGCTAGTTACTAAATGTATATGACAAGGCTCGATAGTTAGCAGGGTAAATAATGTAGCTAGACTGTCTAGCTAGAGTATTTCACCATGGAGATTGCAATTGTCTCTTGAATTTCATGAGATCATCCATGTGTCATGTGTTGTGGACTTTGCAAACTGGGCACATCATCAGACTCCAGAATAAGCCATGTCATGTAATGTGTGTGTCACCCTTTCAAGTGCTTAAATCCACATGTCTTCCCAGCATGTGATTTCAACTTTGGGAATGGAATGTCAGACTTATGTAAACTTAAGCTGATAGTGTTGTATACAAGCCTACATCATGCCAGTCTGTTTGCTAGCTAGTGAGTTTGTCTGATAGGTATTAATCCCAGTGCTACAACACCAGACATTAAATAGTTGTTTGCTAGGCATAATTAGGCTTATTCCCCTTCCAATTTCCTTTCGTTTTCAGATTAGCCACCCATTCCTATGGAGATAGAAGAGACCTGGGCTCATGAGGATCGATGGGCTTTCACTGAGTGGGATATCCACCAACGACCGCACCAGGTACCAAAGTACAGATCACACCAGTACCAACACTGTGGTAAGAGCTCCAGAGTGCAGCAGTGGTCTAAGGCACTGCATCTCAGTGCAAGAAGTGCCACTACAGGCCCTGGTTTGATTCTAGGCTGTAACACATCTGGCTGTGATTGGAACTCCCATAGGGCGGCGCACAATTGGCCCAGGGTAATCCGGGTTTGGTAGGCCGTCATTGTAAATTTGGCCAGGTCGCAATTGTAAATGAGAACTTGTTCTCAACTTGCTTACCTGGTTAAATAAAGGTGAATAAGAATTTGTTCTTAACTGACTCGCCTAGTTAAATAAAATAAAAAGAGCAGATGCCTAGATACCTGCACAGTTCACAGAAATTAGGCTAATCTCACAGAGATTCTAACCATGTTTCTAACTCTTCAATTCTCTGTGCAGTACTCAGAATTCTTGTGTACTGCATATTACATAAGACTATGAAGTTTGGTCATACATGTGGCTACTGTCACTCACTGAGTGCTTCCTTTTTGTGCTTCTATTGGCCCTGTAGAAAGAAAAGTTTTACAAATCAGTGCGTTTTGTCAGTACTCTAATGGGTTGTCTGGTCTCTGAATATGACTGAATTGCTGTGACAATGACATTGTGTGTGGGAGTAGGTTGGAGGTCTGACTGGGCTGGGCTAGGCAGGCGTCAGACTTCTCATCTCCACAGGAAGTCTGTTTTATCTGTCTTCCTCACTGAACACAGGCGGCGACAGATAGCCAACTCCCAGTCTTGTGGGAATGAGGAGGGCAGGGATGGTAGCCTATATTCTCAGGAATATGTTCTTTAGAATTTGTTACAAAATAATCATTGCAAGTAACAAAGTTGGCAATAAGGAACATGTGGATTCTTCAATCCTACAGCTTTTATGTGCTGTATTTATTACTTTGCAGCAGAATTTTTGGAACACGTTCTAAAGAACTAAATAACATATTCCTGAAATAGAATGACCATCCAGAGAGGAGAAGGGCTATTAGGTTCCTTCCAATGTTCCTTCTAGGAGACCACCAGGAGCAGGAGACACAGGGTACAGTGTTGAGCCTACTGGGAGACAGGAGCTGGAGACACAGTGTTGAGCCTACTGGGAGACAGGAGCTGGGGACACAGTGTTGAGCCTACTGGGAGACAGGAGCTGGAGACACAGTGTCGAGCCTACTGGGAGACAGGAGCTGGAGACACAGTGTTGAGCCTACTGGGAGACAGGAGCTGGAGACAGTGTTGAGCCTACTGGGAGACAGGAGCTGGAGACAGTGTTGAGCCTACTGGGAGACAGGAGCTGGGGACACCGTGTTGAGCCTACTGGGAGACAGGAGCTGGAGACACAGTGTCGAGCCTACTGGGAGACAGGAGCTGGAGACACAGTGTTGAGCCTACTGGGAGACAGGAGCTGGAGACACAGTGTTGAGCCTACTGGGAGACAGGAGCTGGAGACACAGTGTTGAGCCTACTGGGAGACAGGAGCTGGAGACACAGTGTTGAGCCTACTGGGAGACAGGAGCTGGAGACACAGTGTTGAGCCTACTGGGAGACAGGAGCTGGTGTCACAGGGTATAGTGTTGAGCCTACTGAAGACAGGAGCTGGAGACACAGTGTTGAGCCTACTGAAGACAGGAGCTGGAGACACAGTGTTGAGCCTACTGGAGACAGGAGCTGGAGACACAGTGTTGAGCCTACTGGAGACAGGAGCTGGAGACACAGTGTTGAGCCTACTGGAGACAGGAGCTGGAGATACAGTGTTGAGCCTACTGGAGACAGGAGCTGGAGACACAGTGTTGAGCCTACTGGAGACAGGAGCTGGAGACAGTGTTGAGCCTACTGGAAACAGACAGCCACCCCCGCCTCCTCCTCCTCTAAGGTAAACAGGATCTCCTCCTGAAGGTCGCTGGGAGACAATACCCTGGGTATTATTATGGGAAACGACTAAGAATAGATAACGAAAGTAAGGTGGCTGTCGTGCCTGTGGTTTGTGTTTGGATCAGACGAGCCAAAATGGAAGATTTGTCTATAGAAGTGTTACAGTTGTGAAGATAATGTTCTTGGTGAGAAGGGCACGCAAGTGAAAGAGCGGGACACATGGTAAAACGTCAGAGGTTTATCAGTCTGTCTATCTTCATGGTAGTTAAGTATTGGAGTTGAAGGCCTAAATAAAGAAGACCTATTTTTGTATGCTGTTCATAAATGGAGACTTACTGTACTACTGTATTTTATTCCAGATTTTGTAAGTATTATTTCTTTTACTTTAAAATGTGGAATATTGGACATGTAGGATAACTAGACTGCATCTTTTTTTCTGTTAGTTTCGATTTTCTGTCACTTGTGCCTCCTATCTATTCTGGAATGTTTTAATTTGGGAATGTTTTAATGATCTGCCAACTACCTTCCCCATAGCTTTTGTTTTACATTCATCTCACTACCCTGTTCTTCTCACTGCATGTAAACACTTCAATATTGTACCTCTTCTATTTTCCAAGTAGGTTCATGGCCAGGTCTCGGTGATTTAAACACTTAAATTACTAACCTAACCACTGATGAATTAGATTACTGCTAAACTGACTTTGGTCTTCTGAGACATGGTGTGTGTTTTCCAGGGTAATCCAATTTAGTGATGGGGGGGAGGGAATTGATACAGTTAAATATCGCAATATTATTTAGGATTATATCAATACTTTGACTCCAACTATTGATTTGTATTTTTTGTTTTGTTAGGTAGCTCTAGTCGGCTGTACCTACACCAAAACTATTTTTCATCCTATAGCTTGTTCTCCATCTTCTTTTTAAATGGTGAGCCAAAATGTTTTCATTGCTTTTATTACCCTGACTGGTCTCTCTGCAGCAGACATTCAGTCAGGTCCATAAGTATTTGGACAGTGACACAATTTGCATCATTTTGGCTCTGTACTCCACCACAATGGATTTGAAAGGAAACAATCACGATGTGCTTTAAGTGTAGACTTTCATCTTTAATTTAAGGGTTTTGTCCAAATTATTGTGTGAACCGTGTAGGAATTGTTTGTTTATAATACTTGTTTGCAAATCCTTTGTAGTCAATGACTGCCTGAAGTCTGGAACCCATAGACATCACCAGATGCTGTGTTTCTTCCCTGGTGATGCTCTGCCAGGTCTTTACTGCAGCTGTCTCGAGTTCCCTGTTCTTGCCTTCAGCAAGTGAAATGCATGCTCAATTGGATTCAGGTTAGGTGATTGACTTGGCCATTGCAGAACATTCCAATTATTTGCCTTAAAAAAGTATTGGGTTGCTTTCGCAGTATGCTTCGGGTCATTGTCCATCTGCACTGTGAAGCGCCGTCCAATGAGTTTTGAAGCATTTGGCTGAATCTGAGCAGATAATATAGACCTAAACACTTCAGAAATCATCCTGCTGCTTGTCAGCAGTCACATCATCAATAAATACAAGGAACCAGTTCCATTGGCATCCATACATCTCCATGCCATAACACTACCTCCACCATGCTTCACAGATGAGGTGGTATGCTCTGATGATGAGCAGTACCTTCCCTTCTCCATAACACTACCTCCACCATGCTTCACAGATGAGGTGGTATGCTCTGATGATGAGCAGTACCTTCCCTTCCCTTCTCCATACTCTTCTCTTCCCATCATTCTGGTACAAGTTGATCTTTGTCTCATCTGTCCATAGGATGCTGTTCCAGAATTGTACAGGCTTTTTTAGATGTTTTTTGGCAAACCTTGATTCTGGTCTTCCTGTTTTTGAGGCTTACCAATGGTTTACATCTTGTGGTAAAGCGTCTGTATTTACTCTGGTGATGTCTTCTCTTGAATGTTGACTTTGACACTGATATGCCTACCTCCTGGAGGGTGTTCCTGATCTGGCCAACTGTTGTGAAGGGGTTTTTCTTCACCAGGGAAATAATTACTCTGTCGTCCACCACAGTTGTTTTCCGTGATCTTCCGGGCCTTTTGGTGTTCCTGAACTCACCAGTGTGTTCTTTCTTGTTAAGAATGTACCAAATACTTGATTTGGCCACACCTCATGTTTTTGCTATCTCTCTGATTGGTTTCTTTTGATTGTTCAGCCTAATGATGGCTTGCTTCCCTGGCAGTGACAGCTCTTTGGACGTCATATTGAGGGTTAACAACAGCAACATATTGCAAATGCCACACTTGAAATCAACGGAGTCTACAACCCACACAAGTGGCTCAGGTAGTGCAGCTCATCCAGGATGGTACATCAATGCGAGCTGTGGCAAGAAGGTTTGCTGTGTCTGTCAGCGTAGTGTCCAGAGCATGGAGGCGCTACCAGGAGACAGGCCAGTACATCAGGAGACGTGGAGGAGGCCGTAGGAGGGCAACAACCCAGCAGCAGGACCGCTACCTCTGCCTTTTGCAAGGAGGAGCAGGAGGAGCACTGCCAGAGCCCTGCAAAATGACCTCCAGCAGGCCACAAATGTGCATGTGTCTGCTCAAACGGTCAGAAACAGACTCCATGAGGGTGGTATGAGGGCCCGACGTCCACAGGTGGGGGTTGCGCTTACAGCCCAACACCGTGCAGGACGTTTGGCATTTGCCAGGGAACACCAAGATTGGCAAATTCGCCACTGGCGCCCTGTGCTCTTCACAGATGAAAGCAGGTTCACACTGAGCACATGACAGACGTGACAGTCTGGAGACGCCGTGGAGAACGTTCTGCTGCCTGCAACATCCTCCAGCATGACCGGTTTGGCGGTGGGTCAGTCATGGTGTGGGGTGGCATTTCTTTGGATGGCCGCACAGCCCTCCATGTGCTCGCCAGAGGTAGCCTGACTGCCATTAGGTACCGAGATGAGATCCTCAGACCCCTTGTGAGACCATATGCTGGTGCGGTTGGCCCTGGGTTCCTCCTAATGCAAGACAATGCTAGACTTTGTGTGGCTGGAGTGTGTCAGCAGTTCCTGCAAGAGGAAGGCATTGATGCTATGGACTGGCCGGCCCGTTCCCCAGACCTGAATCCAATTGAGCACATCTGGGGCATCATGTCTCGCTCCATCCACCAAAGCCACGTTGCACCACAGACTGTCCAGGAGTTGGCGTATGCTTTAGTCCAGGTCTCGGAGGAGATCCCTCAGGAGACCATCCGCCACCTCATCAAGAGCATGCCCACGCATTGTAGGGAGGTCATACAGGCACGTGGAGGCCACACACACTACTGAGCCTCATTTTGACTTGTTTTAAGGACATTACATCAAAGTTGGATCAGCCTGTAGTGTGGTTTTCCACTTTAATTTTGAGTGTGACTCTAAATCCAGACCTCCATGGGTTGATACATTTGATTTCCATTGATAATTATTGTGTGATTTTGTTGTCAGCACATTCAACTATGTAAAGAAAAAAGTATTTAATAAGAATATTTCATTCATTCAGATCTAGGATGTTATTTTAGTGTTCCCTTTTATTTTTTTTGAGCAGTATATATATATATATATATATATATATATATATATATATGGCCACACCTCATTTCCAATCCCATATATATATATATATATATATATATATATATATATATATATATATATATATATATATATATATATATTATTTATTTATTTATCTGGGATTGGAAATGATGCAGACAATTACATTGATGGAAGCTACAATCTATCTACAATATTAAAGCTGATCTACCTCCTAAAAAAATGTCTCTAGACCGTTTATCTGCTTACCTGTAAATGAACTAATGAGGGAATAAAACACACCTGGACATGGAACAGCTGAGCAGCCAATTGTCCAATTACTTTTGGTCCCTTGAAAAGGGGGGGACCACATTAAAAAGTGCTTTAATTCCTACCCCGTTCACACGATTTGGATGTAAATACCTCAAATTAAAGCTGAAGGTCTGCACTTTCAGCTGATATTCATTATTTAATTTCAACTCCAATACGCTGTGATAGACAGGTAAAATAATAATAACTTGGGTCAATGTCCAAATATTTATGGCCTGACTGTATAGTGAGCAATATGTTTGGGACATCAAATTGCAATATTGAATCAAGTGAATTGCAATACATGTATGGTATTGCGATTATTATAGTATTGTGAGGTCCCTGGCAATTCCCAGCCCAACCCACACACACACACACCCTGCCAGCCCTAATGAAAATGCTGTCCCAAACCCTGCCCTATGGCATCTAGATTAACTGGACCTGTTTAACAATAGTGAAATCAATAGCAAACCAGCCAATATAATGCATCAGAGATTCAGATGTCAGAACATGCATGCGGTAGTCAATCTATTCAATTACTACACACCTTCAACTGAATCCATCTGGTTGCCTATTATCGGATGCATGACCCTGTTAGCATTGCTGCCATTGATTCGGAGGGGCTGGGTTAAATACGGAAGACCTATTTCGGTTGAATGCATTCAGTTGTGCAGTTGACCAGGTATCTCCCTTTTCTGATGCCGTCAGTACAGAATATATGTTACACATTACATTCGACATAGGATGCTTGTTTTGTTCATGGACTTTCAGAAGCAAGAGCGATGGTACTCTTCGTTGATTTGAGTGTTAAATAAAGACGTGAATGGCTGTTACTAATTGCGGTTGCTAATCTACATATGTTCCAGATACAATAGATTTTTTTTATGGCATAACAGATTTCCCTATTTTAATGTAGTAGACAATTTATTAGTGGCGAGTGCACCGTTATTTATTGGACCAGAAGGCCCCCATTTTTAAATGCCAAGTATTTCAGAAATACAGAATTGCTCTTCTGCAATTTTATCATTAAAAAACATTGAATTTGAAATGATGAAACCTCCTGTCTGTCATACTATGGGTGGCAGATAGCCTAGCGGTTAAAGCGTGGGGCCAATAACCGAAAGGTCGCTAGTTCAAATCCCCAATCCGACAAAATCCATCTGGGCCCTTGAGCAAGGAACTTAACCTTAACTGCTCCAGGGTCGCCATTGATAATGGCAGACTCTGGCCGTGACCCAACTCTCGTAGGGTGTCAGAGGGAGAGTTGGGGTTTGCAAAAAAAACACATTTCCAATTCACACATACTTGTACATGTGTGAAACAGGATAAATATAACCACCCACCTAATTATTATTATCTCTCCTCTTCCCAGATAAGCCATGATCCCCATCACTGAGCTGCGTTACTTTGTAGACTGCCAGCCGGCCTACCGCATCCTGAAGCCATGGTGGGACGTCTTCACCGACTACATCTCCATCGTCATGCTCATGATCGCCGTGTTCGGGGGCACTCTGCAGGTCCGTTAGAGGACAGTCCCTTTTTTTCCCCCTATGTACTTGATCTTGTTTTTGTTCAGCTTCTGTTACAAATCAGAGACAGCATAGTATGCAAACACTACAGTCAAATGCTTACTTTACTATTGTCGATGTACTTAAAATGCTTTTGTTTCAATCTAGGTCACCCAGGACAAGATGATCTGCCTGCCCTGCAAGTGGGTGGTCAACCATACATGCAGGAGGTTTTTCAACGCTACTCTGTCGGCCCCGCTCTTGTTGGAGCCCAAAGGGATCCAATACAACCTGGATCGCCACCAGTACAACTACGTAGACGCTGTGTGCTACGAGAACCGCCTGCACTGGTTTGCCAAGTACTTCCCTTACCTGGTGCTACTGCATACCCTCATCTTCCTGGCCTGCAGTAACTTCTGGTTCAAGTTCCCCCGGACTAGCTCCAAACTGGAGCACTTTGTGTCCATCTTACTCAAGTGTTTTGACTCTCCCTGGACCACCAGGGCTCTGTCTGAGACGGTGGTGGAGGAGCGCGACCCCAAGCCCCACAAGATGAACGGCTCCATGGATAAGAAGGCGTCATGTGTCAGCGAGGACGTGGAGGCCAGCGTCCCCATGCTCCAAAAGACAAAGTCTCGCCTGGAGCAGGGGATCGTGGACCGCACTGAGACAGGCGTCCTGGATAAGAAAGAGGGCGAACAGGCAAAAGCTCTGTTCGAAAAGGTGAAAAAGTTCCGCATACACGTGGAAGAGGGAGACATTGTGTACAGGCTCTACATCCGACAAACTATTATCAAAGTCATTAAGTTCATTTTTATTATCTGCTATACGGGGTATTATGTGCACAATATTCAGTTCAGTGTGGACTGTAGTGTGGATATAGAGAGCCTCACAGGGTACAGCATGTATCGTTGTGCCCATCCTCTGGCCACTCTGTTTAAGATCCTAGCCTGCGTCTACATTAGCTTAGTGGGGGTTTACGGCTTAATTTGCATGTACACTCTCTGTTGGATGCTGCGGCGCTCGCTGAAGAAATACTCCTTCGAGTCGATACGAGAGGAGAGCAGTTACAGCGACATACCGGACGTGAAGAACGACTTTGCTTTCATGCTGCACATGATTGACCAATACGACCCTCTGTACTCCAAACGCTTTGCTGTCTTCCTGTCCGAGGTGAGCGAGAACAAGCTGCGGCAGCTCAACCTGAACAACGAGTGGACTCTGGACAAACTGAGGCAGAGAATCACCAATAACTCCCAGGAGAAGTTGGAGCTGCACCTCTTCATGCTGAGTGGCATCCCAGACACAGTGTTTGACCTGATGGAGCTGGAGGTAGTTTGTTTAGAGTTGGCTGTATTCCATGTGGTCCACGTGCCTTGATTTGTTCTATTTTTTTTTATGCACACACTGTAGAAACTTTGATTTGTTGTGCGAGTACTTTTCCTATAATGTACATCTGAGTCGCAATAATTACAGGATTTCTTAAAAGAAGAGAAATTTGTACACTGCTCCTGCCAATGTCACTTCAGTTTATTGAGCTTAGATATCGGCCTCTTGGTCCGAATGTATAATTTTTTTGTTATTATTGTAGGTGCTGAAGCTGGAGCTCATTCCAGACATTACCATCCCTCCTATCATCGCCCAGCTGGTCAACCTGAAGGAGATGTGGCTGTACCATACCCCGGCTAAGATCGAGGCTCCCGCCTTGGCCTTCCTCAGGGAGAACCTCAAGTCCCTCCACATCAAGTTCACCGACATCAAGGAGATCCCTTTGTGGATCTACAGCCTGAAGAACCTGAGCGAGCTGCACCTGACGGGGAACCTGAGCGCAGAGAACAACCGATACATTGTTATTGATGGGCTACGGGAGCTGAAGAGGCTCAAGGTGCTCCGGCTGAAGAGTAACTTGACCAAGCTACCTCAGGTATTTGTTTATTTAAAAAAAAATCTTCCTCTCTCTATCTTTTTCTCTTGTCTTTGTTTGTTTTTCATGTAATTTATAGTTTTAATCATTTGGTTTGGGAGAGGAGCCCCTGTCAAACCCTGTTGTTTTTCCCCCTCTCCCTGCACTGTAATGTTTCACCTTTTTTATGTATGATGTTCTTCACCTCAGGTGGTGACGGACGTGGGGGTGCACCTCCAGAAGCTGTCAGTCAACAACGAGGGCACCAAGCTGATGGTCCTCAACAGCCTGAAGAAAATGGTGAACCTGACTGAACTGGAGCTGATCCGCTGTGACTTAGAACGCATCCCACACTCCATCTTCAGCCTGCACAACTTGCAGGAGATTGACCTCAAGGTTCGTTTGTCATTGCTGTTTATTACGTTCCGTTAAGGTTGCAACATTCTTGTAACTTTCCTAAATTTCCCTGGTTTCACAGAAATCCTGGTTGCAGGATTTTAGATTGTGTGCTTATTCTCTCCTCATTCCTAGAATTTTCCAATTGAGATTTCAGGAAAACCAGGCAATTTTGGGAACGTAACAAGAATTTTGCAACCCTGTGTTCAGTGTACTTTTAATTAGTGTTCTCACCAATTGTATGATGTGATTGTATTGTTTCCCAGACACATTAAGCGAGCGTTTTTTTCTAAATTCTGCTGCGTTTCCCTCCCTTAGTTCGGTTAGTTTGGGCTAGAGTGAATACTCTATCTGCACTCAGGAGCGCACTAAACAACCCACATGGTTCGCTCAAAAAGGGTAATCTCGGTCTCATTCATTTTGTACTGTGGTGCGGTTTGCTGCCAGTGAGAAGGCAGTCCAGACCAAACACAGGAAAATAACTAGAGTTGCAATGTTTTATTGGTTGCTTGACTGAGAGCATTTGATGAAGTTCATGCAGTACCATAACTTGATATCTCTGAAACATTCTGTGAGGAGCTGCACATTTATGACCACATCCAATGCAGATTAGGGGGACTGGGGCTATACCGGGGATATAGGCTACTAAATATAGACTATTGAAATCAAATTTTAATTGTCACATGCGCCAAATACAAGCGGTGTAGACCTTACAGTGAAATGCTAACTTACAAGCCCTTAACCAACAATGCAGTTTTAAGAAAAAATAAGTATTTACTAAATTAACTGAAGTAAACAATAAATAAATACAAATGAAAAAAATAATGAAATGAGATTAATTTTCACGTCACATTTAAAGCCCATGTTACCTCCCGCATGTTGAAAAACTCAAAGTGAAAGTAGTATGACCTACAAGTTATGCTTTTGATTATCATAGATGGATTTACTGTGATCATTTCTCTCCAATAAACAAGTTACTTGCATGAACAGGTGGTTTTGTTTAGGCATTTTAGTTAGTTTGACATTTTGGCAATGTGAAACCAACTTGACCCCAAATAAATATTATGTATGTATGAATAGGTATACACTGCTCAAAAAAAATAGATAGATATACTGCTCAAAAAAATAAAGGGAACACTAAAATAACACATCCTAGATCTGAATGAATGAAATATTCTTGTTAAATACTTTTTTCTTTACATAGTTCAATGTGCTGACAACAAAATCGCACAAATTATCAATGGAAATCAAATTTATCAACCCATGGAGGTCTGGATTTGGAGTCACACTCAAAATTAAAGTGGAAAACCACACTACAGGCTGATCCAACTTTGATGTAATGTCCTTTAAAACAAGTCAAAATGAGGCTCAGTAGTGTGTGTGGCCTCCACGTGCCTGTATGACCACCCTACAACGCCTGGGCATGCTCCTGATGAGGTGGCGGATGGTCTCCTGAGGGATCTTCTCCCAGACGTGGACTAAAACATCCGCCAACTCCTGGACAGTCTGTGGTGCAACGTGGCATTGGTGGATGGAGCGAGACATGATGTCCCAGATGTGCTCAATTGGATTCAGGTCTGGGGAACGGGCCGGCCAGTCCATAGCATCAATGCCTTCCTCTTGCAGGAACTGCTGACACACTCCAGCCACATGAGGTCTAGCATTGTCTTGCATTAGGAGGAACCCAGGGCCAACCGCACCAGCATATGGTCTCACAATGGGTCTGAGGATCTCATCTCGGTACCTAATGGCAGTCAGGCTACCTCTGGCGAGCACATGGAGGGCTGTGCGGCCCCCCAAAGAAATGCCACCCCACACCATGACTGACCCACCGCCAAACCGGTCATGCTAGAGGATGTTGCAGGCAGCAGAACGTTCTCCACGGCGTCTCCAGACTCTGTCACATCTGTCATGTGCTCAGTGTGAACCTGCTTTCATCTGTGAAGAGCACAGGGCGCCAGTGGCGAATTTGCCAATCTTGGTGTTCTCTGGCAAATGCCAAACGTCCTGCACGGTGTTGGGCTGTAAGCACAACCCCCACCTGTGGACGTCGGGCCCTCATACCACCCTCATGGAGTCTGTTTCTGACCGTTTGAGCAGACACATGCACATTTGTGGCCTGCTGGAGGTCATTTTGCAGGGCTCTGGCAGTGCTCCTCCTGCTCCTCCTTGCACAAAGGCGGAGGTAGCGGTCCTGCTGCTGGGTTGTTGCCCTCCTACGGCCTCCTCCACGTCTCCTGATGTACTGGCCTGTCTCCTGGTAGCGCCTCCATGCTCTGGACACTACGCTGACAGACACCGCAAACCTTCTTGCCACAGCTCGCATTGATGTGCCATCCTGGATGAGCTGCACTACCTGAGCCACTTGTGTGGGTTGTAGACTCCGTCTCATGCTACCACTAGAGTGAAAGCACCGCCAGCATTCAAAAGTGACCAAAACATCAGCCAGGAAGCATAGGAACTGAGAATTGGTCTGTGGTCACCACCTGCAGAACCACTCCTTTATTGGGGGTGTCTTGCTAATTGCCTATAATTTCCACCTGTTGTCTATTCCATTTGCACAACAGCATATGAAATTTATTGTCAATCAGTGTTGCTTCCTAAGTGGACAGTTTTATTTCACAGAAGTGTGATTGACTTGGAGTTACATTGTGTTGTTTAAGTGTTCCCTTTATTTTTTTGAGCAGTGTATATATGAGGCCCAATAGCAGCAACCATCACTCCTGTGTTCCAATGGCACAAGGATATTTCTAAGTGACCCCAAACTTCTGAACGGTAGTGTATGTATGTACAGTGGGGCAAAAAACTATTTAGTATTTAGTGAAAACCTCCTTCCATCAGCAAGGGCATTGAAGATGAAATGTGGCTGGGTCTTTCAGCATGACAATAATCCCAAACACACCGCCCGGGCAACGAAGGAGTGGCTTCGTAAGAAGCATTTCAAGGTCCTGGAGTGGCCTAGCCAGTCTCCAGATCTCAACCCCATAGAGCATCTTTGGAGGGAGTTGAAAGTCTGTGTTGCCCAGCAACAGCCCCAAAACATCACTGCTCTAGAGGAGATCTGCATGGAGGAATGGGCCAAAATACCAGAAACAGTGTGTGAAAACCTTGTGAAGACTTACAGAAAACGTTTGACCTCTGTCATTGCCAACAAAGGGTATATAACAAAGTATTGAGAAACTTTTGTTATTGACCAAATACTTATTTTCCACCATCATTGGCATAATTAGAAATCCTACAATGTGATTTTCTGGATTTTTTTTCTAATTTTGTCTGTCATAGTTGAAGTGTACCTATGATGAAAATTACAGGCCTCATCTTTAAGTGGGAGAACTTGCACAATTGGTTGCTGACTAAATACTTTTTTGCCCCACTGTATGTATGTGTAACAAATAATCAAACTCTGATTCGAACTACAGCTAAGTGAAAAACCTGTGTGAAAAAGCCCCAAATCTAGTCCAGCACTAAGCTTAATCTGTGTCAGGGAAACTGGCCTTGTATTTATTAAATGTTTTTGTATGTATGAATGATGTATTATTATTATTGTCATCATTGAAGGACAACAACCTGAAGACCATCGAGGAGATCATCAGCTTCCAGCACCTGCACCGGCTAGTCTGCCTTAAGCTCTGGTATAACCAGATCGCCTACATTCCCATCCAAATCGGCACCCTCAACAACATGGAGAGGCTCTATCTGAACAGGAACAAAATCGATAAGATCCCCAGCCAGCTGTTCTACTGTCGGAAGCTGCGCTTCCTAGACCTGAGCCACAACAACCTCACCTACATCCCAGCAGATGTGGGGTACCTGCAGAACCTCCAGTACCTGGTAGTCACTGCTAACAGAGTGAGTGCTTTCCTTTTCAGATTTGGTTTGTTGTACAAACAGTTCTGAGGGTGTATTCTGGATTAGTTATGAGGAAAGTATTGTCTGTAGCCGTGTTGACTCATCTGAGAACTGTGAATCAAATCCCATTAATACATTGTGCAGTGATAGTCACGACCACCTGACACTACCTCTTGATCCCACTTTTCTTTATTTTCCCCCCCACTTAGATTGAGGCCCTGCCCAACGAGCTGTTCCAGTGTAAGAAGCTCCGTACTCTGAACCTGGGTAACAACTGCCTGACGTCTCTGCCGTCACGCTTCGGGGAGCTGACGGCCTTGACCCAGCTGGAGCTGAGGGGGAATAGACTGGACTGTCTGCCCGTGGAGCTGGGGGAATGCAGGCAGTTGAAGAAGACGGGCCTGGTGGTGGAGGAGGACCTCTTCAACACCCTGCCCACTGAGGTGAAGGAGCAGCTGTGGAAGGTGGACAAGGAGACTGCCTGAGTAGATAGGGGGATGGTAACTTAGTCGAAACAGACACAGGCCGGACACCTGGAGGACTGAAGAGGACTAGAGAGGACTACACAGACTCGGACAGCTCGCTAACAGAGCAGCCCCTGCTCACTCTGACTGTACTCTACTCTACTGCAGGGATGCTTTTCAAAGGGAATCAAAGTCCCACCGCCATGCCACTTTTTTTTCCAGACGTAAAAAAAAAGATACAAAAAAATCTGCCATGGGATACAGTGTGTGTGTTGAACAAGATGAGAGATGTCAGCTCGAATGTGTTGCACGTGAGGATACAAAATGCAAATGCCATATTTCTGTAAGAGAAGGGACTCTGCAGGTGGGCAGTGTAATTGTCATTGTCATTCAGGCAGGGTATATTATCCTGTTACATACAGTACAATAGGCCCCCCTTGATAGATTCTAGTCCATAGGGTGCTAAGTGGCAATAGTTAGTTGCCCACTCTCAGTATGTGCCAGATGGTGTATAGCTACTGTCCGCAATGACAGGAGGAAGAAGCTCCATTAAAGGAGGATTCTCCAAGATCTCTGGTCCTGTGCTCATTACTCTAGTGTGTGTGTGTGGTCCATTACATTCATAACAGAAAATATCTTAAATGGGGAATTTTCCACTCAAAATTGGACGGACCTAGCTGAATTTGTCAAAATCAAATAATGTTGTAGCGGCCAGGTCTTTATTCCTTGCTCACTGACTGACATTTTAGTTAACATGTTTATAAAGTGCTTAAGAACAGCCCGTAGCTGTGGTATATTGGCCATATACCACACCCCCCCGGGCCTTATTGCTTAAATACACCAGTGTTTTTTTTTTTTTCTCCAGTGGCAATTCGGCAAATTGTTGTTTAATCAGTAAGTTATGTCAAAGTAAACTGGGCCGACGACTGCTATACAATCCATTTATATTACTCTTCCTATGCATCAGCACTGGAATGTGCTGCTTAAATTAGATACGATGTCTGTAACAGCTGAGGTATGGGGCTGGAGAATTGTAACCACTCTCAAATTCATTGGCGGAGCCATGCAACTATGGACTAAGCATTCTCAGTCTCAATGGAAATTCTCCTTTTGAAAGAGGTTTTTATTCCAGGACTAAGCTTAATCTGAGTTATATTATTCAATAATCAATGGGTGTATATATCATTCATTTATAAGTCCACAAATAGATATAGCAATTACAGATAGACCCTTTCCTCAGCAATCCACTGCTGATGACATTGACAATCAACTCTTATTTCATGGTGTTTTCTCAGACATACTTGTCTCTTAATGGAATTATGCAAATATTCATGCTAGACTAAATAGTGAGACAAGACTTATCTGTTTCTTAGACACAGGCCTAAAAAGCATTCTCAGTCTCAATGGAAATTGTCCTTTGAAATAGGTTTTTATTCCAGGACTAAGCTTAATCTGTGTCTTGGAATTTGAGTTATATTATCCAATAATTAATTTATAACTCCACAAATGGATATAACAATTGCAGATAACATCCCAAACCCCACCGCCACCATGGGGCACTCTTCACAACGTTGACATCCGCAAACCACTCGCCCACAGGACGCCATACATGTGGTCTGAGGTTCTCAGCCTGGTTGGACCTACTGCCAAATTCTCTAAAATGACATTGGAGGTGGCTTATGGTAGAGAAATGAACATTCTCTGGCAACAGCTCTGGTGGACATTCCTGCAGTCAGCATGCCAATTGCACGCTCCCTCAACTTGAGACGTCAACTTGAGACGTCTATTGCATTGTGTTGTGACAAAACTGCACATTTTAGAGTGGCCTTTTATTGTCCCGAGCGCAAGGTGCACTGGTGTAATGATCATGCTGTTTAATCAGCTTCTTGATATGCCACACCTGTCAGGTGGATGGATTATCTTGACGAAGGAGAAATGCTCACTAACAAGGATGTAATCAAATTTCTGCATAAAAAAATATGGAACATTTCTGGGTTCTTTTTATTTCAACTCATGAAACATGGGACCAACACTGCATCTTGCATTTATATTTCTGTTCAGTGCATTAACAATAGCTACCTGGATGGCATCAGCATTACGTGGATTAATGGCAGTATTTGAATAGAATGGTCATATAAGGTTGAATTCAATCAAACCCACAGTATTTCCAGTTCTGGGGTCTATATAATAATACAGCATATTTTATTGAGGATACTGAATAAACAAGATAAATCACAATCGACAGATTTGATTCAATCTGTCCCTTTGTCAGGCTACCACAGTGGAGCATAGCCATCACTATGAAGGGATCTTGCTGACTACATTATGTTCATTTACAGAATTAAGGACCAAAATTGAGTTAGGATTTGAAATAAAAATGTATTGGTCACGTACACATATTTAGTAGATGTTGTTGCCGGTGTAGCGAAAAGCTCTAATGGTGCAGTAGGATCTACACATACATCTAAAAAATCAAATGGAATTAAGACATATATCAAATTTAGGATGAGCTTTGTCGGAGTGGCATTGACCAAAATACAGTATATACATATGAAATTAGTAAAACAGGATGTAAACATTAAAGTGTTCCATGGGTACTTTGGCCTTGTTAACTTGTACTTAAAGATGGGGATCGATGTTCAAGTTGATCCTTAATGTGTGGGTGCTATATTGAGCTACCGGTTACTACTGTTCATTAGTGTTGATATGCAACCATGAATGGGGCTCTATGCTCTAGTTAAGAGGTTGTTAGGGTGCAGCTGAAATGGCACCCTAAGTAATGCACTGTAGGGAATAGGATGCCATTTCAGATGCAGTTGAGTTTCCATTTCTTAACTAGTCATTCTAGCTGTTATGAGTCTGACAACCAAATATCTCATCCTCATAGGTCATTCCATATTCATCTATTTGTTCATCAACATCTATTTTTGTGAGTAAAATTCTACACCCCCCCACCCCCACCCCCACCCCAGCATTTCCGGGTTTGTCTCAGTGAGCATGATGATGTTGCGATGATTGGGTTTGTCTCATTGAGCATGATGATGTTGCGATGATTGTGGACTTCTGTATGCAAGGTCAACGCATGGCTCTGACACAGCAACACAACACGTGCATAGAGGAGCTGTCTTGTCATCAGGAAACAGGGATTATAACACAGATGCAAAGAACATTGCTGTGGATGACATGGAGATTAACAAAATATGCACAGTGGTCTTATGACTGAAGGACAACACAAACAACACCGGAATGATGGCTGGCTGTGTAAAGCTGTTCTGCCAATGCTTGTCTTTCGCACTTGCCCATGCAAGAAGTTAAGAAGATTTAAAGCTATTGGAAGATGGGCTCATTGTAATGGTTGGAATGGAATTAATGGAGCGGAGTCAAACATGGAAACCACGTGTTTGATTCCATTAATTCCAGTCCAGCTATTACAATGAGCCCGTCCTTCTATAGCTCCTCCCATCAGCCTCCACTGGTATTTATGTTCTTAAAAGGTTTTTATGACATGCACGTTTCCTCAGCAATCCACTGCTGATGACGTCAACAATCAACTCTTATTTCATACTTGTCTCTTCATGGAATTATGCAAATATTCATGCTAGACTAGATAGTGAGACAAGATTAACAGAAGGGATCTGTTTTTTAGACACAGATTAGTCCAGGACTAAAAAGCATTCTCCTGACCATTTTTCTTCAGTGTTGACAGTTATTATTAGTACAGTACACTATAACCTCAGGAAATGTACATTTCACTTTTATCCGTGCATTGTTTTGGTGTTGCTTTAATAGCAGATTATTTTTGCTCCACTCATTTTTATGTTCATTTAAACAGTTGTTATACCACACATTTTTATAATTATATACGTTTTGAAAATGTTCTAGTCAATAGTATTTAATATATTTAATATTAAATGCAGCTTCAAAATTATATTTAAATAAAACACTTTTGTTTCTGAAATCATACATCACATATGTCAATAGATATATTTTGTGTGTATTCATTTGTGTTGTTTCCTTTGTTGCTCACTTTAATTAAGAGTATGGAAGAAATTGATGTGTACAGTATATGTTTTAGAGCCATCATAGATGTACAGTAGACCCTACTCCTACCACAATAGCATGTAGTTAGTTGTATTTTAAACTGGAATGTCATCCTCCAACATGTTTTTTTTTTTACACCATATATTTTTTTTAAATCAAATTCCTCATCTAAGAGACTGACAACCCCCATTGTACTGCTAGTAAGTAGTGTATCAGCAGTATTAACTTTGTTGCCAAAAAATCTCCCAGCACTTCAGGAAAATAACATTGCTATTTTGTTTACATGACATGATGTTGTCAACTGTCTATTTGATCCTAATTATGCTCTAAAATATTGTCATCATTCCCCTCCTTTAATTCCTCTTGTGAAATTACAGTATAATAAACTTAATTACGCACTTACACTTGTCTTATTTTAGCATTTGCTTCCTGGATCAATTTGTGTTGAATTTGATCAATTAAGTGGGCACTTTACACTGCCTAACCACAACAATCAAGAGGCTTGATATGGATATGAAGTACTACTATATTGTAATAATATTGGAATATGGGATCTTTCTGATTTTGTAATAGACATTTGAGCACAAGTCTGCAAGTAATTATGTTGACCTTCTCTAGATGAGAGAAAAAAAGTTCCATCATAACAGTAGTAAGAAAGGCCATGTGAGGATGTGACAGATCCAGGTGACAATGGTCGTGTTCTTCTGCTCAGTGCTCCTGGTGCTTTCAAAACAACTTGGAACCTCTATGAGTTAACATTTGCATCTGTTTTTTGAATAGAGCTTTCTTTTAGTTGATTGTAACTCTTTCCAAATGGGAAACTCGGAGCTCATCCTTCTACAATGTGATTCCAAGTTGGTAAAACAATAGGAGTTTTACGAGTTCAAAGTTGTCTTGAACTCGGCATCATGCGTTGCATGCATTAACCGTCGGGCACCAGACTGCTACAACATATGATGTTGTAAAATACCTATCCAGGCGTTGTAAGATCTGTCAAGCGTAAGCAATGTCTGAGCAGAGGAACACAACCTTTGTGTACAGAGAGAACCAAAGGGGGACGAGCTTTAGGGACACCAGTAGTGATGGCGCTTTCAAGACAACTGGGAACTCTGAAAGAAAACGAGGTCAAATCATGATGTCAGTGATTTTCAGGTCGGAAAGTCGGAACTCTAGAAAAATGTGTTTTCGACTTGGAGTTGTTTGTTCTGAATTCCTAGTTGTCTTGAACGCCCTGAAGTTGCAAGTCTGTGATTTCCCAGTTCCCAGTTGTTTTGAACAGGGCATGAGGGGGGTAACATAGAGATAGATAGAGGACTCATCTTTGTATCTGTGCCATTATAGCGTCTGTGAGAGCATGGGCTGCGCCACTGAGGCAATCTCCATTTTGACGTGGTGAATTTTCTACTTTGCAATTGGCTGATCCCTCCTGATGACACGGTTGGACATGACTCCAACCGGGTGACTAGGATAGTATCATGGCGCCGGAGAAGATGGCTGACGTTTTACTTGCTCCTAACCGAATGTGTTTTTTCCCTTGTTATTTTCTGTTGTTTGTAACTTGTTTTTTTTAACTTATTCTGTACGTATTGTTGCTGCTACCATCTCTTATGACAGAAAATAACTTCTGGACATTGAATACTCACAATGAACTGGCAGAAACTTTGTTTCTTCTTTAACGAGTCCGACGAGAAGGACATACTGCTTTCCCGGGAACAGAGGCAAATCCCCATCATTTGCTTAAAGACAAGATGGAGAAAAAGAGGATGGAAGTCGGGCTGCATTCTGAGAGTTCGTAGGCGATCCGTTCTACTAGCTAGCATGCAATTTTGGGAAATAAAATCGACGACCTACGAGGAAGATTAAATTACCAACAGGACATTAAAAACTGTAATATCTTATGCTTCACGGAGTCGTGGCTGAAGGACGACATTATCAACATACAGCTGGCTGGTTATATACTATCGGCAGGATAGAACAGCGGCGTCTGGTAAGACAAGGGGGACGGACAATCTATATTTGTAAACAACAGCTGGTGCACGACATCTAAGGACGTCTCGAGGTTTTGCTCGCCTGAGTACCTCATGATAAGCTGTAGACCACACTATCTACCTTGAGAGTTTTCACCTGTTTTTTTTGTAGCTGTCTACATACCACCACAGACCGATACTGGCACTAAGACCGCACTCAATGAGCTGTATTCCCCCATAAGCAAACAGGAAAACACTCACCCAGAGGCGGCGCTCCTAGTGGCCTGTGACTAATGCAGGGAAACTTAAATCCGTTTTACCAAATTTCTATCAGCATGTTAAATGTGCAACCAGAGGGAAAAAAAACTCTAGACCACCTTTACTTCACACAGAGAGACACGTACAAAGCTCTCCCTCGCCCTCTATTTAGCAAATCTGACCATAATTCTATCCTCCTGATTCCTGCTTCCAAGCAAAAATGAAAGCAGGAAGCACCAGTGACTCGGTCAATAAAAAAGTGGTCAGATGAAGCAGATGCTAAGCTTACAGGTCTGTTTTGCTATATGTTCCGGGATTGTTCCAATGGCATTGAGGAGAACACCACATCAATCACTGGCGTCATCAGTAAGTGCATTGATGACATTGGACGCTCGTCCGATGTGGCAGGGCTTGCAAACCATAACAGACTACAAAGGGAAGCACAGCCGAGAGCTGCCCAGTGACACAAGCCTACCAGAGGAGCTAAACTAATTCTATGCTCGCTTCGAGGCAAATAACACTGAAACATGCATGAGAGCAACAGCTTTTCTGGACGACTGTGTGACTACGCTCTCCGCAGCCGATGTGAGTAAGGCCTTTTAACAGGCCAGCATTCACAAGGCCGCACGTCGCAGGACGTGTACTGCAAGCATGCACTGACCAACTGGCAAGTGTCTTCACTGACATTTTCAACCTCTCCATGTCCGAGTCTGTAATACCAACATGTTTTAAGCAGACCACCATAGTCTCTGTGCCCAAGGACACTAAAGTAAGCTGCCTAAATGACTACTGACCCGTAGCACTCACGTCTGTTCCCATGAAGTGCTTTGAAAGGCTGGTCATGGCTCACATCAACATCGTTATCCCAGAAACCCTAGACCCACTCCAATTTGCATACCGCCCTAACAGATCGAAAGATGATGCAATCACTATTGCACTCCACACTGCCCTGTCCCACCTGGACAAAAGGAACACCTATGTGAGAATGTTATGCATTGACTACAGCTCAGCGTTCAACACCATACTGCCCTCAAAGCTCATCAATAAGCTAAGGACCCTGGGACTAAACACCTCCCGTTGCAACTGGATCCTGGACCTTCTGACGGGTCGTCCACAGGTGATAAGAGTAGTTAACAACACATCTGCCATGCTGATCCTCAAGACAGGGGCCCCTCAGGGGTGCTTGCTCAGTCCCCTCCTGTACTACCTGTTCACCCATGACTGCACGGACAGGCATGACTCCAACACCAGCATTAAGTTTGCCGATGACACGACAGTGGCCTGGTCACCGACAATGATGAGACAGTCCTGCCGTACATACACTACCATTCAAAAGTTTGGGGTCAGTTAGAAATGTCCTTGTTTTTTAAACAAATGCACATTTTATGTCTTAAAATAACATCAAATTGATCTGAAATACAGTGTAGACATTGTTAATGTTGTAAATGACTATTGTAGCTGGAAGCGGCTGATAAAAAAGAAGAAGATATATCTACATAGGCGTTCATTATCAACAACCATCACTCCTGTGATCCAATGGCACGTTGTGTTCACTAATCCGAGTTCATCATTCTAAAATGCTAATTGATCATTAGAAAACCCTTTTGCAATTATGTTAGCACAGCTGAAAACTGTGGTTCTGATTAAAGAAGCAATAAAACTGGCCTTCTTTAGACTAGTTGAGTATCTGGAGCGTCAGCAGTTGTGGGTTCAATTACAGGCTCAAAATGGCCAGAAACAAATAACTTTCTTCTGAAACCCGGCAGTCTATTCTTGTTCTGACAAATGAAGGCTATTCCATGCGAGAAATTTCCAAGAAACTGAAGAACTTGTACAACGCTGTGTACTACTCCTTTCACAGAAAAGCGCAAACCGGCTCTAACCAGAATAGAAAGAGGAGTGGGAGGCCCCGGTGCACAACTGAGCAAGAGGACAAGTACATTAGAGTGTCTAGTTTGAGAAACAGACACCTCACAAGTCCTCAACTGGCAGTTTCATTAAATAGTACGCACAAAACACCAGTCACAACATCAACAGTGAAGAGGCGACGCCGGGATGCTGGCCTTGCACTCAGTCCTTGGATCCCGGTAGCACGTTTTGTTTTTTGCCCTTGCACTACACAGCTGATTCCAATAACCAACTCATCATCAAGCTTTGACTCTTTGAATCAGCTGTGTAGTGCTAGGGCCAAAAACTAAACGTGGGCAGGACCAAGTTTGGGAAACACTGGTCCAAAAAAGTCACTTTCCCAGAGCTACTGGTCGTGGTTCTCGTGGTTTCGTCTTCAACCGAAAATGTGTTTCCCAAAAAATGTATTCCCTTTCAATATTCCCACTGTGATGATGTTTCCCATTTGAACCAAATTAACCAATCCAATCTATCTGTTTCAACGTTGATCTCGTGTACGTAATTGGTATCAGCTGATCGAGGCCGGTGGCAACCATAGAGATAATTAGAGGACACAACATCGTATCTGTCCGATTATGGAATCTATGAGATCATGGGCAGCGCCATTGACAGTAAAATATACTTTGGGGCACTAGAGTCCTTTATCTATTTTTATGGCGGCAACAACAAATATGTGATTACATTTCTTGCCACTGTGGGTATTACATATATTTTCGTGGGTTATTCAGATTCTCCGGTAATCAAGCACGGGCGATTGAAATTCATTCTTGTATTTTTCGGCTAATACAAAACACTACGGTAATTCGTAATTTTAACGTCCGATAACTAGGCTACTCGAACTATAGAAGCAGCGGAACCATTGTGCGTTCAGTGTATGACGCTAGTCGAATATATTTGTCTGATGCACCATCTCATATTCCGGCGTTAAGAAAATGGTGAGAATATTCAATCTTACTACGCATGTTTCATGTATAATCTTTGACGAAATGCACAAAACATGTAATAAATACAACGCCTGTTATCACTGAACACAGTCATCTTTGTTTGAAGTAAATATTTTGCAGCTGTAACTTCGGGAGCAACATAAGCATACGCGTCTGCTTCAATGCCAATTTCCACTCCTTAACAATACAATCTACCTAGCTATTTAGTCAATTTCGTGTGAACAAATAATTGCAGGCAATTCGTAATACGTAGATATTAAGGATGAATTAAATATACATTTTTCAATAATGGTAAGTTACAGTTCATATAAGGAAATCAGTCAATTGAAATACCTTCATTAGGCCCTGATCTATGGATATCACATGACATCAGAACCAGTCAGTATCTGGTGTGACCACCATTTGTTGCATGCAGCGCAACACATCTCCATCACAGAGTGGATCAGGCTGTTGATTATGGAATGTTATCCCTCTCCTCTGCAATGGCTGCGTGAAGTTGCTGGATATTGGCGGGAACTGGAACATGCTGTCGATCCAGAGCATCCCACACATACTCAATGGTATGCAGGCCATGGAAGAACGGACATTTTCAACTTCCAGGAATTATTATACAGATACTTGTGACATGGGGCCGTGCATTATGCTGAAAGATGAGGTAGTGGCGACAGATAAATGGCATGACATTGGGCCTCAGGAAATGGTCACGGTGTCTGCATTCAAATTGCCATCGACAAATTGCAATTGTGTTTGTTGCCTGTAGCTTATGCTTTCCCTCACCATAACCCCACCTCCACCATGGGTCACTGTTCACAACGTTGACATCCGCAAACCGCTCGCCCACGCAACGCCATACAAGCTAAGCTGTCTGCCATCTGCCCAGTACATTTGAAACCGGGATTCATCCATGAAGAGTACACTTCTCCAGCGTGCCATCGGCGGTGAGCATTTTCCCACTGAAGTCGTTTACGACGCCAAACTGCAGTCGGCTCATGACCCTGGTGAGGAAGACAAGCGGTTTCATTAGCTGTCTGGGAGGCTGGTCTCAGATGATCCCACAGGTGAACAAGCCAGAGTGAAGGTCGTGGGCTGGCGTGGTTACACGTGTTCTGTGGTTGAGGCCGGTTGGATGTACTGCCAAATTCTCTAAAACAACATTGAATTATCTGGCAATGGCTATGGTGGACATTCCTGTAGTCAGCATACCAATTGCACACTCCCTCAACTTCAGACACCTTTGGCATTGTGTTGTGACAACTTCACTTGTTGCATTCTTATTTTGCGTTTATTTTAGTTCAGTATAGATAAAGAAGGAAACAATTCACAACTTTGTGCCTTTTGGACAATATTTAATTATTTTCTAATCCCTTTTACAGGCAGTGACACTGCACACAGAACTTGGGGATTTAAAAATCGAGCTGTTCTGTGAACGTGCCCCGAAATCATGTGAGGTGAGTCACACACTGTGTGTGCTTATTTGCTCTGATCATGGTGTCTCGCCTGTCTTTGTTCTACCTCAATACTATACTTGGATTAGTCATCTCCATCGATAGAGGACTTAACATTCTACAAACGCATGTCATACAGCAATTGGCTGCTACGCACTAGCTCAGCACCGGGATTAAACACTCTTGTCAAGTCAAACAGTAGTTACCTAGCCATAGCCATCTTCCACCTCTGCACTGTTTTGAGTGGAAATGTCATGCTATTCACTGCAGTTGAGTTGTGCTTGTCCTAAAGCCAGCTGGGCAAGTAGCCTTCCCGCCCGCTTTGAGCCACTGGCATGGTCCTTAAGCCAACCCCTTTATACTGCACTTGCCTTTTAATCAGGATTGGTATGATTTTAGGTGCCTATTTTAAATTTGATGTTGCACTAGCATACCCAATCACCATCCCTGCTTTACATCCTTTTGGTCTCTAGAACCAGGATTGAAGAACACTGCTCTACACTAGCAAGTCATTACAGTTGGCTGTAGCCAATAGATTGCTCTAATCAGAACTTTCTGTTTGTGTTGACAGAATTTCTTAGCCCTGTGTGCAGGTGGGTTCTACAATGGCTGCATATTCCACAGGAACATCAAAGGGTTCATGGTACAGACCGGCGACCCCACAGGTAGCTTCATCAGAACTGAATTATCGTGTTGGAAGGCTTATTGTCTTTAATTTGGCACTCCTTTTTTTAAAGGACCAATAGCCCAATGTACAAGTCAATTACTTTATCAGATACCAATTGTCAGCATGTCACTCCAAACCCATGGAATAGTTTGTTTTCTGATCATGCAAAGAAAATTATCTGCCTCTCTTGAAAACATGCATTACTTTTTAATCTTGGAAGGCACTGGAAAAGGAGGGACGAGTATTTGGGGACGGAAATTTGAAGATGAGCTGAGTGAACACCTAAAAGTGAGTACCTCAATGGGACAGGTAGCAACAATTCTCGGTATATATTAACTGACATTTTTTTCATTTATTTCCGTGCAGCATAATGTGCGTGGCGTGGTTTCTATGGCGAACAACGGCCCCAACACGAATGCCTCCCAGTTCTTCTTCACCTATGCCAAGCAGCCCCATCTGGACATGAAGTACACCGTGTTTGGAAAGTAGGTCTTTGTGGATGTCTGAAGTTAGCTAACTAAGAGGATTATCAAGAATGGTTTCAGCTACAATCTGCCGTTGTATGTCATTGGGGATCCAAATAAACACAGTGTCAGTATTTAATGTGGTTATAAGTGATTGCTAGCAGATCATGACTTCAGTCTGTTATTTTGATCTAAACATTCTCTTGACTGTGCATATTATGTGGTTTGTGTTATCTCCAACATTTTGTGAACTAATGCATTGCTACAATACTTTTTTCCTCTATTTTCTTTCGATAAGCAGAATAATAGATGGCTTGGAAACACTGGATGAACTGGAGAAGCTCCCTGTCAATGAAAAGTCATTTCGGCCGCTGACTGAGACTCGTATAAAGGACGTGACTCTTCATGCCAACCCATTTGCAGGATAGACTGTCTTAAGCACACGAACACACAGCCTTAGACCTGACATCTGCCAATTTAGGTGAAATCTTCATTTAAGCCTCTCAAATGTTTAGACTATTTATAAACCAGAGGCCTTTGAATTCAGTAAGGCAACTAAAGAGACTGTCACTGGAGTTTAAAACATATTTCCTTTCATTGAATTTGGCATGTAGTATGTCCTCAATGCTTGGCCCTTGCATCTATGTGAGCTCAATATGTTGGTTTTATAAATAAATTGTTTAGTATTTTGTACCAAAAACTTTTTTTTTTATACATTGTGTGTTTTCTTTTTTACACCATGATAACTTGACATGCCCTGGGTTTGTGAAATCTTTAAAGAAAACTGCATTCGTGGAGTTGCTGAGCACAGCCAAGATGGTGGCTCAATTAAGATTCGTTCACTCAGGCCGTTTACCATTGGAAACAATAGTTGGTTCCGGTCTAATTAACTTGGTGTCTCCCACACACACCAATCTAATAGCAGCTGGTTCTGGTCTACTTGGTAGTTTGTTGATTTTAATTTAACCGTCTCTGGCACAGCCACAAGTGAACTTGACCGACATAAAATGAAATTGTAATAGACGTTCTAAAAGCAGTTACGGCCTCGGAAGGATTTCGGGTGAGTCGGATTTCAGTGCATGTTACCCCTCAATCACACCGATCGTAAATGCACCAGAAGTACATTAATTTCCTATGGAACTCTGGGTTTGCCTAGCAGTTGCAGTGCGTTCTGTGGTACATACATTGGATTTATCAAACGTATGTCTCAAACTGACGGTTTGACAATAGCGGTATCTAATTTGTAACTACGAAAATAGTTTTGTCAAACCGATTGTGAACCCAAAAGTTTACGGCATAATAAACAATTTGTTTAGGGTGTAGGGGCAGATTTGTTATCTTGTCTTCAGGAGATCTTATTTACTTTATCTAGTCTGATCAGTGGAATAATTCTTATAACAATGGGATACAATAGAGGGTAATTACTGTGCTTGTCTGCAAGAACTCCGTTATTCCCCACTATTTTATTATTCCACTTCTTCCCAATTTTGCCAGTGTTATCACATATTTGAAATCTGATATGGCTACTGGTGTTTTTGAAAATGAATTATATGAGGCTGTGTTTTTGCAGCCATTTATCGGCAGTTTTGAGCAAGTCATACAAATAAGCATTGGATATTATCTCCAAGAATCAAATATCATTTTGTACATTTTAGTATTATGCACATTCTAGGCAGAGATGTTAGGGGTACTCACAGCTCATAAACAGATATTCTGTCCAGGTAGAATAAGATAATGGCAAGGATCTTGCAAGTACAAAGAACATCTTGACTAACCCTACTTGTAGAGAAACGCCAATGCCATCCTGTCTTTCATGTTGCCTAAATGGTCTATGACTGTCCTAGGCTACCTGGCTAAAATGCTTTCTCCCTAGCCTAGCTTCCTTTCATGGGCAACAATGAGCCAGCTAGTTAACATTCACCTATATCTAGCTACATATTGAACTACTCCCTAACCCTGTTTATTATCTAGTTATTACTACAGTGTTGATCTCTCTCTCTCCGTCTTTCCTCCAGTCCTAGTGTGATCATAACGTGTCCATGGGAGAGCTGGGCTGGATGAGGAGCAGCATGCTCAGGTAACTCTTATGTTATACAAACGTCACATCATGGTTTACCAGGTCAGGTCCACTGGCTGGGCTTCCAAAGGTCGTGTAGAGGTCATTTCTATTCCGCAACAAAGCCTCCTTCACTCACGCCGCCAAACTTACCCTAGTAAAACTGACTATCCTACCGATCCTCAACTTCTGCGATGTCATCTACAAAATTGCTTCCAACACTCTACTCAGCAAACTGGATGCAGTTTATCACAGTGCCATCCGTTTTGTCACTAAAGCACCTTATACCACCCACCACTGCAACTTGTATGCTCTAGTCGGCTGGCCCTCGCTACATATTCGTCGCCAGACCCACTGGCTCCAGGTCATCTACAAGTCCATGCTAGGTAAAGCTCCGCCTTATCTCAGTTTACTGGTCACGATGGCAACACCCATCCGTAGCACGCGCTCCAGCAGGTGTATCTCACTGATCAGCCCTAAAGCCAACACTGCATTTGGCTGTCTTTCGTTCCAGTTCTCTGCTGCCAATGACTGGAACGAATTGCAAAAATCGCTGAAGTTGGAGACTTTTATCTCCCTCACCAACTTCAAACATCTGCTATCTGAGCAGCTAACCGATCGCTGCAGCTGTACATAGTCTATCGGTAAATAGCCCACCCATTTTTACCTACCTCATCCCCATACTGTTTTTATTCATTTACTTTTCTGCTCTTTTGCACACCAGTATCTCTTCCTGCACATGACCATCTGATCATTTATCACTCCAGTGTTAATCTGCAAAATTGTAGTTATTCGCCTACCTCCTCATGCCTTTTGCACACAATGTATATAGACTCCCCTTTTTCTTTTTCTACTGTGTTATTGACTTGTTAATTGTTTACTCCATGTGTAACTCTGTGTTGTCTGTTCACACTGCTATGCTTTATCTTGGCCAGGTCGCAGTTGCAAATGAGAACTTGTTCTCAACTAGCCTACCTGGTTAAATAAAGGTTAAATAAAAAAAATAACATTTGTTTGGAGAGATCACGGTTCACATCACAGACCCCTACTCTACTTAGTCTACCTTGCACAATGTACTTCATCAGCCTTTCCTATTATGCTCACTTATCTCTCGCTCACTATCTCTCAATAGCTCGCACTCTCACACACACGCACACATTTACTCTCTCTCTCCTCCCAGTTCCCGGAGAAGTGTAAGCAGACCCATGGGTAGAACAGGTGACGTGGCTCATGCTATAGCCTTCATGGTGTCCGACGCTGTCACATTCATCACAGAGGTCAACCTACCCGTGGACAGGGGGCGCTATGCCATGTGTCCAATATAATATCCTGTGACTTCGTCATCAGTGGCCTGTCAATACAAAACCCTGAACTATCTGGTTTGTGTCATTTTTGTATCTCTGGACCCCAGACAGATAGATTAAGTGTAGAGTATGCTCTGTTCTAGTGTAGAGAAGGGAAAAAATAAGGATCATGTGACGAATAAGACCCTGAGCTAAATGTTCAACTAGACTTACATTTTGCTTAAAAATGAGATAAGAGTTCCCTCATGTGGCGAAGAGGTGAAGTGTATAGAGTTGAGCCGCTCACTATTCTTTCAAGATACATTTTTCAATAACTATTCATATTGCAGTATTTAAGTTGCAATAACACATGAGCTGTTTTACAATAAAAGCCTCGTGGTTCATGTACTATGATAACTATTAATACTGCATTAAGTATTTAACTTTAATTGAGAACTAAACTCTGCTCAGTGTCTTTGTAGCTGACAATGAAAGTTGTACTGGATAGATTATAAACTTTTTTTAAATAAGAGAATGAGAACCAATGGAAACACACATCTACTTGGGTTTCAAATATTTATTGAACACCTGAATGTTGAAGAAAATGAAAGTGTTGAAAACTACAAGCTGTATAATTATGATGCTGACAGACAGAGGACCTGCAGAGATGAATGGGTGAAGTACACGATGACCACGAATATCTGTTCCTGGCCCTTAACAAAGACGTCAGATGACTCTTTGGATGTGTTATGGCTATACTAATGTAAGAACATGATGGAGGGCTGTTTAAGATGTGTGATATGAGAGGTATTCTGAGTTTATAGGTTGGTTGGTTGAGCTGACCGCCTGTACAGAGATTTCACAAACATGGTCAAAGTAAAACAGTAAGGCATAAAAGCATTGAAAATGGTTCCAGTACAGTTATGATTATTAAAAAAACAAACCTATAAAACAAAATCAATGAAGCCCCAAATTTATAAAAAATAAAAAATGCTCTGCTAATGATGGGTGTCTGGCTTAAAGTTTACAGAAAGTTGCAAAACCCATGGACATTAAATAACATAAATTAGCATGTTGGGATCCACTGTATACAACAAAGCTTTGCATAATTATACACATTTATACATTTCAACAAGTCAAAAATAAGACCTAAATCTTTCAATAATAGGTTCAGACTCATACAAAGGGGAGTACAATAGCGATGCAGAGAAAGAAACGCTGTTTGCTAGCTTGTTTTGCTAGCTTGGAGTGAATTTGAACATTTTTCCTTCTTTGCATTCATACTGTGTAAAAAAATATTCCCTTTGCTGTAGACAAGGTTTATATGTTCTGTCAGGATTAAACAAGACCTCCTCATAATCCACCACAGGAATTATTATAGCACCAGGTACCAGGTGTCATCATCTCTGGTTCAGCTCATTGAGAGATGGAAGGTAGACTGACTCTTCTGACACTCGCTGGATTCACTCTCTAACTGCAAGCTTCAATTCATTTGACTAGGGAAACACACATCAGGAATGCAATAGCGCAATAGTTATTCGTAGACCGGTGGGCTTTTCTTCAGCACCTAATCACTATTACAAGTAGATTCATACGTCATCTGCAGACCAGGCAGGAGAAAATAGCTGGACAGCACACACCTGTGGATGGATGTATGCTGGAAACTTAGCCTAAGCCTGAATGTTATGATAATATTATATCCAATTGTTGGGTCTCACTGTAAACCTTAATTGCTTTGAAAAACTGCAGAACGAGATATGTTTATTGCACTTTTATATTAAGATATAGATATAACATGTATAAATAATACATGTGTATGTGTGACATTTAGAAGGATAAGTAATGCATTCATAATATGCAAATGCATTTATAATCGTTCCCTATTACTTTACACATTTCATAACATTTTGAGAGTTCATGACCATAGAAAGTAATAAGTTAAAAATGTTGTCCAAGAGTGATGTTAGAGACTCATTATTTTTTATTTCACTCGGGCATCCAGGGCTCGTGCCGTGCGACAGTAAAACAAGTCCCTGAAAAAAGCCAAAGCTTATCTTCTCTTCAGGCAGGCGGTAGGAACTAGTGTGAGACGTCTCAGTATCTCTGCAGTTTCTCCTGGTCCGTCCCTCAATGGTGCCCCCTGCCTGTTTCTGCAGTCCGAGCATATGCTGGAGGGTTAGGGGCCTGGCCTGGCCTGCCTCTCCTGAAGGGCCCCAGTATATGGGGACAGGAAGACCCCCTAACCTTCCCCATCCCCCCGCAAGTCACTCCTATGAGGAGGCTGTGTATGTACTGTATCCTGGGCCTCTATAAGAACAGGCCTCTATAAGAACAGGCCTCTATAAGAAGCACACGGGGCCCACCTCTAGGTGGTAGTGCGAGCCAGGCTCTGTGGCCGGTAGGTTATACACGTCCAGGATGGGGAGTAAGTTGGGGTCCTGGGTCTGGAAGACGAAATGGGTCTGGTGCCAGCGGCCATCTTTGATCTGAAAGACAAGGGGATTTTACTTTTTAGAACCTACAGAGACTGGTTTGGTAAGACTGTGCAATACATTATATTCAGTTGGTGTACAATTTACTATAATTAGAGCTTAAATACATGGTAGCCTTAAATACATGGTAGTGTTAAATACATGGTAGCCTTAAATACATGGTAGCCTTAAATACATGGTAGCCTTAAATACATGGTAGTGTTAAATACATGGTAGCCTTAAATACATGGTAGCCTATATAACAACATGTAAAGTGTCATGCACTATTTCATCCACTATTCCACCAACTGTATGTTCAGTAGGAGAGCAGCCTGTCACATGATCCAGGCTGGAGGTTGACATACCCAGCATTCGTCCTTCACTACGTGGGGCTCCAGGAGCCCTCCAGCCTGGATCATGTCTCCTCCGCTCCAGGCCTTGAAGCGCACCGCGGTGGGGGAGGGCTCCAGGGAGGAGCTGTTGGCCCACACGGGAACGTTCAGGCAGTGGATGGTGATGTGCTGCACTGCCTCAGAGCTCAGTAGATGGAGGAAGTTCATCTGGATACGACCCACCCCCATCTCCAGCTGCAGACGGACACACATCAACTACAGTTACAATTTAATCCCTAATCTATTGTGTCAGACAACACCAGTGGACATGCAAGATTTGGTTCTGGATGCCAGATACAAAACCTGTCTGAAGTAAAAATGTAGGATGTGTCAAAAGAAACAAAAGACAGGAAATTCAAATGAGCTAAATAGTAAGAATGCTGTTCTGTAGTACAGTACGACGGTTGTGTGTGGAAACATACAGATGTAGGTTCTTCATTTGAGCCAGTTTGCTACAGCAGGAAAATAATCCTGCAGCAACAGGAAATGTGAATTATTATGTGGATCCTAATTAATGGGCATTTTTGTAGGGTTTGATACATATTTCGTAAGGGAAAATAAAGTCTGAAATTTCAAAGTGTAAATTGCAAACTTCAAAAGCCTTTTTAAACCTCAAATACACTAAGAGTTTCTCTGAAAACCTGACAAAAATATTGGCTTGCTATTATCAGTTGTTTTGACTGGATTGTGGCTTGTTTTGACTGTAAATGGCTGAGTAGTAGTGGAAGTTGATGCTGACCTTGGATACTGTGATGGGTTTCAGACAGGTCTGACCACCGCTGCTGAAGTTACACGTCACCTCGATGGAGTCAGCAGAGCAGCCGAGGTTTGGGTCGATCCAGTAAGTTCCTTAGGAAAGGAGAACAAACTGAGTGAAAAAGGAGTCTTGATACAGTAGTGTAGTTTTAGCAGAGTGGACAAGTATGTAATGCTTTAGGGATATCACTGGTCAGGTGTATATAATTATCACTATAGATGACAATTTATAGCTTAGTTATAGCTTATAACTAATCAGGTCCACATGGTCTAGAAAAACTATTGGACAAAGTATACTGTCACTGAAGGATTGAACCCAAAATGTGAATCTCAGGCTACAGTGTGTCCTGTATCTCAGACGACGTTTGTGCCTTCCTCACCATCATTCATCCTCTGTTCACAGTCTTTGAGGTCTCTGCAGATGCGCGCGGGGTTGTCGTGGGTTCCTAGTGGGTTCTTCAGGCTCTGGATCAAGGTGCTGAGGTAGTGGAGGGTCTTGAATATCTCTGTACCCTGGTGGTCCAACATGGGCAGGTCCATGTCGTGGTAACTCTAGAAATGATAAGAGACAAACGGTCACACACTGAGCACCAAATCTTCACAAACAGCCAGCCACCATTGGAAAGTGATAAATGTCAAAATCCTGGCTTAAGAAGCATGAGGGTAACCGTACTTTTGTCATGCATTAATGCTAATGGAATATTTGTGTAAGAGTTGGTCATACATACAGTACGAACATACAAGTTCTCTGTATTGTAATGGGTACATTGCTTATTTGCCAAGGGACCAATGATGCTTCTCACAGTGACTCACCTCTGACCTCAGCGCAGCATGGGAATCAATAATGAGCTGAAAAGCAGCACCGATAGCCTCCCTTCTCTAGAAGAGAAGACAAAAAGACAAAAGTATGGACTCTGAAACATTCTCCCACATTCACGCCTTACTCCTCTCCATTGCTTCTGAGAAAGTCCAATTGTAAATAGAGGAGACTTACAAATGGCATAGAACCAGGGAGACCCTATAAGACAATGGAAATAGAGGAGACTTACAAATGGCATAGAACCAGGGAGACCCTATAAGACAATGGAAATAGAAGGGGGGGGGGGCTTAATGCATGGTCCAGTCATAGTGCAGCATATAAAAAAAATCTGAAAAAACGAGTGATACCACGATTGCAAAGTCTTTACCTAAATAACAGAAAATACTTACTGGGGGTCCGGGTGGTCCACGAGGACCAGGAGGGCCCCTTGGTCCCTGTACCCCCTGTTTGTAAAAAAGCAAGAACACTATTGGTTAATACACCCCCCCTAGACCATAATGCTGCAGTTTGACCTCTCAATATCAAGATCCTCTTCATCTAAACTCCTCTGCCAACAGACGGTAAAGCAGCGGCAATCAGTAAGTAGCCTTTCTGTCTCAACTTATTCCTAGTTGTCATGGTGAGTGGAACAACAAACAGAAGCACTGAGGGAAATGAAAAGTGCTTTAGGGGTTGAGGCTGAATCTCTTCTAAGCAGTGTGCTCTCCATACTAAGCACCCTATCCTGTCCTGTAATAAGTAGTGTGCTCTCCATACTAAGCACCCTATCCTGTCCTGTAATAAGTAGTATGCTCTCCATACTAAGCACCCTATCCTGTCCTGTGATAAGTAGTGTGCTCTCCATACTAAGCACCCTATCCTGTCCTGTGATAAGTAGTGTGCTCTCCATACTAAGCACCCTATCCTGTCCTGTAATAAGTAGTGTGCTCTCCATACTAAGCACCCTATCCTGTCCTGTAATAAGTAGTGTGCTCTCCATACTAAGCACCCTATCCTGTCCTGTAATAAGTAGTATGCTCTCCATACTAAGCACCCTATCCTGTCCTGTGATAAGTAGTGTGCTCTCCATACTAAGCACCCTATCCTGTCCTGTAATAAGTAGTGTGCTCTCCAAACTAAGCACCCTATCCTGTCCTGTGATAAGTAGTGTGCTCTCCATACTAAGCACCCTATCCTGTCCTGTGATAAGTAGTGTGCTCTCCATACTAAGCACCCTATCCTGTCCTGTAATAAGTAGTGTGCTCTCCATACTAAGCACCCTATCCTGTCCTGTGATAAGTAGTGTGCTCTCCATACTAAGCACCCTATCCTGTCCTGTGATCACTCTAAGCCTTGGTGTAAGGTAGAGCTGGGTTCAAATACTATTTGAAATCATTTCAAATACTTTGTGTGATTCATTTCCTGTCTTAATGGACCAATAGAATAGTGCCACAACTCTAAACCCCGCCCATCTGAAATCTGACAGGCTAGAGTATATACTCAAAATACTATTTGAACCCAGGCCTGGAATAAGGGATATGATTCATAAAAATAAGGACACGCACCGTATCCCCTCGACTTCCTTTGTCACCTTGGGGACCCTGAGAGAGAGAGAGAGGGGAAGTTACTCCATCGCCCCCCCCAAAAAAACTGAGTGATAACATGTTCTTTGGAAGATAAGGGGTATGAGATATGATGTACATACTGTATTACCACTGGGGCCGATGATACCGACTGGGCCTGTGGCACCAACATTACCCTGGAGAGAGAGAGAAAGATAAACATTGTTAGTGAGGGCAGCCGCTATCTGAATTAACAAGGCATATGTTGTCAATATGGTGGCCCTCTTTTGCTTAGTTAGTTGAGCAGGGTGTTTGCAACAACATGATCGTGGGTTTGATTTCCCAGGACCACCCGTACGGAAAATGTATGGATAAAAGCATCTGATTTATGGCATATACTATATGTATTATATATTAATATGCCCAGTTTTTCAGCCTAGGATGAACTATTGACCCAAGTTCCAACCTATAAATAGGCCATGTTACCTGACCAGGAAAAACATAGAGAATTACGTAATAACAATTTTTCAAATCTCCTTTTACCATCAAGCCATGTGGCCCTTTTGGTCCCTGTATGCCGGCTGGGCCCAGATCTCCTGGAGGTCCCTATGAAGATAAAACATATGTGTTGTTAAGATACAATGTGTTAATAAGGCAAGTATCACTTCATATAGAAGCTTAGGCCAACTGAGTGCAAGGTTGCACCATATGGGCTGTATGTAATATGCACAGTAAGCAACACAGTCAGCAAGAGACACAACACTGCAAGTTTCTTCAGTTAACAGCTCTTTCACTGGAAATTATTATTTGATAGGTCTTGATGTTGAGTCAGTAAGCCTACAGTGCGTCTGACATCTAATTTGCCAAGTCAGAGAGTCTATCTCCACTTCTGCATAACGCCAAGGCTCAGCAGCCTAACATTCCTCTGTGCGATGTGTGTATACAGTATGTCAACATGGAACACTCTTGGAAAAATGTTCAGTAAAGCCTGTAACTTCTCGGTTTTCTTAGCTGCCCAACACCTGCAGAGCAACATCACTAGAGAGTAATAAAGTAACTGAAGTTATGGCGTGTTAAGTGACATTACACGTGGGTGGAGTAAACTTCTTGTGGACCGTGATAGATTTTCTGCCCCAATGCAGCAGTCTTTAATTCGATTTATCCCTTTCAGAGCAAAGACAATAAACGCTACCAAATCGTTTGAGGCTTTAAATTCCTTTAAAGCTTTCCTATTAATCTCCAGCAGATCCCTGATTTCCCGCTGAAAATGGGTTCTGCTTTTTTGCCGGTGTTTTATTAGAACCATATTTTTTGCGGCTTAGAACTTAATTCTTGATGGTCCACGTGCCCTGTGTTATTTGATCATGTGACTCAGGTGTGAGATGAAAATGGGGTGGGGAAGTCTAGCGTACCTTTGGTCCGAACATTCCGAGAACCCCTGGGTACCCTGATTCACCTGTGTCACCCTGGGGAGAGAAATGGAACCATCTTCATCGTCCTCACCTCCTCATCATCATTATCATGTCCTAGTCATGATGACCAATCAAACAGACTCAGCAATGTTGCTATGTTACTCACGGGCTGTCCTTTGTTCCCCTGGTCACCCTGTTTTCCTGGAATTCCCATTCCACCAATGTGGCCTCTTTTCCCTGAATATCCAGTTTGGCCAGGGAGACCCCTCTCACCCTGTGACACACACACAAGGACAGACAACCACTCAGGACCAGTACCGTGTGGAGAAGGTTGATTTCTTTCAACACTCGAGTGGGAAGTTATGATGGAGCAATAGCTCAGGTGCTTATTTCTCGTCCTTCAGACCTTGTACAACATATAGTAGGATAACCATGGTGGTCACAGTTCATCCACCTTGTACAACATATAATAAGATGACCATGGTGGTCACAGTTCATCCACCTTGTACAACATATAACAGGATGACCATGGTGGTCACAGTTCATTGGAGCATGTTCCTCTCTTCTCTCTCACCTTGGGTCCGAAGGAGCCCTGATCGCCTGGAAGCCCTGGCACGCCCATTTTACCACTGTTACCAGCTTTTCCAATGATACCAAACTCTCCGTCGTCTCCTTGCTCCCCCTAAGGAGTGGACACAAACAATTGAGAATGGTTGAGGCTTAACAGAGAAGACCAATCATACAGTAGCAAAAGACTCTGCTTATTTCAGTTAATGAAAAGAATGCACAGTTATGGTGTCTGTCCTTCCTCACCTTCATTCCTTTGTCACCATCATTCCCAGGAGGCCCGTCCATTCCAGGTTGGCCCTCAAGGCCCTCTCTTCCCACCACTCCCTTTGGGCCAGGAGGACCCTCAGGACCCTGGAAAAGATAGAGATTAATGCTACATATGAGATGCATTCTAGCACAGTCAATCAATTAATCAATCAACCAATCAATCAATAAATGACATGCAGTATTAAAATGAAAAGATAAAGGTCTCACTCACCGGTGGTCCTTTGGTCCCAGACTCGCCTTGTTTGCCCCGTTTGCCTTTCTGACCCTGGAGTAGATCAGAGAGGTACAGACCATCAGCTCCAACATGACATCACCACATAGCAAAAGAGCCCCAAATACATTCAAATCAAATTAAAAGGGGTACCAAAGTGGTTGAAACAGGTGTTGTGAGGTAAAACTGGATACACCAGTTTGGTTGTTGTTGCGGTATTTTGTCCTTACTTGATCTCCTTTGGATCCTTTCAGACCCTGTATTCCCCTTGGTCCAGGATGTCCCTACAAAAAAAAAAAAAAGAACGAACGAATGAAAGATGAAACAATCAAACAAACGACAAGTTTGACCTTTTTTAATAGGTAGATATTCTAATGTGGACACTGTCTCAAATTTGATTTGATTTGATTCAGGGTGAGAGAACACATTTTATCATGTCACAAACTGAACATTTTACTCACAGGTAGTCCAGTTGCTCCGGCTTTGCCTCTCGATCCGTCCACCCCTGGCTGGCCCTGGGAAATAGACATTTGTTAATGTTAGCCGTTTCCATGTATAAAGTATATATTCCAAATGAGACAACATTAACGTATACAATACAATCGACGTCCCACTTACTAGGTATCCTGGGTCCCCTGATTCTCCTCTGTCTCCCCTGTCTCCGGTAGGACCCTGGTTTCAGATGGGAACCAAACAGAATGAAGCATATAGATCCCTAGCTATTTTAGCAAAGAAACACCAAAGTACACAGCAGGCGGAGGGCTACATGATGAGAGGAACTCACTCTGTCACCTTGTGGACCGGGAGGGCCTTCCACCTTACTGTCCTCCCCCTGTTCACCCTGGAAAACATACAGGGAAAACAGATTTAATATTTATTTTTTAAAACATTTGAATAAAGTTAAATTCATGATATTCCTTCCAGTACAATGGAATATTCCAAGCAATTATAGTTTTTGTTGGTGATGTAATAGGTTGCTTTCAATAAAAAGGGGACCTAGATTGCATTAAATGTTCCAGGGACTTTACAGGGGCCGGTGAATGATGTGGAATGCTTGTAGTATTTCATAGTGCATGAGGATCAGCTAAACACAGGCGGAAACAGTGGAACAGGGATCCAAAACGAAACAATTTATGAGTAGTGGCACAATATTGATCTCATTAGAATGTAAGTATGGTCAACATCCCGAGTTTACCAGCAAACAGAAAAGAGTACTTCATATCGAAGTCCTATTTATCAAACTGAACCATGATTGATCTGAATAATGATGGCAAGGAGTATTCCAATAGCAGTTGAAAGCAGTTTGTGGCCAATGACCTACATTTGATACAATTTCTCCAGAGTTAATGAGAAGTGCCATTGTGCATACCATTGATCAATTATATTTAATCGCTTCTTGTGGGATAATCAGACTGAAATAGCCGTGGAATTCAGTCACTCTCAGCGGCTGGAAACCATGTGATATGGCTAGGACTTTTTCCTGATAGCAATGGCCTATCTCTAATGCCCAGTAATTGCCTATCTCTAGGGCCCAGAGTTTATCCTGGTCAGGGCATGTGTTCAGGAGAAACTCCTAGCTCTACCAACATGTGATAATGGGATATGTGGGACATACAGTATGTATGCAAATGTGTGCAAACATGACTGTCAGTCGTTTTGGATAAAAGTGTCTGCTAAATCGCACACATTAACATTAATTTTCTATATTACATGGATTGACTATAGGACAGAGAGAGAGATGGACAGTGCTAGGGCTGTCACCACTAATCCTCCACAGACCATAAGTCTAGACACACATGTCAAGACACCCACAAAGAGAGAGCTATTAGACACAGACAGGACTGTGGGAAGTGTACCTTTTCACCTTTTGGTCCAGGAGGTCCCAGTGGGCCTTGCCGTCCTGTGTGGCCCTACAATCACGGAGGAGGACAATAGAGACTGTTATTCATCACACAGGGCAACAACAATAGCTACCTTCTGGGAGGCATTCAATGGTATGTGTCATTAGGTAAACTATACTCACTGAAGGAAGCAATTTAGATACAGTAGATTTTAGATGTATTTATTTAACTAGGCAAGTCAGTTAAGAACAAATTCTTATTTACAATGACGGCCTACACCGGCCAAACACAGACCATGCTGAGTCAATTGTGTGCCGCCCTATTGGACTCCCAATCACAGCCAGTTGTGATACAGTCTAGATTTGAACCAGGTTGTCTGTAGTGACGCCTCTAGCTGAGATGCAGTGCCTTAGACCACTGCGCCACTTGGGAGCCCAATGATAATGTCCTAGGTGGGAATGCTTCATAACTCTTCCTCGATCAATCATCTGGCTATATTTAATTGATATAGAATCATATTGAGTTGATATCGAGTGAAGGATATTGTTTGTGGTAAAGGGTACATTTTACCTCGTATCCTGTGATGCCTGTTTCACCTTGCTGGCCCATTCTCCCTGGTGCACCCTGTAAATGTCAGATGTTCAGTCTTTATGACCTAGCGCATTAGGAAACCAACATATCAGACAAAAAACTAGGAACAAATCCACAGAGCCTTCCTTACCACTGGTCCAATGGTTCCTCTCGACCCCTTCGGCCCAAGAAATCCTGCTTCTCCTTGTTCACCAATTGCCCCAGTCTCTCCCAGGTGACCCATGTGACCTTTGCTGCCCTAGAGCAGGCATGCAAAAATAGCAAGGTTGACTTTCAGTGACTAGCAACTCGTGTGTGGATAGTTTTACAGTGTCAACTCTCCATTTTGAATGTCCACTTTCAACACAGTGGCTCTAGAGGCCATTGATGCCGAATGTTTGTTGAATACAATAACAGATAAGGAGACATCCAACTTTCTTTAAAAACCAAGAAAGGTACGGTGAAACAACTAACAGGTTTCAGTGAATGAAATGAATGAGAGTGACAGGTGTAAGGAAGCGTACATCAAGAGGAACTGAGCTGACATACATACCTTCTCTCCTGGTTTTCCTCTTTCACCAAACTTGCCAGGTTTGCCCTCCTGACCCTGGAAGACAGTTATTGGTGTCAGAAGTCAACAGCTGTTTATTTTAAGAGCCTCTATGATGAAGACAAGGCAATGGTCAAAATGGTCCACAGTATTCTCAGTAAAGACAGTTTGCAGGGGACAAAAGTGTGTTGGTATCCTTTTTGCCTTGTAGTGTACTAGATGTAGAGTAACATTTCATCTAAAACAACAGCAAGTGAAGTGAGAAACTCAGCAATCTGATTCATGAGAACCTGAGAGTCAAGTACAGGAAATGTAAATATGTTAGGTTTGGACACTCACCCACACTCCCACTAAGCCAGGAGGTCCGGGAGACCCTTCCTTTCCTTTCAGTCCGGTGTCACCCCTCTCTCCTGTACCCCCCTCCGGTCCCATGTCCCCCTTCTCGCCCTGAGCAGAGAATCAAGAAGACAATTATACCTGATCACACATGTCATGGGTGCAGATGTAGTAGAAAATATTCAGACAAGGTCTTTGAAGGCCGAAGTGGAGAAGGGTAGGGTCCCTTGTGAACAGCAATATATTTCCATAACAACTCCTGCCAGAAGGAAGAGCTCAAAATAGGGAGCAGGCAGCCGGCCTGTTTATTTTCACTCAGCGTCAACAGAATTCAGCTCCAACTCTACGACGGCCAGCATCTTACACAATGCAACACTTGAGTCTGACTAAAAAGAATTACAGTTTAACAGTGTAGTACAGTTCATTAACTCCATATGAACATGGCTTAGATCACATCTGATGACGATAGAATCACATTATCTTGTGAATGGCTGTTGAAAACAGTGACAGTTATCCTAAAACACGCTCTTCTCTTCTACTAAGGACTGGCTATGAACCCATAAGAGTCTGAGCCCTGTCTAAGCTATATGGAATTGTTTTAAGAAGGTCATAACAAGGATCATTTTACTATTTGATTTAGAATTTTAAGACCACTTGAAGCATCCCCAAAATATAACAAATAATTATTTGATGAAAGATAATTTTTGGCCTTACTGCTATTAGCCCATACAAATGCATTGAAAAACAGATTCACTACATAGAACAGTAAATAGTTTGTTCTGAAGTGTCTGTCCTATATCTGAGAGAGATAAGAAAGATCAGGAGACATTTGTATATTTGTTTTTTCACATCTATTTAACCTCTTATTTTTTGGCACGAAAGAGTCTCCAAACAGTATGTACTGTACTTCCCTTCATTTTGTCAACTGATACCGGTGGACCTTCCGACGAGTCTTGTGAGGCATGTGGGCGTCCTAGAGCAGAACCGGCACGTACGTGTTCGTGAGAGTCTCACCTTTCCACAGACGGGTCAGATTAGTGGGTTGCCCAAACTGTTCAGACGCTACAGACCATTTTGTGAGAAGACCGATTTTCGGGACGTCTCATGGTCTGACAAGCACCGCTCTAGCTCTGTTACCTTTCATCGCAGATGCGGAAGTGCGACATGGGAGGATGCGGTGGATTGAGACGCATCGAATGCAACAAAAAAAACATATCTCTAGCTTAAACTGATGGGGGCGTGGACATCGACCTTCGGGGGTTAAACAGCCATACCCTAACTGGAGATATGTACATATAACTCTAACTGGCAAATCGTCTATTGATGTCAATGAGACAATGACTGTCAACACTGGTCTTAGACTTTCAGCGCAAGTTAGGATTCATCACAATGACTATTGCCTTAGTGTTATTCATCTCTTACCTTGAGTCCATCAGGACCACTCTGTCCGGCATCCCCATCGATCCCCATCTCACCCTGAAGGAGAGGGGGTTAAAGTACCAGTTAATAAGGCCAAACTACCTATGGAACACTGGTCACTTTAATAATACTGTATATACTGTATTCTACGGCATTTTTGCCACTCCGACATTGCTCGTCCTAATATTTATGTATTTCTTAATTCCAATATTTTAGATTTGTGTGTATTGTTAGATATTACTGCACTGTTGGAGCTAGGAACACATGCATTTTGTTACACCCGCAATAACATCTACTAAATATGTGTACGTTACCAATAACATTTGATTCGATATTCGATTTGATTTTTTACAAGAATCCCAAACATTGGTAGGAGAAGTGTGCTCTGGGGTACTCACCCTCTGTCCGATGAGGCCCTGCTCTCCGAGGTTTCCTGCTGGTCCGAGGGCACCCTGTCACACAGGTCAATAACAAAATGAACAAATTGACGCTTTCCATTTCAATACACTGTGTGCAACATAAATAGACTGAATCGATTACTGGAAATGTGAATACTGGAAATGTGATTAATGGAAATGTGATTACTGGAAATGTGAATATGCCCCATTAGCTGTTGCCAAGGCAGCTACTCTTCCTGGTGTCCAAACAGTGAGTACCTTGTTGAGTATTAAAGAGTATAATCTTACCTTCTCTCCTGATTCGCCTGGTAGTCCCCACTCCCCAACCTTTCCAGTTGGACCCTGTCAGAGAACAATTACCATTCATAATCAAATTAGGGGGCAAGGCATTGGTCACTGGAGCCTGAACTAAACACATTACACCACGAGAATGGCACACTACGTCATGTAGAATAGTGTCACTCACCTTGACTCCCATCTCTCCCAGTGGACCCATAGTTCCTGGTGGCCCAGTAAGTCCCTATGGTGATAAGACAGAGCCATGGTATGATGTGATGACCGAGAGCACCAAAATACATTGGCCTGCGAACCCTTTGTATCCTAGGTAACTACACTGGTAAAACCAAATAAATACAGTGCGGATAAACAGCTAATGTGAGTGAAAAAGGCAGCAAGAATAGAGTGTGAAAAAGACATTGAGGATATACATGTGGATGGGGGAGATACGTTCATCTGGACTTGAGATGCAGACCCTTTCCTCTCTCTCTCTCTCTCTATATATATATATATATATATCTATGTCTTTCTATGTTTTTTTCTCTCCCCCTTTTTCTCCCTCTCTCTTCCCGTTACATAATACAGGATGCAGGATGAAGCTTCCCTGGGCTGCTCAAGCAGAAGCTGCACCATTTCAGCTGTCGGATTGAAGATGTAGAGACAAGTGCACACTTAAGTCTGTCCAATGCCCCTAGTCACCTCTTCTCTAAGATGTTGGTTGGGTCCAAAAAACCCAGATCCTAACCATAGGCAGAATGATTACCAGCAGGTGTATAGAGGCGTTATGGTAAACACAGTCAGGAATAGTAATGAAATCAGACAGCTTCCTGGCTTGAAGGTGAATTATCATGCAAAACTGATGTGGCAGTAAGTGTTAAGCTCTATAGGAATTTAAATATAGGAAATAACACCCGTATCCCTGACTGGGCTGCAGACAGTTAGGCCTGGCAGGGTAAAACAACAAGATGGCACCTACAATGGTCGCCCCTTTTTGCAAGCTCCCAGCCAACTTTGTAGTCTTTTTTTGTGTGTTATTTTGTACTTTATTTGATCAGAAAGGTTCTAGTAATTATTTCCTATGACCGACAAACACTTCTGGACATCAGATCGGAGATTATTCACCACAAATTTGACTTTCCGGTGTGGAATCCTCTGTCTAGACTACCCAAAGCAGTTATCTTCATCACAGAAGCTCTTTTTCAAAAAAAGACCCCGCCAGAGGAGGGGAAGGAGAGCTGGAGTTCTAGTCCAATTAAGGAAAAGGGCAAACCAACCTCCACGCCCTAGTATATTACTAGCTAATGTACGGTCTGTTTTGCTCATGCGGACTGGGATATGTTCCGGGCCTCCTCTGGGAATAGCGTTGACGACTACACTAACTCTGTCTCTGGGTGGATAGTGCATAAAGGATGTTGTTCCTACAGTGACGATTAGAACGTACCCAAACCAAAAAACTGGATACATGGCAGCATTCGTGAAAAACTTAAAGCGCAAACCACTGCATTTAACAACAGTAAAGTGACTGGAAACACGGACGAGTATAAACAGAATAAACCACACAGAGCCATTGTCATGGGTCCCCACTGCTCACGAGGACTGCAGGCTCCCGATCTCTGTAGCCAACATGAGTAGGACCTTTAAGCGTGTTAACCCTCGCAATACTGCCGGCCCGGATGACATCCCAAGCTGTGTCCTCAGAGCATGGGCAGACCAGCTGGCTGGAGTGTTTATGGACATTTTCAATCTCGACTATCCCAGTCTATCATCCCCACTTGCTTAAAAATGGTGAACATTGTTCCTCTACCCAAGCAAGCCAAGGTAACTGAACTAAATGACTATCACCCTGTAGCACTCACTTCTCCACCATACCCAACACCGTTGACCCACTATAATGTGCATATCGCCCCAACAGATCCATGGACAGTGCAATTCCCCTTGCACTGCACACCGCTCTATCCCACCTGGACAAGAGGATTACCTATGTGAGAATGCTGTTAAATGACTACAGCTCAGCTTCTGAAACCATAGTACCCTCTAAGCTTGTCACTAAGCTCAGAGCCTTGGGGCTAAACTCCTCCCTGCGCAACTGGATCCTAGATTTCCTGACGGGCTGACCCCAGGTGGTGAGGGTATGCAAACACACCTCCACCACGCTGATTCTCAACACAGGGGCCCCCATGGAGTGTGTGCTCTGCCCTCTCCTGTGCTCCCCGTTTACCCATGATTGTGTGGCCTCGCACAACTCCAACTCAATCAATAAGTTTGCTGACAACACAACAGTGGTAGGCCTGATCACCAACAACAACAACGCCACAGTGGTGCCAAGACAATAACGTCTCTCTCAACAAAACAAAGTAGCTTATCGTGGACTACAGGAGACAGAAGAGGGAGCATGTCCCCATCCTCATCGACAGGCCGCAGTGAATAGGGTCAAAAGCTTCAAGTTCCTCTGCATGCACATCACTGAGGACCTGAAATGGTCTAGCCACAACAGCGCCTCTACAACTTCAGACGGCTGAAGAAATGTGGTATGCCCCCTAAGACCCTCACAAACTTCTACAGATGCACCATTGAGAGCATTCAGTAGGGCTGCATCACCACCTGGTACGGCAACTGCTCCACCCTCAAGCCCAATGCATCACCGGGTCATGCTGCCTGCCCTCCGGGGCATCTATTGCACTCGGTGTCAAGGGAAGGCCAAGAAGATCATCAAGGACCTCAGTCCCCCGAGCCACGGACTGTTCACTCGGCTACCGCCCGACAGACGGAGACAATACAGATCCATCAAAGCCAAGACCGAGAGACTAAAAAACAGATTCAATTACCAGGCAATCAGACAGCCATCAATAGCCGTCACAAGCTATCACACACTCACACTCACAGCCAACACTGCTGTCCCATGTTGTAGAGACATTGAACCACTGGTCACTTCCCGTTTCATACTGTGTATTTAAATACTGTATCCCCGACATAGCTTATTCTGATATTACTACTACTGTACATTGTATTTTAGTTATACTGTTTATACACACTGCATATTCATTTATATTCCGGATTCTTGACATACCTCCTAATATATCTACTGCTGCGGATAGCATTCCTAGTATATCTGATTTCAATTCCCCCGTGTACATATGTATAGATTGCATTTTGATACTGCTACAGGGCTATTTTGGATGTTGATTGGATTTGCCACCTTTTTTTTCTTTATTTTGAAAAATATTTTAACTGTTTGAGATTTGACTGCATTGATAGAAGGTACGTTTTTCAATGCACCACTATAACACCTGCTAAACTGTGTATGCGACCAATAAACTTTGATTTGATTTGGGAGATGATGCCTCAGAGTAACATTTAGAGGTAAAAGAACTTACCGGCTCTCCTGCTATTCCTTTGGCACCTGGAGCTCCTGAGGGTCCTTTGCGACCCTGGAATATTACAAACCCATTGTAAGGAATGGAGATAGTTTAGTGCAAGTCCATTTTCTACTATATCCAGTACATCCCATCCCTAGGCTAGTTGGTTTCGTTACACCAATACATTACTCTTACATTCATATATAAGTGTAATGTCCAACATGCTACACACAAGCCTCTCTTTTCCAATTGCTAATGGTTTCCCCCAACAGGTGTCCACCCTAGTCATGACTAACCTAAAACAGCACTCTGTTAGCCCAATCACTTACTGGAAATCCTTTAGGCCCAGCTTCCCCAGGCTCCCCAATCTTTCCCTGGAGCAAAATAACACAGAAAGAACAAGGGTTTTAAATTATAAACACATAATATGGTAATTTAGCAGAAATATTATGGTCATTTAGCAGACACATTTATGTATAGTGACACATGGTTGCCATTAATAGTCCATGTGAATGTCCCATGCTGGAATCAAATCGACAGCTTTAACATTGAATCTTACCAGCATTGTACTCTAACTAAATGAGCCATTGGAACCGCTGATGTAAATGTATTTACAAGTTGAATGTAGTATGAATGGGGACTAGCGTGTTTGTCAATATGCATACTACCGTGCTCCATACTCACGCTCCGAGTGCATTCTCTGAGGACATTCTCTTGGGTACATACTTGTGAGAACGAGAGTGTGGATAACGCATAAAAAACATTTGAGCAGCACTCCCCCTACTGTATTACCTCACGCTACACCTCCCCATTCACTGTACCTCTTCCAGCCAGGACAATGGCAACAATAGAGACCAAACAAGATATGAACAAAGCAAATGTTCTACTTCATAACTATCAGTCAGCTACATAATCGTAATAATTCAGCAATCAGTTTATCAAGCAAATATGACATAAAACGAATGATATGCAAAGTAGATGTCAATTCTACGTGGGTAGCTAGCTGCCAAATAACCAACAGTAGTAGCTAGCCAGTTAATGTTAGGCCTATTGACTTACTATGGGCTCGCGATCTAAACATGCCGATATTAATACATTATGGCGCAGCGGTCGAAGGCACTGCATCTCAGTGCTAGAGGTGTCCCTACAGACACCCTGGTTCAAATCCAAGCTGTATCACAACCAGCCGTGATTGGGAGTCCCAAAGGGCGGTACGCAATTGGCCCAGTGTTATCCATCCGGGTTTGGCCAGTGTAGGCCGTCATTGTAAATACACATTTCTTGTTAATAACTGACTTGCCTAGTTAAATAAAATAACATAAATAAATGAACGTATTAAGATAAAATATTGTAGTTAGGTAACATGTGAATGGGAAACATTTCATTCCAAAGTCTGAGCTTATCTTCTCTTGCTTCAACTCAATTAACATGGTTTTACGCGGTTGCGGCATATTTGGGTGCATACTTTCCGTTGAGGCTCACATCGATATGCTAATGGAGTAAGCATCCGGGAAGTTCCCTCTGTGCTCCGTTTTGCATACTTTGATTTGGATCTCCTACACTCCCATGCTCCAATTTGGTGCACGTGGAAGGAAGTAGGTAGTATGCATTTTGAGAAACACCCATAGGCTCATCGTACTATATTCATTACCAGGCATGGCAAAGTAGTCATGTGAGGTAGGAAAGCATATACCCAAAGGTCCATGGGTTGGACACGGCCAATAACTGGGCAGAGTGGGAGGGTACGAGCAAAAACTGTTATTAAAAACGTAACGGTCTTAAAACTGCTCATACTACATACCATCTCCCCTGGGAAGCCTAGTTTTCCTGGTGGACCATCGGGACCCTGTAGAAAAACACATTTGGCAATGTCACTTCTGGTCTTACTAACACAGGCAGACACACACAGACAGACGCACACACACAATACCCAAGAACTCTTGTCTTTAAGAATGCCACAAACAGTTTACAATAATTTTAATTAAAAGTTTCCCAAAGTTGGCAAAGAAAATATCCCTAAAAGAAGATCATGTCCCAGAAAGTGTCCTTCAGATGTTGAAAATAATGAAAGCAATAAAAGACTTGTGAACAAAGCCACATTTAAAACTATTATATGGACATATTTAAGTACCAAATTAAGGCACAAACAGATGCCGCATTGCAGTATCCATGTTTTCCATTGGCTGTGGTTGGTGTGTTCATTGGGGAATGAAGTCATAGGGTTCCGTAACTGAGGAGCTCAATGCAGCAGAACAACCAATAGTGTGACCTCTGAACTTTTAACCCCATCCTCACCTTTCCTCCAACTGACCCCTTCTCCCCAGCTGGACCGTCAGGACCCCTCGGACCCTGAAGGAGAAAGCGAGAGAGAGAGAAAGAGTGAGAGAGAGTTATATATATATATATATATATATATATATATATATATATATATATATATATATATGAGAGAGAGAGAGAGAGAGAGAGAGAGAGAGAGAGAGAGAGAGAGAGAGAGAGAGAGAGAGAGAGAGAGAGAGAGAGAGAGAGAGAGAGAGAGAGAGAGAGAGAGAGAGAGAGAGAGAGAGAGAGAGAGAGAGAGAGAGAGAGAGAGAGAGAGAGAGAGAGAGAGAGAGAGAGAGAGAAAAAGAGAGAGAGTAATTGAATTAATATAAAGTGTCCTCTTCTTCATGTAGAGCTCTTCAGCCAGAAAGGCGTTTAACAGTAATAAATGTGGTCTAACATAAACGTTTAAATGTTCCCATTCTACTGCAATTGTGTTAATTTGAGGAATTGCTTAAAAAAACAATTTCATATTTCATTTAGGCACTTCCCATGAATGTGGTGGGTACCGTGGTTACAGAGAGGAAAGAGTGATTATTGGAGACAGTTTTAAACATGCGACTATGGTTGGAGACACAGAGGGAGAGGTGACTGGTCGGTGCTGTAAACGCTAGAGGTTTTCTCCAAAAGCCACTTGTGACCTATACAGTAAAATGCACACTGATGTCTCGATTCTGCTCCCATCGTCTTTCCATGATCGCATGGCCACAGTATTCAGCTGAACATTGGGGACAGTGTCACACAGAGAAGCCATGACCTTTCAAATACCAACTGCTAAATCATCTGGACCGAAACAACTAGATATCAATGCCTAGGATTCCTGCAGAGAAACTCAAAATATAAGTGAACAGTTTCAAATTTGATAAAGGAAAATTATCCATGTGCTTCAGGCATCTAGCATGGGTGCATCAAATATAAAAAGCCATTCTGGCATTGAAGAAAGCATGTTCTGTTTGAAGGAGAAAAATACAGGCTTAGTCATATGCAGTGAACTAGCCTCAACGTTTGTGAGGAGAGGACATCGCTGATAGGACAGCAATTATAGGTCACTTATCCCATGTAAATTCCAGTCAGCCGTCTGATTAGGGTTGGGTAGTATGCAGATTTTCATACCTTCATACCGTTTCTATTCTATATAGGAAGAAGAGACTGGATGTATGGTCGAGGTCAAAGATTCAAGGTGGCCAGCATGTGTTTTGTTATCGTACACATATGATTTGGGGAGATGCATCCCTTGAGGCCTGCAGAGTCATGTATAAAAATAACTTACACCAGGGGGGGTTAGAGTCAATGACAGAACTGTATACTGTACTCTCGTTGTTCCTCCTCCAGCCTCATTCAAAACCACACTTACTACGGCTGTCCAACCTCAACATACGCCAGTAAACACTCAAGTAACAAAGGAGGACTTGGACTGATGCTATATAGTAAATGGTCCAATCTGTTGTTACAGAAACTTCTCTCTCACACAGATATCTATCATCTCTGTTCCCAGTACTGCTGTGTTACTGGATAGCCTTGATACTAGGTCTCTGTTTGTTCCTAGGCTTGATAATGGAGTTGGCAAGATCCCAAACAGATCTGGGACCAGGTGGTGGTGGTGCTGATCTAAAAGGTATCGCTGTCTGGCAAGGTTTGAGTAGATTTTGTTGCCGGTGCTTTAATAACTGATGTATATAAGGCATTATTATTTAACTTTGAAAAATGTCTGCCTCAGAACCAGCTGGTGATCGTTTCTAACATTAGTCTACTAACAGGCCTAGGCAGCCTTTGGTAACTGTTCCAATAGATGACGCTGAGGGGTATTTTCCATTTCTTAATGTGTCTTAACTGAGTTTAATTGCATTCATCTTCTATGGTTTATTTTTACAAGCCTTATTATAATTTAGTGCTCATCTAAGTTATTAAATATTCAATATGATATTGCATAGAACATTAAATGATTTATGCAAAATGATTCCATAATATGCCTATAATTATACCACTTATGCATACTAGAGGGATCAGTCATGAAGTTGGATAGACCTTTGATTAAAGGTAACCCTTTATTGTACAGTTTGATTAAAGGGTTACCTTTAATCAAAGGTCTATCCAACTTCATGACTGATCCCTCTGATCCCTTACCATGGGTTATTTTGTAGTTGAAGTTGTGAGACTGTGCATTGGTGTCATGATAGCAAATCTATAGTTAGCGTGCGAAGGTCTGGAAAAGTTTCCATCCACAGCGATACTAGCTTGAATTAATAAAAAATGTAGCCATAACAGTGGATGCTGAAGGAGTACACCCTGTTCCTTACCCTCCTGCCTTTAGGTCCTCTGATCCCACCGAGACCCCTCGAACCGGCTGGACCCTGCAGGAGGAAGAACACACCACATTATATGATGGAAGGCAGCAACGTTACCACACTCACTGAGACGAGTAGCAGGACTGACTAATGAGACAGGAGCTGGGCCTACAGGATGCTAGTGAATGTAATGCATATCTATCATGACCAAAGAGCTGATCCCATGCCCCTGAAGGATATGCATTTAGTCATGCTTGCAGAGGAGATCCTACTGAGATGAAGCATGTCATTTTCAAAGGACACCTGGTCAGAAGAAGTAGAATAGTATGCTCTGCTGTAAACACTAATGCACTCTGCTGCTGCAGTCTCCTGCGCAGCTTGCTAAAGCATCTCTGAGTCTGACCGGCATGTCTTGCCACAACTTGTGTGATGTCGGTGCACGGCGTGAGGAGACTAAAGACATGTAAACATGCTATAAAGGTAAAGGGTGGGAGCTACATTAGCTTAGCCAGAGGTGCTAAAGTTTACAGCTGGCATGGCAGTACTGAGCAATCCTGACACTGATTGAGTGTCTTTCTGTCACTTCCCATCAACATCAACCAAGGTATGTGCTGTGGGGAATGTCTCCCAAACGCCTCGTGTGTACAACTGTCTTTAGTGTCTAAATGAGCGAAGATTAAACGGTATTAGTGAGGCCTCATCACAGACCTTTCTTGGCTATGTTTACGTAGCTGGATTCCAAACAAGGCAGGCAACAAACCCTTGAGGAGCCAGAATGGGTAGTAGCCTAAGAGTTTTAAGAGGCTAAGTCTGACCTTTGAAGACACTTAAACTAAACTCAAACAGACTCTATGCCAAGCTGCTGAACGTACCAAACAGAACAGGTTTTAACTTGATGTCTCATTCAGTTTGTTTACAGCAGTGATGCCTTGCTTCTAAATGCATTCTGCCATGCTGCATCTAATGCCAAACTAGAAACGATGCTATTTCAGAATAGTGCTGGTGGGATGGGGTTCATTCTTGTAGTAAATCTACAGGGCACAAGACGTTTAAAATGGTACCAAATGTTATGGGCCGGTTTCCCGGACCCAAATGAAGACTATTACATGGAATAAAAATAATCTCCACTGAAAATTTTTTCTGGTCCAGGACTATGCTTAATCTGTGTCTGGGAAACTGGCACTAAATGTTTAAAGCTAACAGGCTTTACTTACTGGTATCCCTAGAGGTCCTGATGAACCACACTCTCCAGGAGTTCCAGGATGACCCTGACAGACACACAGACCAACAGCATGAAGACATTCATCATACTTCAAACCCATTTAAAACCCCTTTCTAACATACTCTAATACTGACAGTGAACTGATGACTATTGACAATTGTTAGCTGTATTTTTAGACTGTAAGATGTGGCTGACTGAACAGTTTGTTAGTTTAGGTACGCTCTTAGGGGGAAAAAGTGCTATCTGGAACCTAAAATAGTTTTCCGGCTGTCCCCATAGGAAACTCCTTTGAAGAACCCTTTTTGGTTCCATGTAGAACCTTTTTGAGTTCCATGTAGAATCCTTTCCCTAGAGGGTTCTACATGGAACCCAGCATAGTTCTATCTGGAACCAAAAAGGGTTCTCCCTTGGGGACAGCCAAAAAACTCTTCTGGAACCCTTTTTGTAAGAGTGTAGTGAGATCTGACATAACTGTATCTGCCGTACTCTATCGCTTCTCAATAGCTGTAGCACTGTGTTGTTATACAATGAACATCTTGAGTCAATATGCTGAGAAGATAATGTAGATGCAAACAATATGGGGCTTCCAACTGTTTGCTGCTGTGTGAAGCATTTACAATACTAGGTAATGAGTTGAGAGACCAAGAAGAGACATAAAAATAATTCATTTGGAAACTTCTGCACAATGACAGTGGGGCAAAAAAGTATTTAGTCAGCCACCAATTGTGCAAGTTCTCCCACTTAAAAAGATGAGAGAGGCCTGTAATTTTCATCATAAAATCCAGAAAATCACATTGTAGGATTTTGATGAATTTATTTGCAAATTATGGTGGAAAATAAGTATTTGGTCAATAACAAAAGTTTATCTCAATACTTTGTTATATACCCTTTGTTGGCAATGACAGAAGTCAAACGTTTTCTGTAAGTCTTCACAAGGTTTTTACACACTTTTGCTGGTATTTTGGCCCATTCCTCCATGCAGATCTCCTCTAGAGCAGTGATGTTTTGGGGCTGTTGCTGGGCAACACAGACTTTCAACTCCCTCCAAAGATTTTCTATGGGGTTGAGATCTGGAGACTGGCTAGGCCACTCCAGGACCTTGAAATGCTTCTTACGGAGCCACTCCTTCGTTGCCCGGGTGGTGTGTTTGGGATCATTGTCATGCTGAAAGACCCAGCCACGTTTCATCTTCAATGCCCTTGCCGATGGAAGGAGGTTTTCACTCAAAATCTCACGATACATGGCCCCATTCATTCTTTCCTTTACACGGATCAGTCGTCCTGGTCCCTTTGCAGAAAAACAGCCCCAAAGCATGATGTTTCCACCCCCATGCTTCACAGTAGGTATGGTGTTCTTTGGATGCAACTCAGCATTCTTTGTCCTCCGAGTTGAGTTTTTACAAAAAAGTATATTTTGGTTTCATCTGACCATATGACATTCTCCCAATCTTCTTTTGGATCATCCAAATGCTCTCTAGCAAACTTCAGACGGGCCTGGACATGTACTGGCTTAAGCAGGGGGACACGTCTGGCACTGCAGGATCTGAGTCCCTGGCGGCGTAGTGTGTTACTGATGGCAGGATTTGTTACTTTGGTCCCAGCTCTCTGCAGGTCATTCACTAGGTCCCCCCGTGTGGTTCTGGGATTTTTGCTCACCGTTCTTGTGATCATTTTAACACCACGGGGTGAGATATTGAGTGGAGCCCCAGATCGAGGGAGATTATCAGTGGTCTTGTATGTCTTCCATTTCCTAATAATTGCTCCCACAGTTGATTTCTTCAAACCAAGCTGCTTACCTATTGCATATTCAGTCTTCCCAGCCTGGTGCAGATCTACAATTTTGTTTCTGGTGTCCTTTGACAGCTCTTTGGTCTTGGCCATAGTGGAGTTTGGAGTGTGACTGTTTGAGGTTGTGGACAGGTGCCATTAATACAGGTAACGAGTGGAGGACAGAGGAGCCTCTTATTAAAGAAGTTGTTACAGGTCTGTGAGAGCCAGAAATCTTGCTTGTTTGTAGGTGACCAAATACTTATTTTCCACCATAATTTGCGAATAAATTCATAAAAAATCCTACAATGTGATTTTCTGGATTTTTTCTCTCTCATTTTGTCTGTCATAGTTGAAGTGTACCTATGATGAAAATTACAGGCCTCTCTCATCTTCTTAAGTGGGAGAACTTGCACAATTGGTGGCTGACTAAATACTTTTTTGCCCCACTGTATGTACAACATAAATGCTATCCTCGCTACAGTGCATCCCAACATGAAGTTGAGCTGACTGACAGTATGACTAACAAAAACATAATTTCGTACAAGATGTACAAGCTATACATATCTCTTTCTCAGTCAGAAGGTTACCTGTCTTAGTGCCCCATTGCTCATCTCCAAGCCCCCAAATGACATCCTGTCCTACCCATATAGCGTTGAATGCCCCTGGGAATAGAGACGGGGTCCAGACTTACTCCTTACCATCGCCCCCTTTTCCCCTGGCGGTCCAGGCAATCCCATCTCGCCACGGCCCCCCTGGAAAAACATATAGCACTGTAGTTTAGTTTATTATTAGCTGCGTTTGTTTCCCCTGGCGGTCCAGGCAATCCCATCTCCCCACCGTCCCCCTGGGAAAACCAACACAGCTATGAGGACCCTGCATCACATAGGTAGGACCAGGAGTTTTCCCTGTAGTTAGTTATGGTCAGGTCACAAAAAAGGTTTAAAAAATGATGGTGCCATGGGAATATAGTTAGCAGGGCAGCAGGTAGCCTAGTGGTTAGAGCGTTGGACTCTAGTTTGAATCTCCGAACCGACAAAAATCTGTTGATGTGCGGTTGATAATGGCAGACCCTGGCTGTGACCCCACTATCCGATGGTGTCTCAGTGGGATATGCAAAAAATACATTGCCAATTCATACGTGTTTTAATACACACTTGTTGCACTTGTGAAATAGGACAAATATAAGCACCCACCAAATTATTATTATAATGCACTTAATAATTCACATGTCCTGCTGCTGCAAGATTATTTTCTTTCTGTAGCCAATTGGTTCAAATTAAGATCCTATATCTGTAGTTATAGCACAAGACATCAACAGGAAGCAAACCCAGCAGGCAAAACGGGTTGAAATGGCCTAATTAATTTTGACCAGCTTACAACTGTTTGTAATAACGTCATTTCAACCATTTTTGCCCACTGGGAAAGTAGAGCAATAACAAATCTGAATCTTTCAATATGACCGAAACAACAGTTGAAAAGCCTTCCTGTAAGGTCCAATGCAAAGATACACAGCTAACCTTTTCTCCTGCGAGGCCAGGCTCCCCAACAGGGCCGATGAAACCCATCAACCCCTGCAGAGACCAACACAGGAAAGCACACAGTCAAAGTCCTGTACTTACACCATGGCCTGCAGAGCAGTGGAGCAACAGCAAAACACACACGCATGGACATACGCAGTGAGAGAGAGAAAGACGCACACACTCACAAACAGACACACATAAACAGACACACACAGAGTGAAGTATAAACAAACAGAGAGCGAGAGAGAGGAGAGAGAAAAGCCTTTACCCTCTCGCCAAGCTTTCCGACCTCTCCAGTTATTCCGGTCTCGCCCTACAGCAGAATACCAAATTAGCATTTCAGAAAAAGATTCAAACCTTTTAAAGTTCAGATCAGTCAGAGAGAACATGCTTAGTTAGAGGCCAGTCCCCCTGGTAATAGAAACGTGACATCTAATTTACACACAGTTAAATGAGAGAGCGAGAGAGAGAGCAACACTGTAAACATATGTTTGCCATGCCAATACAACGTTTTGATTTGAATTGAGAAAGAGAGAGAGAGAGAGAGAGAGAGAGTGAGAGTGATAGAGAGAGAGTGATAGAGAGAGAGAGTGATAGACTCTGGCAGATGGATGGAGAGAGAGTGATAGAGAGATTGATAGAGGGAGAGAGAGAGTGATAGAGAGAGAGAGAGAGTGATAGAGAGAGAGAGTGATAGACTCTGGCAGATGGATGGAGAGAGAGTGATAGAGAGAGAGAGTGATAGAGAGAGTGAGTGATAGACTCTGGCAGATGGATGGAGAGAGAGTGATAGAGAGAGTGATAGAGAGAGAGAGTGATAGACTCTGGCAGATGGATGGAGAGAGAGTGATAGAGAGAGTGATAGAGGGAGAGAGTGATAGAGAGAGTGAGTGATAGACTCTGGCAGATGGATGGAGAGAGAGTGATAGAGAGATTGATAGAGCGAGTGATAGAGAGAGTGATAGGGAGAGTGATAGAGAGATTGATAGAGGGAGAGAGTGCTGTATGTGTAATGTTTACTGTTCATTTTTATTGTTTATTTCACTTTTGTATATTATTTACCTCACTTGCTTTGGCAATGTTAACAAGTTTCCCATGCCAATAAAGCCCCTTGAATTTAATTGTATTTAATTGAGAGAGAGTGATAGAGACAGAGAGTGAAAGAGAAAGAGAGTGATAGAGAGAGAGAGTGATAGAGGGAGAGAGTGATAGTGGGAGAGAGTGATAGAGGGAGAGAGTAATAGACGGAGAGAGTGATAGACTCCGGCAGATGGATGGAGAGAGTGATAGAGAGTAAGAGTGATAGAGAGAGTGAAAGCGAGAGGGAGAGAGAGAGAGAGTGATAGAGAGAGAGTGATAGAGGGAGAGTGATAGAGGGAGAGACTGATAGAGAGAGAGAGTGATAGAGAGAGAGTGATAGAGAGAGAGAGAGTGATAGAGAGAGAGTGATAGAGGGAGAGTGATAGAGGGAGAGTGATAGAGTGAGAGACTGATAGAGAGAGAGAGTGATAGAGAGAGAGTGATAGAGAGATAGTGATAGAGGGAGAGAGAGAGAGTGATAGAGGGAGTGAGTGATAGAGAGAGAGAGTGATAGAGAGAGAGTGATAGAGAGAGTGATAGAGGGAGAGAGTGATAGAGCAAGAGAGTGATAGAGAGAGAGTGATAGAGGGAGAGAGTGATAGAGAGAGAGAGTGAGAGTGATAGAGGGAGAGAATGATAGAGAGAGAGTGATAGAGAGAGAGTGATAGAGGGAGAGTGAGTGATAGAGGGAGAGAGAGTGATAGAGAGAGAGTGATAGAGAGAGAGTGATAGAGAGAGAGTAATAGATAGAGAGTGATAGAGGGAGAGAGTGATAGAGAGACAGAGTGATAGAGAGAGAGAGTGATAGAGGGAGAGAGTGATAGAGAGAGAGTGATAGAGACAGAGACAGAGTGATAGAGGGAGAGAGTGATAGAGAGACAGAGTGATAGAGAGAGAGTGATAGACTCCGGCAGATCGATGGAGAGAGAGTGATAGAGGGAGAGAGTGATACAGAGACTGATAGAGGAAGAGAGTGATAGAGAGAGAGAGTGATAGAGAGAGAGAGTGATAGAGAGTAAGAGTGATAGAGAGAGAGAGTGATACAGAGAGAGAGTGATAGAGGGAGAGAGTGATAGAGAGTGATAGAGACTGATAGAGGAAGAGAGTGATAGAGAGTGATAGAGACTGATAGAGACTGATAGAGGAAGAGAGTGATAGAGAGAGACTGATAGAGGAAGAGAGTGATAGAGAGAGAGTGATAGAGGAAGAGAGTGATAGAGAGAGAGAGTGATAGAGAGAGAGAGTGATAGAGAGAGAGTGATAGAGAGAGACTGATAGAGAGAGACTGATAGAGGAAGAGAGTGATAGAGAGAGAGAGTGATAGAGAGAGAGTGATAGAGGGAGAGAGTGATAGAGAGAGAGTGATAGAGAGAGAGATAGTGATAGAGAGAGAGAGTAATAGATAGAGAGTGATAGAGGGAGAGAGTGATAGAGAGAGAGTGATAGAGAGAGAGTGATAGAGGGAGAGAGTTATAGAGAGAGAGAGTAATAGAGAGTGATAGAGGAAGAGAGTGATAGAGAGAGAGTGATAGAGAGAGACTGATAGAGGGAGAGAGTTATAGAGAGAGAGTGATAGAGAGAGAGAGTAATAGATAGAGAGTGATAGAGAGAGAGAGTGATAGAGAGAGAGTGATAGAGGGAGAGAGTTATAGAGAGAGAGAGTAATAGAGAGTGATAGAGACAGAGTGATAGAGCAAGAGAGTGATAGGGAGAGAATGATAGAGAGAGAGTGATAGAGAGAGAGTGATAGAGGGAGAGGGAGTGATAGAGGGAGAGAGAGTGATAGAGAGAGAGTGATAGAGAGAGAGTAATATATAGAGAGTGATAGAGGGAGAGAGTGATAGAGAGACAGAGTGATAGAGAGAGAGAGTGATAGAGAGAAGAGTGATAGAGAGAGAGTGATAGAGACAGAGACAGAGTGATAGAGGGAGAGTGTGATAGAGAGACAGAGTGATAGAGAGAGAGTGATAGACTCCGGCAGATGGATGGAGAGAGAGTGATAGAGGGAGAGAGTGATAGAGAGACAGAGTGATAGAGGGAGAGAGTGATAGAGAGACAGTGTGATAGAGAGAGAGTGATAGACTCCGGCAGATGGATGGAGAGAGAGTGATAGAGGGAGAGAGTGATACAGAGAGACTGATAGAGGAAGAGAGTGATAGAGAGAGAGATAGTGATAGAGAGAGAGTAATAGATAGAGAGTGATAGAGGGAGAGAGTGATAGAGAGACAGAGTGATAGAGAGAGAGTGATAGACTCCGGCAGATGGATGCAGAGAGAGTGATAGAGGGAGAGAGTGATAGAGAGAGTGATAGAGCGAGAGAGTGATAGAGAGAGAGTGATAGAGGGAGAGAGTGATAGAGAGAGTGATAGAGAGACAGAGTGATAGAGAGAGAGTGATAGAGGGAGAGAGTGATAGAGAGAGAGAGATAGAGGGAGAGAGTGATAGACAGACAGTGTGATAGAGAGAGAGAGTGAGAGAGGGAGAGAGTGATAGAGAGAGAGTGATAGAGAGACAGAGTGATAGAGAGAGAGTGATAGAGAGAGAGAGTGATAGAGAGAGAGTAATAGATAGAGAGTGATAGAGGGAGAGAGTGATAGAGAGAGAGTGATAGAGAGAGAGTGATAGAGAGAGAGTGATAGAGACAGAGACAGAGTTATAGAGGGAGAGAGTGATAGAGAGACAGAGTGATAGAGAGAGAGTGATAGACTCCGGCAGATGGATGGAGAGTGAGTGATAGAGGGAGAGAGTGATAAAGAGAGTGATAGAGGGAGAGAGTGATACAGAGAGACTGATAGAGGAAGAGAGTGATAGAGAGAGAGATAGTGATAGAGAGAGAGAGTAATAGATAGAGAGTGATAGAGGGAGAGAGTGATAGAGAGAGAGTGAGAGACAGAGTGATAGAGAGAGAGTGATAGAGAGAGAGTGATAGACTCCGGCAGATGGATGGAGAGAGTGTGATAGAGGGAGAGAGTGATAGAGAGAGAGAGTGATAGAGCGAGAGAGTGATAGAGAGAGAGTGATAGAGGGAGAGAGTGATAGAGAGACAGAGTGATAGAGAGAGAGAGTGATAGAGGGAGAGAGTGATAGAGAGACAGAGTGATAGAGAGAGAGTGATAGAGAGACAGAGTGATAGAGGGAGAGAGTGATAGTGGGAGAGAGTGATAGAGGGAGAGAGTAATAGAGAGAGAGTGATAGAGAGACAGAGTGATAGAGGGAGAGAGTGAAAGCGAGAGAGAGTGATAGAGAGAGTGAAAGAGAGAGGGAGAGAGAGAGAGAGTGATAGAGAGAGTGATAGAGGGAGAGACTGATAGAGAGAGAGAGTGATAGAGAGAGAGTGATAGAGAGAGAGAGTGATAGAGCGAGAGTGATAGAGGGAGAGTGATAGAGGGAGAGTGATAGAGGGAGAGACTGATAGAGAGAGAGAGTGATAGAGAGAGAGTGATAGAGAGATAGTGATAGAGGGAGAGAGAGAGAGTGATAGAGAGAGAGTGATAGAGAGAGAGTTATAGAGAGAGAGTTATAGAGGGAGAGAGTGATAGAGAGAGTGATAGAGAGAGAGTGATAGAGAGACAGAGTGATAGAGAGAGAGTGATAGACTCCGGCAGATGGATGGAGAGAGAGTGATAGAGGGAGAGAGTGATAGAGAGAGTGATAGAGCGAGAGAGTGATAGAGAGAGAGTGATAGAGGGAGAGAGTGATAGAGAGAGAGTGATAGAGAGACAGAGTGATAGAGAGAGAGTGATAGAGGGAGAGAGTTATAGACAGACAGTGTGATAGAGAGAGAGAGAGAGTGATAGACTCCGGCAGATGGATGGTGCATTACGTTAATAGAATCTGACCTTCAGTCCTTCGGGACCTGTTTTCCCTGGGAATCCCTGCCTTCCAGGTCTGCCCTGAACAGAAAACATACATGAACCATAGTACTGAACCTCATCAAACAGTAAAGTAGAATCATCATCTGCCCTAAAGATAACCATCCTAGTACCGTAACCCACCCGCCACCACACTAATAAACCTACAGACAGAATATACTGTAAAGCTACAATCTGTCCTAAGGACTCCTCCAATCTGGCTTTAAGAGTGTCTGGATTAATGTATGGTGTGAAAATGAAGGTAGACTTTGTCATGCAGTAGCATAGTGTGTCCAAGACATTAGTCCTTTAAGGGACAGACTATTATACTGTCTTTTGATTGGACGTATGGGTTAGAACAATACAACACTCAAAAACATTAAAACGTTTAAGAGCACCAACAAAGCACTCGGCTTTCACACTCATTTCGTGGAATGTCTTCTGTTATTGTCAACGTTTTAATTAATGCCTGAAAAAGATGTGCTACTTTTGTTGGCTTTTCCTGGGAAAGAAGAGAAAGGTCACTGTCCCTCTCTATATTATTCAAAGGCCCAAATCCATCAATAATGGAACCGAGAATTTAGCTCACTAATGCATTAGTAAAACATCATTGGATCTAATGTGTTATATTGAATCACTATTTTCAATGAGTTGTGGTGTCTGTCTTTCGGAGATGGCCGTTTGGAATACTCTGTTCTTTAATGTGCTTAGTCATCTGTATGAGAGAGTAGAACTGGATTAGGGCTCTGCTGTTGTTGAACTGGATTAGGGCTCTGCTATTGTTGAACTGGATTAGGTCTCTGCTACTGTTGAACTGGATTAGGGCTCTGCTGTTGTTGAACTGGATTAGGGCTCTGCTATTGTTGAACTGGATTAGGTCTCTACTACTGTTGAACTGGATTAGGGCTCTGCTGTTGTTGGACTTGATTAGTGATCTGCTGTTGTTGAACTTGATTAGGGCTCTGCTGTTGTTGAACTGGATTAGAGCTCTGCTGTTGTTGAACTGGATTAGGGCTCTGCTATTGTTGGACTTGATTAGTGCTCTGCTATTGTTGAACTGGATTAGTGCTCTGCTGTTGTTGAACTGGATTAGAGCTCTGCTATTGTTGAACTGGATTAGGGCTCTGCTAATGGTGAACTGGATTAAAGCTCTGCTATTGTTGAATTGGATTAGAGCTCTGCTATTGTTGAACTGGATAAATGCTCTGCTATTGTTGAACTGGATTAGTGCTCTGCTGTTGTTGAACTAGATTAGTGCTCTGCTGTTGTTGAACTAGATTAGTGCTCTGCTATTGTTGAACTGGATAAATGCTCTGCTATTGTTGAACTGGATTAGAGCTCTGCTATTGTTGAACTGGATTAGAGCTCTGCTATTGTTGAACTGGATAAATGCTCTGCTATTGTTGAACTGGATTAGAGCTCTGCTATTGTTGAACTGGATAAGTGCTCTGCTAACTGGCGTGATATATTGGCATGTATTGTTGAATTTGGGTCGACTCCAGACTAACTCTTTATTTAGTCTATAATGGATGCAAATGGGAAGTCTCTGTAGGAAGATGCATTATGATGGAATCCAAGGCCAGGCTACTCACTGACACAATCGGAAAAAAGGTCTGAATTTCAGAGCTCGTTTACCGGATCTAGGAGAGAGAGAGCCTGCATCCCAAATGACACCCTATTCCCTACACAACTTTAGACCAGAGCTCTATGGGCACTAGTCAAAAGTAGTTCACTATATAGGGAATGAGGTGCTATTTGGGATGCAACCATAGTCTATCCTCATAGATATCCAGATGTTTAGGATTATTCAGAGTAAGGAATGGAGGATATGTCCATCTATGGTGGAGGACAAGCTCACAAAATATTAGGCAAGGGAAACAGAGAGCCATTCCAAGCCGTTTTATAAATTGGTTTTTCAGTATTTTTAATGAAGCATTGACATTTACTCCCAGTGTTTAGCAAAATGGCCACTCTCCAAAAGTAACATCTTAAAAATGAATGCAGAAAGCAGATATTTGGACAGTTTTCATAATAATCCTACTAACTGGGCTAACTGCCTACGGACGGAAATGAATGGCTTTATTTTCATTGGTTCAAAACCAGAAAGCTTTGTTTTTTTTATATAAGCCTATCTCATCCCAGGCTGTTGTCTTTGTATAACAGATGAGCACCATGTGGAGATGTGGCCGAGCACAGCAGTTTTACTAACCAAACTCATGCCACAAATGCACAATAAGCAGTCAGCCATATATCAAAATAGATTTTCTGCACAATAGAGTGACAACTCTGCCAAGAGCTAACGGTATATAGCAAACCATATCATAGTGATTCAGCTGGATTTAAACACCAACTGAAGCTAATTGCTTCCCTCTCTGAAGGTTCCTGGTTATGAAACAGGCTTTGGGATGGTGAGAGGTGAACATTTGGTGGTTTTCATGTGCTGAGTGACCCATATTGTATTTTTGGACTTCCTTGTTTTGTTTGTTTTGGTTTTGAGCTGTCCAATCAGCGCTCACCTCCGGTCCTGTAGGTCCAGGTGGTCCAAGTGGCCCCTCATCGCCCTGGAAAACAATATGGAGACAGAGGGTCAAAGACAGGGACAAAACCCCTTTGCACCATCACTGGACTATGTGGAAGCGCTAGATCATTGCTGTCATATATCTTACATACAGTACATACTATATACATGGCCAAAGTAAGACTGGGTCTTGACATGTAATGAATACGTCAAGCATTGTGTGTTTTATGTAGTAAACTAAAGACCACCTCTAGTCCAGCTGTTCCTCTGAGCCCTGGTAAACCTCTGTTTCCTGGCTTCCCCTGAGAAGAATGATACAGGACGTTAGATTGTGTACGGACCCCATGTTGCTGTCCATGGTGCACTGGCAGTCCAACAGCACTGGTCCCCAGCGTTCCCCACGGGATCCAGAAAGGACTTCCATGGACCTGCTCCTTGCCAACCACTGGTCTTTGTATTCACTAAAAACCAACTAAACCTCTCACAGCACTAAAGATACTCATTGCTCATAAAAGTGCTTGATCCTGCCAACTACGCCACATGAGGATGTCAAGTAGCTACATTAAAGCCACGTTTATACCTGGTTCTAACATGCATCCTTTTTCGTGATCTTGTCCACATTCTGATTGTGCCCACATTTTCAGACAGGTGTAGACAACTAAAACATGCATTGTGGTCTGATTATGATCAGGCACACATTGTAGACAGATCTGGACAGAGAAACAATTTAAACCATCATTCATATCATTGACAGGTGGCACCATTGACTTATGGCATCAATATTTATCTTAAAAATTATATATATTATTTTGAAAGAATAGCTGTTAAATAATTTGCATACAGGGAGGGACCAGGAGATGTTTATTTATTTATTTAACCTTTATTTAACAAGGCAAGTTAGTTAAGAACAAATTCTTATTTACAATCACGGTCTAGAAACACTGGGTTAACTGCCTTGTTCAGGGGCAGAACGACAGATTTTTACCTTGTCAGCTCGGGGATTCGATTTAGCATCCTTTCGGTTACTGGCCCAATGCTCTAACCACTAGGCTACCGGCCGCCCCAAAGATCTGGTCACAATGCTTACACGGTGGACGGATATAAGACACATCAGAATGTGGACAAGATCAGGACAAAGGACGCATGTTAGCACCAGGTATAAACAAGGCTTAATAGGTGTGAGAGTTTTATTATAGGCTACTGACCTTTGGGCCCTCTGGGCCGTTGTGCCCTGGTGGGCCGATGTCTCCTGGGAAACCCTGAGAACAACCAGACAACAGGTGGTCATCTCTACTATCCATCACAAGGAGAAGGTAAGTCCTGGGTCATGAGTAATATTGACGCCCACACAGGGCCTTACCTCTTGGCCTGGAGGGCCAGGTATACCATCAGGACCCGGCTCACCTGTCACCCCCTAGGACAGAGACATCATTTTAGTTTGCTGGATACCCTTTGTATCACTAGCCATTTCAAAAGTGATAACCTAGTAATATACTGTACATGGTCCCTGGTACACATACCCTATATAAGGGTTAATGGACTCACATGTGGCCCTGGTTTCCCTCGAATGCCTGGCAATCCTGGTGAACCCTGGATACCCTGTAAAACAACGAGAGCATTTCTGTGAAACGAAAGGATAAACCCCTGATACAGAGACTCAGACGACAGTCATCACCATCTGTTAAGTGGGGAAGTGAAATACCTTGTCACCTTGGAATCCATTCTCTCCTTGTTCCCCTGGAAGACCAACGTCATCCTGAAGAAAGACAGAGGATGGGAGCAGTTAGAGTTAGGAATAAACTAAAAGTACAGTACAAATCCTGCACTCTATTGATGAGTACTGCAGTCAGCTGAGGGCATGAGGCAGACCCAGTATGCCCAGCAGGCAGCTCTAGGGCTGTCAGCTGGTGACCTGTAGACAGCACAGGAACACTGCACATCTGGCTGAGTACAGTATGTGTATATGTGTATTTTTACAAAGAAAAGTACATATTTCTCAGTAGTTTATACATACAGTATGCGTGATATATGGAGAACATAGCAAGCCCATGCTCTAAACTAGCAGTGATTAATGATAAGCTACAGTAGATACAGTTAGAAACCATCTAGTAGGCTTGAGGGTGGTCTACAAACTGTTCCTGAATCAGATTTCTAGAGATGTCTATGGTAGTTATACAGCATGTAACCACCTCGTTCCCAGAGAGCCAGCTGGTAGATGAGACTATATTGCATGCAACATTTTTATCTGATAGCATGGTTGATTTAAATACAATAGGCTAATAATGAGGTATTCAGATCACCTTATCACCTTTCAGTCCTGGTTCTCCTGGGTTTCCGGGTACCCCCTGAATAACCAGATGAGTAAACAGATATAACATTGCCATAGCGATAGAGAGGAACCCCTCTTGAAATGATGGCACCTGCATTATATTACATCTGCATCATCATGTAACAGTGTTTACAGCCAAAGTGAGTAAAGGAGTAGGTTAGTTACCTTGAGTCCACATGGTCCTGGCAAACCCATCATCCCTAGAGGACCCATGTCTCCCTGCCACAAACAACATACAGAACACACACACTTAGAAGACTTGGAACACTTGGAACACTGCAGTAGAACAACGATATCATACACATTCCCAACAAGCTTGTGCGATGATGTAATGCTCTTGCTCTATGTTCTTTATGGCAACATTTGGGACATCTGCTTAGCTCTGTTTATCATCAACAATATTGCAACAAGGCAAGTCATAAACAGAGATCCCCAACCAAGCAGAGTGTCCTGGAGAGAGAAGCACATATATCCCAAACCAAGCAGAGTATCCTGGAAAGAGAAGCACAGGCATCCCCAAACCAGCAGGGTGTCCTGGAGAGAGAAGCACAGAGATCCCCAAACCAAGCAGTGTCCTAAAGAGAGAAGTACAGAGATCCCCAAACCAGCAGAGTGTCCTGGAGAGAGAAGCACATATATCCCAAACCAAGCAGAGTATCCTGGAAAGAGAAGCACAGGCATCCCCAAACCAGCAGAGTGTCCTGGAGAGAGAAGCAAAGAGATCCCCAAACCAAGCAGTGTCCTTGAGAGAGAAGCACATAGATCCCAAACCAAGCAGAGTATCCTGGAAAGAGAAGCACAGGCATCCCCAAACCAGCAGAGTGTCCTGGAGAGAGAAGCACAGAGATCCCAAACCAAGCAGGGTGTCCTGGAGAGAGAAGCATAGAGATCCCAAACCAAGCAGAGTGTCCTGGAGAGAGAAGCAAAGAGATCCCCAAACCAAGCAGTGTCCTGGAGAGAGAAGCACAGAGATTCCCAAACCAAGCAGAGTGTCCTGGAGAGAGAAGTACAGAGATCCCCAAACCAAGCAGCGTGTCCTGGAGAGAGAAGCACAGAGATCCCCAAACCAGCAGAGTGTCCTGGAGAGAGAAGCACATATATCCCAAACCAAGCAGTGTCCTAAAGAGAGAAGCACAGAGATCCCCAAACCAGCAGAGTGTCCTGGAGAGAGAAGCACATATATCCCAAACCAAGCAGTGTCCTAAAGAGAGAAGTACAGAGATCCCCAAACCAAGCAGCGTGTCCTGGAGAGAGAAGCACATATATCCCAAACCAAGCAGTGTCCTAAAGAGAGAAGTACAGAGATCCCCAAACCAGCAGAGTGTCCTGGAGAGAGAAGCACATATATCCCAAACCAAGCAGAGTATCCTGGAAAGAGAAGCACAGGCATCCCCAAACCAGCAGAGTGTCCTGGAGAGAGAAGCAAAGAGATCCCCAAACCAAGCAGTGTCCTTGAGAGAGAAGCACATATATCCCAAACCAAGCAGTGTCCTAAAGAGAGAAGTACAGAGATCCCCAAACCAAGCAGCGTGTCCTGGAGAGAGAAGCACAGAGATCCCCAAACCAAGCAGTGTCCTAAAGAGAGAAGCACAGAGATCCCCAAACCAGCAGAGTGTCCTGGAGAGAGAAGCACATATATCCCAAACCAAGCAGAGTATCCTGGAAAGAGAAGCACAGGCATCCCCAAACCAGCAGAGTGTCCTGGAGAGAGAAGCAAAGAGATCCCCAAACCAAGCAGTGTCCTTGAGAGAGAAGCACATAGATCCCAAACCAAGCATAGTATCCTGGAAAGACAAGCACAGGCATCCCCAAACCAGCAGAGTGTCCTGGAGAGAGAAGCACAGAGATCCCAAACCAAGCAGGGTGTCCTGGAGAGAGAAGCATAGAGATCCCAAACTAAGCAGAGTGTCCTGGAGAGAGAAGCACAGAGATTCCCAAACCAAGCAGAGTGTCCTGGAGAGAGAAGTACAGAGATCCCCAAACCAAGCAGCGTGTCCTGGAGAGAGAAGCACAGAGATCCCCAAACCAGCAGAGTGTCCTGGAGAGAGAAGCACAGAGATCCCCAAATCATGCACAGTGTCCTAAAGAGAGAAGCACAGAGATCCCCAAACCAGGCAGAGTGTCCTGGAGAGAGAAGCACAGAGATCCCCAAACCAGGCAGAATGTCCTGGAGAGAAGTACAGAGTGAAGGTACACATGGCTTTAAATACTCACAATGAGGCCAAGAACTCCATTAGGACCAGGGGCTCCCAGCTCTCCCTAAGAAATAAAGAGAGAGAGAGAGATAGAGAGAGAGCAGATTTCTAAGGTTATAGGCTTTGTTCTAAACAAATACAGGCAGAAGAGAGGCACAGTGTTCCTTTACGCTGCTGGCAGAAGGAGGGGGGAGAGACCCCAGCCCTTGGTTTGTTTGTGTTTTCCCCTGATAGCTTGTGTAATCTCCAGCTCCCATCTCGTGGGCCAGGCCAAGCTAATGAAAGATGGTGCGACACACAGAGAGGGGCTTGTTGTCCCCGGTAATTACCCCACTGCTACATGCCATGCCCATATCCGCTCCAGGGAGAGAGAGAGAGGGAGAGAGAGAGAGAGGGGGAGAGAGAGAGAGGGAGAGGAGGAGAGAGATAGGAAAATGAGGTGGAAACTGAACTGCACTTTCTAACCTCCTGCCAAATGTATGAACATATTAGAGACACATATTTCCCTTAGATTACACAGACCCACAAAGAATTTGAAAACAAATCCAATTTTGATCGACTCCCATATCTATTAGGTGAAATACCACAGTGTGTCATCACAGCAGCAAGATGTGTGACCTGTTGCCACAAGAAAAGGGCAACCAGTGAAGAACAAACACCATTGTAAATATAACCTATATTTCTATTTATTTATTTTCTCTTTTATACTTTAACTATTTGCACATCATTACAACACTCTATATAGACATAATATGACATTTGTATTGTTTATTTCACTTTTGTTTATTATCTATTTCACTTGCTTTGGCAATGTAAACATATATTTCCCATGCCAATAAAGCCCCTTAAATTGAAATTGAATTGAATTGATAGGGAGAGAGAGTGAAAGAGATAGACAGCGAGAGCAAGAGAGAGAGAGAGAAACGGAGGGAGAGGGAGAAAGAGGGGAGCTTTTTCTAAAAGGGGAGATAGATGTTAGAGTCCAGTGTGGCCTTCCTGCCCCCTCCCCCTTCTCCCCTCCCTCCTCCTTCTCCCCTCCCTCCTCCTTCTCCCCTCCCTCCTCCTTCTCCCCTCCCTCCCCCTTCTCCCCTCCCTCTCCCTTCTCCCCTCCCTCCCCCTTCTCCCCTCCCTCCTCCTTCTCCCCTCCCTCCCCCTTCTCCCCTCCCTCCTCCTTCTCCCCTCCCTCCCCCTTCTCCCCTCCCTCTCCCTTCTCCCCTCCCTCCCCCTTCTCCCCTCCCTCTCCCTTCTCCCCTCCCTCCCCCTTCTCCCTTCCCTCCTCCTCTAGCTTCATTATGACTGAAGGAGAAGTTATTGAGCCAACAGGAACTTCCCTCTCCCCTGTTGGAACAACAGGGCAGGAAATGGTGTTGAAGAGGTCTGTCGAGGTCAGCCAATCACAATATCTCTATACAGTTGCCACTCATAGAGCTGTTAAGAAAGGTAGAGTTGAGGAAGCTTCAGAACCACATTATGCCCTCATGTCAAACTAACTTGACTGGGATGTGGTCTAAGAAATTGCTTTAGTGAAGATATGATTATCTTTTTGACCTTGTGAAGTACAATACCCGCTTCATTGCTTAGATACACACACTTATGCAGTGATCTGACTCTCCCAAGTTGTCACCAATGCAGCTACTGAGAAGTGCATAAGAGTGTATATACTGCTGCTATAATAACTAGTTAGCAATGTGAGTGCTCTAGGTTACAGATCTTACAGACATTACTACAACATTTAAAACAGTAGACAAATTGTCCAGTTCTCAGAGTCCAGAGCCCCCTCCCTCATGACTGTGAATGTGGATAACTGTGGTCTGACATGATCAAAGACCAGAACGAGATGCTCTGGGCATGTTACTATATAACAAACTCTCAGGCTGGAATCATTACGGGCTCAGGAGTAGGAAATCCTCAGGAGGTCCTAGGAAGAAGCAAATGAAATAAAATGCAGTGTGGAGGTTTACGTACCCCAACAGGGGAAACTAAAAGGGGTTGTTTTCAATTCATCAAGTGTGACTTCTATTTACCATGTCTGTTCACCAGACAAATAATGTTAGTGTGTGTGTGTGTGTGTGTGTGTGTGTGTGTGTGTGTGTGTGTGTGTGTGTGTGTGTGTGTGTGTGTGTGTGTGTGTGTGTGTGTGTGTGTGTGTGTGTGTGTGTGTGTGTGTGTGTGTGTGTGTGTGTGTGTGTGTGTGTGTGTGAGTTTAAGTAGTGCCTGGAAGCAAACAGGCAGGGTATGCAGTTTATACCATTTATGGGCTGATTGAGCCCACTTGACCGCTGTACTAAAATGATGTAAATCAGTCATTCAAAATCTCTAAATAGATTGTTGTTGTGTATACTTCAGGAGATAATGCACTGGCTAATTATTGAATCCAAACCAAGATACAAAAACAAAAAGGCTAGACCTGTGACTTTAAAAACAAACAACAGATACCTTCAATAAAGGCTGAAACTCAAATTGTTTTTTTTGTTGTTGTTCAAATACCTTGAGCGTTTGATTGAGCCTGCCTGGAGTGCCAGAAGGATGAGCTTTGCACTTTTGGGACTATTCCATTCATTTCATTGCGCCAGTTAAGCTCAATAGAGCACAACATAAGTATTTGAAAGAAAACATATTATCTGAACATAGGTCTGAAGTGATGGCCAGGGGAACAGTCATCTCTGCTGTTTCACTTACTGGGTTTCCGTCTGGTCCTGGTGGTCCCCGCTCGCCAAAGTCCCCAGCAAACCCCTGAGTACACAAACACAAAGAGAGTAGGCATGTTATCACTCTGTACCGGGGTGGCAGAGAGCTGTTAAACACTATGGAAGAAACAGATTGAAACACAACCATTCTGCAAAGCAACACAATTGTACTAAAAATAATGGTATTGAACCATAATGCTTGGCATGGCCAACCATATCATTACATACCATTACTTTCCCACACCCAGAGTAGTTGACCATGAGAATATGTTCTTGGAATATTGGGCTTCCTAGTATAAACCATAATGGTGTGGCTGTATAGTAGACACAAAGCTAAAGTATTACTGCATGCACATTGGTTACAATGCAGTATTTGTTGCGTGGTTTTGCTTACAGTTCAGTTCAGCACATCAGCAGATAAAATAATAGTGATGCACTTCTAAATGAGTTTAGTTAATGAGTCATTACTTAATTTCCCTTCTAGTAACTACAGTATTCATTTATTGATTCTTTACTTCTCCTTTATGTTTACCCACACTGCACTTCTGGATGTGCGGAAAATAAACAAAACACAATGTCAGCACTCAGTAGACAAACTCCATCCCTGTCAAAGAGGTTTGCAGAATAAACCCCAAGCAAGCGAGCAGCACGTCAAGCAGCACGTCCAGCAGCACGTCAAGCAGCACGTCCAGCAGCACGTCCAGCAGCACGTCAAGCAGCACATCCAGCAGCACGTCAAGCAGCACGTTAAGCAGCACATCAAGCAGCACGTCAAGCAGCACATCAAGCAGCACTTCAAGTAGCACGTCAAGCAGCACATCAAGCAGCACATCAAGCAGCACGTCAAGCAGCACGTCAAGCAGCACGCATGCTGTAAACAAGCTCCTTGGACTCTTTATTCCTAGAGACTGTGTGCGTGCGCAGCGGCAGGAAATTCCATGGCTGAATGTTTGGGAGTGCGCGTGCTGCACTGAGCCTCGCTGGCAGGAGCCCTAACCAGCAGCCTAGGGACTGACTGGCTGGCCCGGGATCTGCTGACTGGGCTCTTTCCTTTCCTCCTCCTCCTGGCTCCATCTGTTCCATTATAAAACCAGAGAACAAGAGCTGTGACGCTATAATAGGCTACACTGAGGCTCTGGCAGGCTGAGGTTTCCGCTAGGCCACACGCTCAACGTGTGCTGCTTGTCACAATGCCAAGGTCAACAACACCTTGCTGTAGCTTCAGCTTCAGCCTTGGCCTTTCTCCATCACAGAATACAAGTACTGTAGTTACTGTATAGACTGTGGTTACTGTAGCTACTGTAGTTACTGTATAGACTGTAGTTACTGTATAGAGTGTAGTTACTGTAGCTACTGTAGTTACTGTAGTTACTGTATAGAGTGTAGTTACTGTAGCTACTGTAGTTACTGTAGTTACTGTATAGACTGTAGTTACTGTAGTTACTGTATAGAGTGTAGTTACTGTAGCTACTGTAGTTACTGTAGTTACTGTTTAGACTGTAGTTACTGTATAGAGTGTAGTTACTGTAGCTACTGTAGTTACTGTAGTTGCTGTATAGACTGCAGCTACTGTAGTTACTGTATAGACTGTAGCTACTGTAGCTACTGTAGTTACTGTAGTTACTGTATAGACTGTAGTTACTGTAGCTACTGTAGCTACTGTAGTTACTGTATAGACTGTAGCTACTGTAGCTACTGTAGTTACTGTAGTTACTGTATAGCCTGTAGTTACTGTAGCTACTGTAGTTACTGTATAGACTGTAGCTACTGTATAGAGTGTAGTTACTGTAGCTACTGTAGTTACTGTAGTTACTGTATAGACTGTAGTTACTGTAGCTACTGTAGTTACTGTATAGACTGTAGCTACTGTATAGAGTGTAGTTACTGTAGCTACTGTAGCTACTGTATAGACTGTAGTTACTGTATAGAGTGTAGTTACTGTAGCTACTGTAGTTACTGTAGTTACTGTATAGACTGTAGTTACTGTATAGAGCGTAGTTACTGTAGCTACTGTAGTTACTGTAGTTACTGTATAGACTGTAGCTACTGTAGCTACTGTAGTTACTGTATAGACTGTAGCTACTGTAGCTACTGTAGTTACTGTAGTTACTGTATAGACTGTAGCTACTGTAGTTACTGTAGTTACTGTATAGACTGTAGCTACTGTAGTTACTGTAGTTACTGTATATACTGTAGCTACTGTAGCTACTGTAGTTACTGTATAGACTGTGCCTGTATGATTAATGGTACTAGTAGTAGAGGTCTCATAGGCCCACAGAGTGAGGATGGAAAATGTCATATTAGATGAAGCGATGGTGATATTACCAGCCGTTTCTATTGCAGGAGATATTATTCAGAAGGATGGAATGTGTGTGGCAGGCAGAGTGTTGAGTTAAGCATCAGTAAAACATCTGGGGAAAGTCATACATTGGTAATTGCTGCAATGTGATACCTTCCAAAATGTGCAAAATGCCGCTTTTACCCAAACATTATAATAGTGTTGGTTTAAACTAAAACATAGCTACTCCGCAGCTCTTGAGTTGTTTTAACTCAAAGACGTTACTTGAAAGATTGCAGGTAGTACGAAATCTGATGGAAAGGTAATATGTCTGATCCCAGATTAGATTAGCTCTGTCATATGCAAGTGCCACTCAGAGAACATTACGCTAGTAACTGTGAACACACAGAATGTTTAGACGACTCAATGTAAGGAAGAAAAAGTAGCTACTGAAGATGAGAAGGAGAAGGGCTGGTACGGCACCACAGAAACAAACACACAGAGAGATACCGTCATCAAATGCTAAAGTTGCACTCTCCTCATTAAAAAAAATGACATCTTACTAATTATCCAGAGTGATTTACAGGAGCAATTAGGGTTAAGTGCCTTACTCAAGGGCACATCAACAGACTTTCCACCTAACCTACCTTTCGGTTACTGGCCAAATGCTCTTAACAGCGAGGCTACCTCAACAGCTATTTATAGTCTTTGCCAGCTTCAATTGTCGTTCACTGACCATCGTCAGCTTAATAACCCACTTCACCATGTAACATTGTAAAACTGTGCTTGGGAAGAAATCTCTATTACATAAGTCACTTGGAACATCAGGATTTTCCATGTAAGCACATCTCAATATGTTGATGGGAGAATTGGAAATCCCCATACAGGCGCCAATGAAAATACTTCCCTGGTCTGTGACTAGCTGGGCTGGAATTCCAAAACCAAAAGTTCCTCCACTGCACTAAACATTGTTCCAATGTAATAGATTTGGTTTTAGTCTAATGTAAAAGGCTTTGTTATAGTCTAATGTAAAAGGCTTTGTTATAGTCTAATGTAAAAGGCTTTGTTATAGTCTAATGTAAAAGGCTTTGTTATAGTCTAATGTAAAAGGCTTTGTTATAGTCTAATGTAAAAGGCTTTGTTATAGTCTAATGTAAAAGGCTTTGTTATAGTCTAATGTAAAAGGCTTTGTTATAGTCTAATGTAAAAGGCTTTGTTATAGTCCAATGTAAAAGGCTTTGTTATAGTCCAATGTAAAAGGCTTTGTTATAGTCTAATGTAAAAGGCTTTGTTACAGTCTAATGTAAAAGGCTTTGTTATAGTCCAATGTAATAGACTTTCGAATAACATAGACACAATCAATGTCTCAATTGTCTCAAGGCTTATAAACACTTATTTAATCTGTCTCCTCCCCTTCATCTACACCGATTGAAGAGGATTTAAGAAGTGAAATCAATAAGGAATCATAGCTTTAACCTGGATTCACCTGTTCAGACAACATCATGGAAAGAGCATGTCATGTTCTTAATTTTTTGCAAACTCAGTGTATAATCAATGGAATAGTTGCCAATAGTGTCCTAGTTGTAGTCCGTTGAGATCTCATCCTATTCTTAATGATATACTGTATAGACTAGTGGAAATATGCAGACAGACTCAATGCTCAAGGTGTAGCCAGCCATGTCAAGAGTGAAAAGACAACAGTCTTCAACAGTCTTCCACTGTGGTTGTGTGGAGGCTACCACAACATGTATCACTGATGTATAGTTAAAGCCAAGATGCCCCCATACACGCTCAAGACTGTTCCTCTGAATAATAGCCATACCATACTCACTAAATTACCCTAGCTGTATCTTTAAAGGGCAATTCTGCCACTTTTCAACCTCATATTCATCATCTCCAGCACCAAACCAGTATCTACACATGTGAAAACAGCTTGTTTCTATGGTCGGTGGTTAAAAATATTAGAAGAAAAGCCCTTTAAAAAATGCTTCTCTGTGACATCACAGGGTAGTATTAGAAGTAAAAACCGGTGAGTTTCAACCTGCAACATGTTCCTGGACCAAGAGAGGGTACTTTCCTGCTCCCCGTGTCACAGCTTTAACTTTTGGGGAACTTCTAAACTTTAGATTTTTTTTCTTCCCCCTACAAAACATAAAAATCCATCTGTTTTTACATATGTTGACACTGGTATTGTGCTGGAGATATTGAAAATTAGGTTGAAAAGTGGTGGAATTGACCTTTAAGGTATGACAGAAGGGGAAAAAAGGAAAAGATGATTTCATGGTATTATTGCATTCTCTATAAAAAGGTATGTTGAGAGAAATCTTTACCGGCCTACCCATCTTGCCCTTCTTCCCATGAACACCAGGGATTCCCTGAGGAAGTAGAGAAAGAGACAAGGATGGGAAAAGAAAGAAGAGAGGAGGGGAACAGCAAAAGAAGAGGTAAATGTCAATAATAATGTAATATTTATTTTACAAGCAGATTATGAATGTTTCTTTAAGGTAGCCTACTAGAACCAATACACATACTGTATCAAATGTAAGCTAGTGCAAGCATGTCCAAAAATACTCTCTAATATAGCCTACAATTCTACTCCAGTGGCCTGGGGGGGTTCTGGGAAAATGAGTCTTCATCAGGCTATTCCAAAGCAGCTCTTAGTGTTAGCCCATCTCCTGACTATTATCCAAAGAGTAGGGATGGCTGGAACTCCACCAGCACTTGATCCTGTATTGGGGGATGACTCCAGTCATCTTTCTGCTAGCATTTCATCCAGTGTAAGCACCTCTATTTCACAATCACAATCATCAACTCACTAAGGGTTAGATCTGATCATCCTGACTGATAATAATGCCCACAGGAGAGTTTTCAGCTACTGTGTACCCCTCCCATAGGACTAAGAGAGGTGGTCTCTTTTTAGTGTCAGTAATGCACCAAACAAGTCATTCAAAGAGGTAGAAAGGTTATTGTATAGTTATTCATTTTCATATTCTAGGAGATATTCTGGACTACTTACTCTCTCACCATCAGGTCCAGGAAGGCCAAAAACCCCAGGGATTCCTATGAAACCCTGCAGAAATATTGGTGGGATAAAGGTGTATAGGTGACAGGAAGAGGATAAGGAGAGTGGGAGGACAGGGGAGAGCAGAGAGAGATGGAAGGGAGGGAGGAAGTGAAAAAAGGGTAATGGAATAAAGCAGAGGAGAAGAGACAGATAAAGAAATGGATAATGAAGAAGGAGGTGGGGGAAGAGAGTGGGGTGAGGAGAATAGAGGGATGAGGGACAAAAAGGAGATCAATTACATTTCTATAACTCTCTTCTTTGGTTTCATCACATCAGTGTGGCTTTAGTCCTTTTTGTTGGCCGCAGGGGTGGGGCTCTTCGTGAAGAACAAAGCCTTGAGGCAAGTGTATATGCCCATGGACTGCATGGTGCTGCCTTCCACGATGTAGTCCAAGGGCACATACCCTCACGTCAGGGATCTCTGATGATTCCAGGGTGGCTGCTTACTGATGGAGGGCTAGAGGAGGGAGAGAGGAGGGCTAGATGAGGGAGGACGGAGGGAGAGAGGAGGGCTAGATGAGGGAGGGAGGAGGGCTAGAGGAGGAAGGAGGAGGGCTAGAGGAGGGCTCGAGGAGGGCTAGATGAGGGAGGGAGGAGGGCTCGAGGAGGGCTAGATGAGGGAGGGAGGAGAGAGAGAGGAGGGAAGGAGGAGGGCTAGAGGAGGGCTTGAGGAGGGCTAGAGGGAGGGAGGAGGGCTAGAGGAGGGAGGAGGGCTAGAGGAGGGAGGGAGGAGGGCTAGAGGAGGGAGGAGCGAGGGAGGGAGGGAGGGAGGGAGGGAGGGAGGGAGGGAGGGAGGGAGGGAGGGAGGGAGGGAGGGAGGGAGGGAGGGAGGGAGGGAGGGAGGGAGGGAGGCTAGATGAGGGAGGGAGGAGGGAGAGAGGAGGGAAGGAGGAGGGCTAGAGGAGGGCTCAAGGAGGGCTAGAGGGAGGGAGGAGGGCTAGAGGAGGGAGGAGGGCTAGAGGAGGGAGGGGGTAGGGCTAGAGGAGGGAGGGAGGAGTGAGAGAGGAGGGCTAGAAGAGGGCTCGAGGAGGGCTAGATGAGGGAGGGAGGAGGGAGAGAGGAGGGCTAGAGGAGGGAGAGAGGAGGGCTAGAGGAGGGAAAAAGGAGGGCTAGAGGAGGGTTAGAGGAGGGAGGAGGGCTAGAGGAGGGCTAAAGGAGGGAGGGAGGTGGGCTAGAGGAGGGCTAGAGGAGGGAGTGAGGAGGGCTAGATGAGGGAGGGAGGAGGGCTAGAGGAGGGAGAGAGGAGGGAGAGAGGAGGGCTAGAGGAGGGAGAGAGGAGGGATAGAGGAGGGCTAGAGGAGGGCTAGAGGAGGGAGAGAGGAGGGCTAGAGGAGGGAAAAAGGAGGGCTAGAGGAGGGCTAGAGGAGGGAGGAGGGCTAGAGGAGGGCTAAAGGAGGAAGGGAGGTGGGCTAGAGAAGGGCTAGAGGAGGGAGAGAGGAGGGCTAGATGAGGGAGGGAGGAGGGCTAGAGGTGGGAGAGAGGAGGGAGAGAGGAGGGCTAGAGGAGGGAGAGAGGAGGGCTAGAGAAGGGTGAGAGGAGGGCTAGAGGAGGGAGAGAGGAGGGAGAGAGGAGGGCTAGATGAGAGAGGGAGGAGGGCTAGAGGAGGGAGAGAGGAGGGAGAGAGGAGGGCTAGAGGAGGGAGAGAGGAGGGCTAGAGGAGGGAAAAAGGAGGGCTAGAGGAGGGCTAAAGGAGGGAGGGAGGTGGGCTAGAGAAGGGCTAAAGGAGGGAGAGAGGAGGGCTAGATGAGGGAGGGAGGAGGGCTAGAGGAGGGAGAGAGGAGGGCTAGAGGAGGGCGAGAGGAGGGCTAGAGGAGGGAGAGAGGAGGGCTAGAGGAGGGCTAGAGGAGGGAGGAGGGCTAGAGGAGGGCTAAAGGAGGGAGGGAGGTGGGCTAGAGAAGGGCTAGAGGAGGGAGAGAGGAGGGCTAGATGAGGGAGGGAGGAGGGCTAGAGGTGGGAGAGAGGAGGGAGAGAGGAGGGCTAGAGGAGGGAGAGAGGAGGGCTAGAGAAGGGTGAGAGGAGGGCTAGAGGAGGGAGAGAGGAGGGCTAGATGAGGGAGGGAGGAGGGCTAGAGGAGGGAGAGAGGAGGGAGAGAGGAGGGCTAGAGGAGGGAGAGAGGAGGGCTAGAGGAGGGAAACAGGAGGGCTAGAGGAGGGCTAAAGGAGGGAGGGAGGTGGGCTAGAGAAGGGCTAAAGGAGGGAGAGAGGAGGGAGAGAGGAGGGCTAGATGAGGGAGGGAGGAGGGCTAGAGGAGGGAGAGAGGAGGGCTAGAGGAGGGCGAGAGGAGGGCTAGAGGAGGGAGAGAGGAGGGAGAGAGGAGGGCTAGAGGAGGGGAAAAGGAGGGCTAGAGGAGGGCTAGAGGAGGGAGGAGGGCTAGAGGAGGGCTAAAGGAGGGAGGGAGGTGGGCTAGAGAAGGGCTAGAGGAGGGAGAGAGGAGGGCTAGATGAGGGAGGGAGGAGGGCTAGAGGAGGGAGAGAGGAGGGAGAGAGGAGGGAGAGAGAAGGGCTAGAGGAGGGCTAGAGGAGGGAGAGAGGAGAGAGAGAGGAGGGCTAGAGGAGGGCGAGAGGAGGGAGAGAGGAGGGCTAGAGGAGGGGGAGAGGAAGGAGAGAGGAGGGCGAGAGGAGGGAGAGAGGGAGGCATATGGGAACTGGAGGACAAGAGATGATCAAAAGGAAAAAATACATTCAAGAGTCAACAGGACCATGTTGGTCTTCAGATGAAAGCCAGCAGAAGGATGCAGGGTGGTATCGCTGTTGGTACTATACTAGCAACAACAAATACAACAATAACAACAACAAATATCAACAAATATCACCAGCAACAACAATTGACATTCAGGTGAAAAGTTTTTCAACACAAGCTAATTACTTTTACAGCACCTCAAATCTCTTGTTGTACCAGCATCACCACAAAGAGCTCTGTGATTTTAATCATGGTGAGTTAACAGGGCCAGCTTTTTCGACGAATGGTGTTTACATTATGGCTTTTTTATGTGACCGCTCTGGTCTTGTTGATTTATTTAACATGCTTTTCACAGTTTATTTAACACAGCAAGTGGCTAGAGACCTCTGGAACAAAGTCATCTTTAGAGTAGGGTGTACTGTACTGTACAAACAGAGAATGTGACTGTGTGGCCTTACTCTTTGTCTGCAAAAACCATACTGTGTTTTAGTATGCCTTGGGCAGGCACCCTGGTTGACAGTAATGCTCTCTGACCTTGACAGAAGTCATAAAGAATCTTCTAAACATATTTCAATGATATGACTGTATTGGCAGTGTATTTATACAGGAAGTAAATAGAGCATGGTAGAAATCATATCAAACAGTGAATATTCAGTGAGGTTCATTCGGTACATATCATTCTATAAAAACAAATTCAGGAAGAATTCAGACCCAATGTGTTTTTAGTTACATCATTATTCTAAAATGGATTAAAAAAAATGTAAATCATCAATCTACACACAATATCCCATAAATACAAAGTGAAAACAGGCTTTTTAGAAATGTTTGTATTCAAAATAAAAAAAACTGAATCCCTTATTTACATAAGTATTCAGAGCCTTGACACCCGAAACTATGACACCTGAAATTGAGCTGAGGTGCATCCTGTTTCCATTGATCACCCTTAAGATGTTTCTCCAACTTGATTGGAGACCACTTGTGGTACATTCAGCTGATTAAACATTATTTAAAAATGCACACACCACTCCATATAAGGTCCCACAGTTGACAGTGCATGGCAGAGCAAAAACCAAGCCATGAGGTCGAAGGAATTGTCCCTAGAGCTCCAAGACAGGATTGTGTTGAGGCACAGATCTGAGGAAGGGTACCAAAAGGGTACACTTCCTAGAGCTAGCCGTCTAGCCAAACTGAGCAATTGGGGGAGAAGGGCCTTGGTCAGGGAAGTGACAATGAACCCAATGGTCACTCTGACAGAGCTGCAGAGTTCCTCTGTGGAGATGGGAGAACCTTCCAGAAGGACAACCATCTCTGCAGCACTCAACCTATCAGGCCTTTATGGTAGAGTGGCAGCCCTCTTGGAGTTCGCCAAAAGGCACCTAAAGGACTCTCAGACCATGAGAAACAAGATTCTCTGGTCTGATGAAACCAAGATTGAACTCTTTGGCCTGAATGCCAAGTGTCATATCTGGAGGAAACCTGGTACCATCCCTACGGTGAAGCATGGTGGTGGCTGCATCATGCTGTGGGGAAGTTTTTCAGCGGCAGGGACTTGGAGACTAGTCAGGATCAAGGAAAAGATGAACGGAGCAAATTACAGAGAGGTCCTTGATGAAAACCTGCTCCAGAACGCTCAGGACCTCAGACTGAGGCAAAGGTTCACCTTGCAACAGGACAACGACCCTAAGCACACAGCCAAGACAAGGCAGGAGTTGCTTTGGGACAAGTCTCTGAATGTCCTTGAGTGACCCAGCCAGAGCCCGGACTTGAACCTGATCGAACATCTCTGGAGAGACCTGAAAATAGCTGTGCAGCGACACTCCCCATCCAACCTGACAGAGCATGAAAGGATCTGCAGAGAAGAATGGGAGAAACTCCCCAAATACAGGTGTGCCAAACTTGTAGCGTCATACCCAAGAAGACTGCCAAAAGTGCTTCAACAAAGTACTGAGTAAACGGTGTGAATACTTAAATGTGATATATTTAAGTTTTGAATTGTTTATACATTTGCAAACATGTATTTTCTTTGTCATTGTGGGGTATTGTGTGTAATTGATGAGATAATAAAAAATAAAAAATCAATTTTAGAATAAGCCTGAAACGCAACAAAATGTGGAAAAAGTCAAGGGGTCTGAATACTTTCCAGATGCTCTGTATCTGTCACATTTATCAGACAGAAGCACTCAAAACAGAACAAACAGCACAGTCAAGTTATATAGTATCTTGACAACTGATTAACAACCCTATACAGAACAGAGTTAGTACTTTGTTAGTGCCATTTTTTAGATGACTCACCCGGACTCCTTTAGGCCCCATAATGCCAACAGGCCCAGGTAAACCCTACAGAGCACAGCATAACAAATTACATTACAAATGGATTTACGTAATGCATTTCATAATGCATACAATACCTTACATGTGTAATGTCCATAGCTTCACTATGCTTTCACATAGTGCTATCATAACTAACTGACGATTATTCATTTTGGCTGAATATTTCCAACATGTGTTTACAGGCATGCAGATTAGTGGAGGGACGGTCTTGTTTGGGACTCATAGAACATCTCCATTAGGTAATCTTGAAGTTGAGAAGACCTTAATGAACATACATCCAGTGATTCACACTGTCTCAACTGATCCAGTGATTCACACTGTCTCAACTCCTCAGGAGACCAGCTGGTCCAGTGATTCACACTGTCTCAACTCCTCAGGAAACCAGCTGGTCCAGTGATTCACACTGTCTCAACTGATCCAGTGATTCACACTGTCTCAACTCCTCAGGAGACCAGTTGGTCCAGTGATTCACACTGTCTCAACTCCTCAGGAGACCAGCTGGTCCAGTGATTCACACTGTCTCAACTCTTCACTATAGCCAGTGATTCACAGTCCACAGTTGGTAGGGGGTGCTAAAACCTAATCCATCAGTCTGAAGTGTGTGGGTGTCTGAAGTGTGTGTCTAGCTAGGGAGTTACAACAGTGTGTGTGTGTGTGTGTGTATATATATCTGGGGAGTTACAACAATGACAGGGTAAGAGCACTAAAGATACAGAGACAAAACACTCCGCCCCAGGTCTGAACTCTAAGCTAACATAAACATTTTCTAACAAGCCAAGCTATGAGTGATTCTGCAGCTGTGCGTGTGTGTAGGCGGCGTTACAAACATGCGTTCTGTTCTGGACAGCAGGGAGGAAGCATGTTTTACCTCGTGGAGAAACCCACATACTACTCGGCAATGAGAGACTTTTAAAAACGTATTCAAATGATATTCCCAGAAGTGGCAGCGCTGCATGAAACGCACAGTGTGAGCTCCTAAAGACCCCTAAGGAAACGTATTCCATGGGAGGAGCAGCTACGTTAGTCACAGATTGATTGCATTTCCATGTTCAGTCAAGGTATTGGCTACTAAGTAAAAGCCTATGGCAAATCCAGGGGCAGCAAACCGAAGAATCATATCCCTAATCATATCCCTAATCATATCCCTAATCCTGCCACAGGTGCTTTTGACAGTCTTACAGTGTTGCAGCTCTTTCAAAGACCATTTCATTCTCTCTGCCCACCTCGTCCAGAGTGTTTACACGCCCAATCCCTCACTCTAGCCTCTTATGAGCGGAGTGTGTTTGGTGTGTGTACTGTAGCCCCGCTTAGCCTTAGCTTTATCCAGCACCGGAACACTAGACATGAGTGTGTTTACTGTGTGTACTGTAGCCCTGCTTATCTTAGCCTTAGCTAGCACCTCTCTCTCTCTTACAGCTGTTAATGTACTGAATGGTGTGTGTAGCCCTGCTTAGCTTAGCCTTAGCTAGCACCTCTCTCTTTCTTACAGCTGTTAATGTACTGAATGGTGTGTGTAGCCCTGCTTAGCTTAGCCTTAGCTAGCACCTCTCTCTTTCTTACAGCTGTGAATGTACTGAATGGTGTGTGTAGCCCTGCTTAGCTTAGCCTTAGCTAGCACCTCTCTCTTTCTTACAGCTGTTAATGTACTGAATGGTGTGTGTAGCCCTGCTTAGCTTAGCCTTAGCTAGCACCTCTCTCTTTCTTACAGCTGTTAATGTACTGAATGGTGTGTATAGCCCTGCTTAGCTTAGCCTTAGCTAGCACCTCTCTCTTTCTTACAGCTGTGAATGTACTGAATGGTGTGTGTAGCCCTGCTTAGCTTAGCCTTAGCTAGCACCTCTCTCTTTCTTACAGCTGTTAATGTACTGAATGGTGTGTGTAGCCCTGCTTAGCTTAGCCTTAGCTAGCACCTCTCTCTTTCTTACAGCTGTTAATGTACTGAATGGTGTGTGTAGCCCTGCTTAGCTTAGCCTTAGCTAGCACCTCTCTCTTTCTTACAGCTGTTAATGTACTGTATGGTGTGTGTAGCCCTGCTTAGCTTAGCCTTAGCTAGCACCTCTCTCTTTCTTACAGCTGTTAATGTACTGTATGGTGTGTGTAGCCCTGCTTAGCTTAGCCTTAGCTAGCACCTCTCTCTTTCTTACAGCTGTTAATGTACTGTATGGTGTGTGTAGCCCTGCTTTACCAGCACTGCGACACTAGATTTACTGCACCTGCCTGCCAGGATAACCTTTGGCCCCTGGGCTTCCGTCTGCCCCTTGCTCGCCCTGCAGAAAGAGGGAAAGGAGAGAAGGAGTGAGTGAGATGAGAGAGAAGGATTGAGATGAAAGAGGGGGGCCATTCTCAGCCTCCATGTCGTTGGAGTGAAGCAGTGTGAGTTCAGGAAGAGGGGGAAATACAGGGAGAGGGTTCCATCTACACACTTCATAAAGACCCTTTGTTTCATCAGCACTGCGTTTGGAAGGCAGGAGAGCCACTGCAAAGTTCAACTGACTCCCAGTGGTTAGTTTTACGTTGTGGTAGAACCACGTACAGTTGGACTACTGTACAGTAGTAATCTGTTAATCATGGGACTTTCCTTCACTAAAATATTTTCCTGTGGTGAAATAAATGTTCAATTAATCCCTTCATGAAACTTGAAATACTTAATTTTTTAAAACTTTAAATATATGCAAAGAACAACATGGGTTTTTTTAATGAATGGAACATTACCGCTTATTTGTAATGAGAGCCAACCAATGTAATTACAGACTACCGGCAATGATGTTAATGCATCATGCATTTTCATTTCCCACTGAAAACCCAAACACGAACATCGCTGTGAGAGCCCAGTGTTGCATACAGCAACAGAAGAGCCAAAGAGTCTCAGTGATTCTCTAGATCACTAGGACATTTCCTGACCACATCAGCCTGACCAGGAACAACTCTGGGCCCTACGTATAGCCTTTAACTAAGGCCCAGATCATGTTCCTGCTCAGGCCATGTGGTCAGTGAGAACTCAAGACTCTTTGTACTGATAGTACACTACACATTGCACATTCTTTCTAGTGAATGTAAACGCACTAAACGCTATTTTTAGTATTTCTTTGGATTCCCTGGGAGAAGTGACCTTAGGTTGTCCAGACTATTTGACCCACTTTAAGCTCTGCCAAAAACTAAATTTCTCTGGCCAAGATTGCTTAAGAACTAATGTGTTCATGTTTAACATCCTCCCCTGACAAGGCTTAGTCTCCTCCTCCTTCTAATGGCCTTATTTTTCTTCTCGGATCTCTCTCTCTCTCTCTTGCTATATATATATATATATATATATATATATATTTTTTTTTTTTTTATTTTTTTTTTTTTTTTCCTTCTCTCTATCTCTCTCCTTCCCTCCCACTCTCCCTTTGTCTCTCTCTCTCTCTCTCTCTCTCTCTCTCTCTCCCTCTCTCCCTCTTTTATTTTTTCTGTTCAGGAATTCATGTTTGGGTCCTCAGGGAGCAATGTGTTCTGACAGCCGAGCCATAGCTTCAGCTTCATTGGGTAAACAGATGGAGAGTCTATTGTCTGATGTATGCAGTGGTTTAAACACAGTTTAGGTTGAAGATGACGAAGGATAAGACAACGGGATTCTAATATCCCATAACACTTTGCAAAATCTTTTAAAGGCACTGGTCCAATGAATTTGCTAAGTGTTCTATAGCTGCTGCATGGAATGTTTCTTAACATGTATATATTCGACCGAGGACGCAGTCAGGAAGACCGACACATTAATACCAGTTCAAAGACACAGAAAGAAGGCAGTTAAAATAACTACTGAAACAAGCAAAACTATATGAAGCTGTTACTCATGAGAATACGTTTCATGTAACAGTGCTTTGCGGAAGCTGCCCAATCTGTAATAGGACTTTACCAGACCAGATTCTGAGCTATCCTATGTTCATGTATCGTTAGCAGAAGTTATTGATACGATATGATAGAACAGAATACTCACAGAATCTCCTGGTTGACCAGCAGGACCTGGATGGCCTTTCTGTCCCTGCAGAGAGAGGAACAATACAGTTAGAAAACTTTGTATAGATATGATAAGGATCACATAACTCCTCATATCAGGGATATGAATAGTACCGATATGCTATGCTTCATTTCAGTTACCAAGTTCAGTTACCATAGAAACCAGACACTGACTCACATGTAGTCAATCAGAGACCAGTGGAACATTAACGAAGTTCTGAGAAGAGGAAAGGATGGAAATAATATAGAGGATGAGTTTTTGATCAAAGAGTTCCTTGAAAATCTCAAGGTTCTGTTATGTAAGAACACACACACACACACACACACACTGTGTGGAGCAGAAATCATGTCAGAGTGTTTCCCTGTGTTTAATTACTGTATGTTTACTGGAGGAGACTCCTCACCTCACACGCTTCAAGATTGCTTCGATCACGTGGACTGCGATATGTGCCGGATAGCGTCGAACAACATCGATGTATACACTGATTCGGTGAGTGAGTTTATTAGCAAGTGCATCGGTGATGTTGTACCCACAGTGACCATTAAAACCTTCCCCAACCAGAAACCGTAGATTGATGGCAGCATTCGCGCAAAACTGAAAGCTCGATCCACAACTTTTAATCAGGGCAAGGTGACCGGAAACATGACCGAATACAAACAGTGTAGCTATTCCCTCCGCAAGGCAATCAAACAAGCTAAGCGTCAGTATAGACAAAGTAGAGTCGCAATTCAACGGCTCAAACACGAGACGTATGTGGCAGGGTCTACAGTCAATTACAGACTACAAAAAGAAAACCAGCCCCATCGCGGACCATGATGTCTTGCTCCCAGACAAACTAAACAACTTCTTTGCTCGCTTTGAGGGCAATACAGTGCCAACGACACGGCCCGTTACCAAAACCTGTGGGCTCTCCTTCACAATAGCCAAAGTGAGTAAAACATTTAAACATGTTAACCCTTGCAAGGCTGCCGGCCCAAACAGCATCCCTAGTCACGTCCTCAGAGCATGCGCAGACCAGCTGGCTGGTGTGTTTACGGACATATTCAATCAATCCCTATCCCAGTCTGCTGTTCCCACATGATTCAAGAGGGCCACCATTGTTCCTGTTCCCAAGAAAGCCAAGATAACTAAGCTAAATGACTATTGCTCCATAGCACTCACTTCCTCCGTCATCATGAAGTGCTTTGAGAGACTAGTCAAGGATCATATCACCTCCACCCTACCTGACAACCTAGACCCACTCCAATTTGCTTACCGCCCCAATAGGTCCACAGACGACGCAATCGCAATCACATCACACAAGTCTTGGCTGATTTCTTTTGATTTTCCCATGATGTCAAGCAAAGATGCACTGAGTTTGAAGGTAGGCCTTGAAATACATCCAAGGTATGTACATCCAATCAATACATCCAATTGACTCAAATTATGTCAAATAGCCTATCAGAAGCTCCTAAAGCCATGACATAATTTTCTGGAATTTTCCAAGCTGTTTAAAGACACAGTCAATTTAGTGTATGTAAACTTCTGACCCACTGGAATTGTGATACAGTGAATTACAAATGAAATAATGGCTGTGTGTTGAGTTATTTTGAGGGGACAGCAAATTTACACTGTGATACAAGCTGTACACTCACTACTTTACATTGTAGCAAAGTGTCATTTCTTCAGTGTTGTCACATGAAAAGTTATACTCAAATATTTACAAAAATGTGAGGGGTGTACTCACTTTTGTGATATACTGTATGTGTGTATATGTGTGTGTGTATATATATATGTGTGTATATGTGTGTATATATATGCTATCTCCTACAGTTTACATACAGACCACCCACCACAGCATGCGGTTCCAAACGCCATCTCCTACAGTTTACATACAGACATTATGAGATACTTCTATGCAGCCAAGCCGTTATCTTACAGGTGATTCGTAAACAGAGGCCTGGATTTTTTTCTGTCCCTGCTACCAACCAAACACCACCTGAAGACCGAAATACACTATATTAGGTCTTTACTGCCCAGTTCACTAGAGCAGAGTCAATGGCACCCTATTCCCTATATAGCCCTAATACTTTTGACCGTAGCCTTATGAGGACAAGGAAGGAGCCAATGCACGTCCATGGAGAAGGGAAAGGAGGGAAGAATATGTCTGGGCTCCAGAGCCAGCGACATACAGCTGAGCACCGAGGAGAGAAATGCTACAGTCTCTGATCTGAGGCTCCCTGCCAGAGAGACAGAGGAGAGGAGTAGTCTCTGATCTGAGGCTCCCTGCCAGAGAGACAGAGGAGAGGAGCAGTCTCTGATCTGAGCCTCCCTGCCAGAGAGACAGAGGAGCAGTCTCTGATCTTCGCCTCCCTGCTAGAGAGACAGAGGAGCAGTCTCTGATCTGAGGCTCCCTGTCTACATGTGTGCCATTGAAGGCGTATTTCAGTCCGAATGTGAAGTGAACATAAGCCCAGTTAGATGAATAGTGTGATTCAAATAGCCTTGTAGTATCTGTTGCTGTAAACTGTATTGGAGGAGAAGTATGTGCCTGAACACATAGTCCCGAGCAGTGTACACAGCCATTGCTCTCAGTTTAGAGAACATCAAAGAAAACACTACTTTATCATAAATATAATAATATATAGGAACGAGGCAGGGTCTTGATCATGCTCCACAGTTGTACATGCACGTCACAAGGTCTAATCTCTCCCATCTTGTATGAAGCAATAAAATGACTTTGGCAGACAGATAATATTCTTTCCTTTGGATTCTTTCATTATAAATGAGAAACTGGCTTCATGTTCTCATGTCTTTCATCCCCATGTTACAATATTAACTGTGACAGAGATTAGTAGAAAATATGCCATTTTGCACAAATTACGCCCTTACACCAATGCCATTCACTCCTGAACAAATAGGAAACCTAACCAAGGCCCATCCACCAAACGTGTCAGACCATTACCTATAGCCAGGAATATGAAGGGAAAGTCTAGGAGAAAAAAGACTCAGCTAGCGTCTAATAAACATCAGGGCAATTTCAATATGCCAACGATATCATGGCTGGGCTGGCAGTGGAAAGAGCAGGGTCCAGACGCATGTGAGCAAGCATTCACACACACACACACACACACACACACACACACACACACACACACACACACACACACACACACACACACACACACACACACACACACACACACACACACACACACACACACACACACACACACACACACACACACACCGCTCCACTACATCCAGGTCCAAGGCTGGTAATGCTCTCCACAGTGTGTCAGTTTCCCCACCAGCCCACCGGCCTCTTCTGATTTACTAGCCCAACCGCTGACTCTGTCTGTCTGACTGCAGGGTTACCTTGGCCCATGATATATTTGACATGTTTCCCACAGAGGGAGAGGAAGACATAGACTCGGTCTGGCCCCAGGCCAGGGACAAGGCCATGGGGTAGAACTTCAAGAGGCGCAGGGAGCAAGTGCCCACACAGCTGTTGAGATTACAGGGTACTGTACGTACAGTAGAACACAGTCAGTGAGGTTACAGGGTACTGTAGAACACAGTCAGTGAGGTTACAGGGTACTGTAGAACACAGTCAGTGAGGTTACATGGTACTGTAGAACACAGTCAGTGAGGTTACAGGGTACTGTAGAACACAGTCAGTGAGGTTACAGGGTACTGTAGAACACAGTCAGTGAGGTTACAGGGTACTGTAGAACACAGTCAGTGAGGTTACAGGGTACTGTAGAACACAGTCAGTGAGGTTACAGGGTACTGTAGAACACAGTCAGTGAGGTAACAGGGTACTGTAGAACACAGCCAGTGAGATTACAGGGTACTGTAGAACACAGTCAGTGAGGTTACAGGGTACTGTAGAACACAGACAGTAAGATTACAGGGTACTGTAGAACACAGTCAGTGAGGTTACAGGGTACTGTAGAACACAGTCAGTGAGGTTACAGGGTACTGTAGAACACAGTCAGTGAGATTACAGGGTACTGTAGAACACAGACAGTGACCACAAAATAGTGAGATGTCTATGTGTTGGCCTTAGTAACTAAACTAAACACATAACTTTCAGCTACATCCCAGCATAATTCTGAGGTTTCTCATGCTGACAATAGTGAGTAAGCGATAAAATATTCCCCAGCTGGACACCCACCCCCCTACAGTACATTAGTTAGAGGGATCTAACAGTCACTAACCCCTACAGTACATTAGTTAGAGGGATCTAACAGTCACTAACCCCTACAGTACATTAGTTAGAGGGATATAACAGTCACTAACCCCTACAGTACATTAGTTAGAGGGATGTAACAGTCACTAACCCCTACAGTACATTAGTTAGAGGGATGTAACAGTCACTAACCCCTACAGTACTTTAGTTAGAGGGATGTAACAGTCACTTAACCTCTGTCCACACTTAGAGAGAAGCTGCAATTACCATCATTCAGCTCTTTAATGGAAGAAAGAGACTCTATTTTCCCATAAACTATTTTTTCCATTACGCACATCATACAGGGTGCATCCCAAATAGCTCCCTATTCCCTATGTGGGTTCTGGTCAAAAGTAGTGCACTACATTGGGAATAGGGTGCCATTTAGTATGCACACACATGGACAGCTGAAAGAGACCCTCTATTTTACTGTAGTGAATGAAACAACCTTGACTGGTGCCTAAGCCAGATGGTCTTTCAGCGCCAGCCCGTCCTATGGCGTAGCTGTTGTTTCTACTCCAGGTTCAGACTTTACTGCTCTCATACAAATGAGTCCAAAACGGACTGCATGTTGCTAAACAAAGCTCATCAGCATTAAGGAGACGGTGGTCATTTTTAATTAGCACCAGTTCAGCTCTGGGTTTAAATAGTTTTTGTTTTCTTTCAAAAAACATTTTGGAATAGCCACAAAAGTGCAAACGCCGGCAATCTGGCACTCCAGGCAGAATCAATCAAACACTTAAACGTTTTTGAAAGAAAACGTATGATTTGAACCCAGGTCTGCACTGGTTGGTTGGAGACCTAAAGCACCCCTAGTTGTAGATCTCTGGACTTACATTTCTGTATTGTACTCAGAGTTTCTGTTTTTCTTCTCTCTCTGGCAGTGGATCATGTGTGGAATAACCCAATGATACACTGCCTGCCAGCAGTAATTTAGGAGAGATAGTGTCTCCAAGTCTTTTCCCACCAGCTTTTAATATTTTATTTTCTGGTAATGAAAAACATGTGTTTGCTGCAAGGCAGCATGGGGCACGGAGCAGATGTCCTTCTTCCCACCTGAGTGTGTGTAATAGTCTCCCATGGGACATGTGTGATTAAGCTGTGTTACATGCCAAAGGCAAGGCCAGGTCTGAAGAAATCAAACACACAAAACAGCTCTGGCAGCCTGGTAAACCCCTGGAATACTGACACGTGTGACTAACCGGCAAAGAAATGAGCATCCTAGAAAATGACTGAATAAGGATCCTCATCCTCAGTTTGGACGTGTTGATTTGAGGCAGTGCAGCAAAGCAGCTGAAGCCGTAACAAAATGTCAGTTACTAAACATAGTAGCTGCAGAAGACTGTTGAGAACAGTTGTCAAAGAGAGGCAATGACAACATTTTGAGCTGCATGGAGTGAAAGTGTGCTTCCAACTGTGAAAGGTTCCCACTCAAAAAAAGACTCTCCTCAATCGCCCTCCTTGTGTTGGAAGCCATTAGTGATGATGTCACAACCCAGCTATTCCATTCCAATCCAGAGTCTTCAGAGTCCTGAAGAAGAGTCTGTCTGAACCACTCTAAACGTACAGGACTATTATGCCTTCACTATGATAGGCTCTTCTCCAAATAAGAGAATAAACATAATTTGAAAAAAAAAAGAATGCTCTTGGTTTCAGCCCTCCTAACCAGGCCTCTTTGAGATTCCTGCTGAACACAGCTCAAAAGAGATGTAGGAGAGGGCAGGCAGGGTGTAGCCTAGGATTTAGTGCCCTTCAATGTGGTCTATTGGACTCATTCAAAGAGTCTGATTCATAGAGTAACGTGAGCATGGCAGGATTAAGGGTCTCCTACCTTTCTACCAACTTGACCAGTCAGTCCATGAGGTCCTGAAGCACCACGCTCTCCCTAGACAGATCAGAATTACAGATGTACATACAGTTACAAGTCAACTTCATACTCTTCATGTACATGAAACACGTCTCTACTACATTACTTGCTACTTGCCAGCTAACACATTAGGTCATATCGGACAATATTGAAAATTGGGCTATTGCAAAATGTGTTTCCAATTTGTTGAGTAACTCTCAATGACAAAAGCTCAATGATATGATTCTCTGTTACAGATAACTTATTATAATATTGAATTATTACATTATCCCGTGTTATTAGGTTAGCCATTGTTACACTCTCCCTTTTTAAAGAACACTGAAACACAAGATACTCACTCTCTCTCCTTTTGGAGCTCTGCCCGGTGAAAGCCCAGGGTCTCCTTTCCGTCCCTGGAACAGAGTACACACACACACACACACACACACACACACACACACACACACACACACACACACACACACACACACACACACACACACACACACACACACACACACACACACACACACACACACACACACACACACACACACACACACAGAGAGACAGAGAGAGAGAAACAGAGACAGAGACAGAGAGAGAGAGAGAGAGAGAGAGAGAGAGAGAGACAGAGAAATAAACTGTTTAGTAGTCAGATTCCCCTGATTCTCCACTTATGGCATTAGTCTCCAAATACTGAACAGATGTACAGTCGTGGCCAAAAGTTTTGAGAATGACACAAATATTAATTTTCACAAAGTCTGCTGCCTCAGTTTGTATGATGGCAATTTGCATATACTCCAGAATGTTATGAAGAGTGATCAGATGAATTGCAATTAATTGTTAAGTCACTCTTTTCCATGCAAATGAACTGAATCCCCCCAAAACATTTCCACTGCATTTCAGCCCTGTCAGAAAAGGACCAGCTGACATCATGTCAGTGATTCTCTCGTTAACACAGGTGTGAGTGTTGACGAGGACAAGGCTGAAGATCACTGCTGATTCATGCTGATTCAAAAAGAGGGTGGTGCTTGGAATCATTGTTCTTCCTCTGTCATCCATGGTTACCTGCAAGGAAACACGTGCCGTCGTCATTGCTTCACAAAAAGGGCTTCACAGGCAAGGATATTGCTGCCAGTAAGATTGCACCTAAATCAACCATTTATCGGATCATCAAGAACTTCAAGGAGAGCGGTTCAATTGTTGTGAAGAAGGCTTCAGGGAGCACCAGAAAGTCCAGCAAGCGCCAGAATCATTTCCTAAAGTTGATTCAGCTGCGGGATCGGGGCACCACCAGTACAGAGCTTGCTCAGGAATGGCAGCAGGCAGGTGTGAGTGCATCTGCACGCACAGTAAGGCGAAGACTTTTGGAGGATGGCCTGGTGTCAAGAAGGGCAGCAAAGAAGCCACTTCTCTCCAGGAAAAACATCAGGGATAGACTGATAATTCTGCAAAAGGTACAGGGATTGGACTGCTGAGGACTGGGGTAAAGTCATTTTCTCTGATGAATCCCCTTTCCGATTGTTTGGGGGATCCGGAAAAAAGCTTGTCTGGAGAAGACATGGTGAGCGCTACCATCAGTCCTGTGTCATGCCAACAGTAAAGCATCCTGAGATCATTCATGTGTGGGGTTGCATCTCAGCCAAGGGAGTGGGCTCACTCACAATTTTGCCTAAGAACACAGCCATGAATAAAGAATGGTACCAACACATCCTCCGAGAGCATCTTCTCCCAACCATCCAGGAACAGTTTGGTGACAAACAAGGCCTTTTCCAGCATGATGGAGCACCTTGCCATAAGGTGCTCGGGGAACAAAACGTAGATTTTTTTGGGTTCCTGGCCAGGAAACTTCCCAGACCGTAAACCCATTGAGAATTTGTGGTTAATCCTCAAGAGGCGGGTGGACAAACAAAACCCCACAAATTCTGACCAACTCCAAGAATTTATTATGCAAGAATGGACTGCCATCAGTCAGGATGTGGCCCAGAAGTTAATTGACAGCATAACATTTGACAGCATAATATTTCTGTCATTCTCAAAACATTTGGCCACGACTGTAGATTTCTGAAATCTTGAAAGAAGGTTCAGGACAGCGACTTGATTCCCCTAGATAGTATTTATTACTGTTGTGTTTTGAAGCAAACTGCTTCGTCAAAGCACAGATGTTGATATCTCCCATATACCTCAACTTAAAGAGCAACTCAATGTTACAATATATATGAGTTACAGTAAAAAGTTATTCCCACATGCGCTGAATACAACAGGTATACTTTACTGTGAAATGCTTGTTTTACGAGCCCTTCCCAACAATACAGAGTTTAATTTATTAGATTTCCTTATAAAAATAGTAACACAAGGAATAAAACACACAAGGATGGAGCCAAATACAGGGAGTACCAGATAAATGTGGAGCTATATACAGGGAGTACCAGTACCAGATCAATGTGGAGCTATATACAGGGAGTACCAGATAAATGTGGAGCTATATACAGGGAGTACCAGTACCAGATCAATGTGGAGCTATATACAGGGAGTACCAGATAAATGTGGAGCTATATACAGGGAGTACCAGTACCAGATCAATGTGGAGCTATATACAGGGAGTACCAGTACCAGATCAATGTGGAGCTATATACAGGGAGTACCAGATAAATGTGGAGCTATATACAGGGATTACCAGATCAATGTGGAGCTATATACAGGGAGTACCAGATCAATGTGGAGCTATATACAGGGAGTACCAGATCAATGTGGAGCTTTATATAGGGAGTACCAGATCAAAGTGGAGCTATGTACAGGGAATACCAGATCAATGTGGAGCTATATACAGGGAGTACCAGATCAATGTGGAGCTATATACAGGGAGTACCAGATAAATGTGGAGCTATATACAGGGAGTACCAGTACCAGATCAATGTGGAGCTATATACAGGGAGTACCAGATCAATGTGGAGCTATATACAGGGAGTACCAGTACCAGATCAATGTGGAGCTATATACAGGGAGTACCAGATCAATGTGGAGCTATATACAGGGATTACCAGATCAATGTGGAGCTTTCTATAGGGAGTACCAGTACCAGATCAATGTGGAGCTTTATATAGGGAGTACCAGTACCAGATCAATGTGGAGCTTTATATAGGCAGTACCAGATCAATGTGGAGCTTTATATAGGGAGTACCAGTACCAGATCAATGTGGAGCTATATACAGGGAGTACCAGATCAATGTGGAGCTTTATATAGGGAGTACCATATCAAATATACAGGGAGTACCAGATCAATCTGAAGCTATATACAGGGAGTACCAGATCAATGTGGAGCTATATACAGGGAGTACCAGATCATTGTGGAGCTATATACAGGGAGTACCAGTACCAGATCAATGTGGAGTTAAATACAAGGAGTAGCAGCACCAGATCAATGTACAGGGAGGGATACAATATATTTGAGGTGTATATGTACATAAAGGCAGCGTAAAGTGACTAGGCATCAGCATAGATAATGATAACAGTACACTCAAAGAACCCTTTTTGGTTCCAGGTAGAACCCTTTGGGACCCAGGTAGAACCCTGTTGGTTGGTTCCCTTTCCACAGAGAGTGTTATACGGAACCCAAAAGGGTTCTACCTGGTATCAAAAAGTGTTACCGTATTGGGACAGTCGAATAACTATTTTTTTCTAAGTGTAACAATAAAGAGCAGATTAGAAGCAGCATATGATGCATGCGAAATTGTCTGTGTGTGTGTGTGTGTGTGTGTGTGTGTGTGTGTGTGTGTGTGTGTGTGTGTGTGTGTGTGTGTGTGTGTGTGTGTGTGTGTGTGTGTGTGTGTGTGTGTGTGTGTGTGCGTGCGTGCGTGTGTGTATGTGTGTATGTGTGTGTGTGTGCGTGCGTGCGTGTGTATTTACATGTTCTCTGACATGGCAATCAGAACTCAAGCACTGGAGTTTACATGTAGGACTACAGTACCCACTGCTAGTTAACGGTAGTGATCAGATACACACACAATTGCTTGATGTAAAGGTGCATTTATACATTCTCTGCAAAGTTATGCTGTTTAATCACACAAAGGTGGAGAATTACAGTTTACATCCCGGCCTGTAGTGTGAGGGAGTGAATGGGTTCACACACAACAATTGTATTTACACAAGACAGAGTCCATTAATATGAGTGACCAGGCACATTCCTTGTCCTTTTGAAGGCAGTAGTGGGATGCTGTCTGACTACTACTGTAGTCTAGTGTACTGGGAAGTGATCTAATCTTAAATACTGTACCATAAAAACGTTAAACGCATATAATCCTAAACCTCACTCATACATAGGACCAGGAGTTTTTCACTGACCACTTGATCTGACCCAGAAAAACTAGAGCCCATCGTTTTTACTGGCCAGGTGGAAAGGAAAACAACCTGGCCCTCGACATGTTAATTGGGCCATTCAAAGACTAACACAGAAACATTTGCAACCAGTAGTAACATATGTGTTTGTTCAAAGGAATTGGATCAAAGGGAAATCATTTTACACACACTGGGCTTCTGAACAAACCCTGCATTATGGGTAACTTTTATGAATGCCCTCCTGCAGTTTATGACGTTGTCCTGTTTGCCTACGATGAAAGAGTCTCCACCTGAATGCACCAGGCCAATTTCAGCAGGTACTCTAGTCAACAATCACTGTTGGTGCTAAAACTGTGAAAAGACATAAATGGTCACATAATAATACAATTATTCTACTAGGCTACTGATGGTAAAACAAATATAAGCTTCTCCATTATTGCCTCCATCGCACCATTTAAGTCTACATTTTCACATAAGCCCCAACTTTGCATGAAATGTGTGTGCATCCCAAACAGGACCCTATTCCCCTATGGGCCCTGGTCAAAAGTCGTACGCTATAGGGATTAGGGTGGCATTTGGGACACAACCATGGTCTTTAAACGTCCTCCAGACCAGCCTCTCCTGGACAGGACTAGGGAAAGGAGGTTGTAACTGGCACCAACATCTACACTTGTGAACACTATTCATTTCATTGTCCAACTGACAATTATTTTTCAGTGGAAGCATTTAGAATGGCACTTACACTTGACACCTCATTTGCAAGTAAAAAAAATAAAAGTATTTAATTGTTCCTCTTAAAATTTACAACCAGAAAATAAACCACCTGCTTTTCATCTCTGTGTAAGTGCAGTCATATAGTTTTGGGGGGTCATTTAGCAGACACTCTTATCCAGAGCACCTAACAGGAGCAATTAGGGTTGAGTGCCTTGCTCAAGGGCAAATTAATAGATTTTTCACCTAGTCAGCTGGGGGATTCAAACCAGCAACCTTTCGGTTACTAGCCCAACACTCTTAACCAATAGCCTATCTGCCGGTTACTGGCCCAACACTCTTAACCACTAGCCTATCTGCCGGTTACTGGCCCAACACTCTTAACTACTAGCCTATCTGACAGTTACTGGCCCAACACTCTTAACCACTAGCCTATCTGACAGTTACTGGCCCAACACTCTTAACCACTAGCCTATCTGCCAGTTACTGGCCCAATACTCTTAACCACTAGCTTATCTGCCGGTTACTGGCCCAACACTCTTAACCACTAGCCTATCTGCCGGTTACTGGCCCAACACTCTTAACCACTAGCCTATCTGACAGTTACTGGCCCAACACTCTTACCACTAGCCTATCTGCCGGTTACTGGCCCAATACTCTTAACCACTAGGCTATCTGACAGTTACTGGCCCAACACTCTTAACCACTAGCCTATCTGACAGTTACTGGCCCAACACTCTTAACCACTAGCCTATCTGCCGGTTACTGGCCCAATACTCTTAACCACTAGGCTATCTGACAGTTACTGGCCCAACACTCTTAACTACTAGCCTATCTACCGCCACAGTTGACTGGTGGTGTTATAGAAGACATGGATTAACCACTGATTAAGCAATGGCCATTTTCTGAAGAATTCCATTATGGCCCATTAAAAGCACAGAAATAGTGTTTTTGGCATACTAACTATATCCATAGTATGACCAGTAAGCATACTACATACTAAATGTACAGTACGGCACAAATAGTACTGTTAGTGCGGTTAGTATGAGTATTCGAACACAGCTATGAATTAACCACTGTGCTTTCACTCTGTCTTTATGAGTACTGACACAGGCACAGTTCAAAGAGGACATGACCGCCATAGAGTTTCATATGGAATGACAGGATCTACATGGAAATAATGTTCCCACTATATACAGCACATACACTATCACCAATACCTGTCTCTATATTGGCCCTCTAATATGGCCACATGTGGCCCCCAAAACACCTATGGATCATAATTGATCTACTGAACACATACCTTGAGTCCAGGCGGGCCGGGGCGACCTGGGTTTCCGTGTGGACCAGGAGGACCCTACAAAAACAGGAAGACACAATGTTGAGATGAAATGAAGATTGAG